>NC_089850.1:60746189-61087975 GCF_036373705.1 Amia ocellicauda
ATAACTATGATATTTTAAGATGCTCATAATCAGAGTATTCTTGTTAGTTTATTGACATCTAAGAGTTGAACCTGTAAATCAAGTTTAATTTTGCTCCATAGGTGTACAGCATAATTGTACACAATATTGAAAGTGTCCCCCCCAATTCTGAAACAAAACCTACACCCCTGGATATACACTCACCTAAAGGATTATTAGGAACACCATACTAATACTGTGTTTGACCCCCTTTCGCCTTCAGAACTGCCTTAATTCTACGTGGCATTGATTCAACAAGGTGCTGAAAGCATTCTTTAGAAATGTTGGCCCATATTGATAGGATAGCATCTTGCAGTTGATGGAGATTTGTGGGATGCACATCCAGGGCACGAAGCTCCCGTTCCACCACATCCCAAAGATGCTCTATTGGGTTGAGATCTGGTGACTGTGGGGGCCAGTTTAGTACAGTGAACTCATTGTCATGTTCAAGAAACCAATTTGAAATGATTCGACCTTTGTGACATGGTGCATTATCCTGCTGGAAGTAGCCATCAGAGGATGGGTACATGGTGGTCATAAAGGGATGGACATGGTCAGAAACAATGCTCAGGTAGGCCGTGGCATTTAAACGATGCCCAATTGGCACTAAGGGGCCTAAAGTGTGCCAAGAAAACATCCCCCACACCATTACACCACCACCACCAGCCTGCACAGTGGTAGCAAGGCATGATGGATCCATGTTCTCATTCTGTTTACGCCAAATTCTGACTCTACCATCTGAATGTCTCAACAGAAATCGAGACTCATCAGACCAGGCAACATTTTTCCAGTCTTCAACTGTCCAATTTTGGTGAGCTTGTGCAAATTGTAGCCTCTTTTTCCTATTTGTAGTGGAGATGAGTGGTACCCGGTGGGGTCTTCTGCTGTTGTAGCCCATCCGCCTCAAGGTTGTACGTGTTGTGGCTTCACAAATGCTTTGCTGCATACCTCGGTTGTAACGAGTGGTTATTTCAGTCAAAGTTGCTCTTCTATCAGCTTGAATCAGTCGGCCCATTCTCCTCTGACCTCTAGCATCAACAAGGCATTTTCGCCCACAGGACTGCCGCATACTGGATGTTTTTCCCTTTTCACACCATTCTTTGTAAACCCTAGAAATGGTTGTGCATGAAAATCCCAGTAACTGAGCAGATTGTGAAATACTCAGACCGGCCCGTCTGGCACCAACAACCATGCCACGCTCAAAATTGCTTAAATCACCTTTCTTTCCCATTCAGACATTCAGTTTGGAGTTCAGGAGATTGTCTTGACCAGGACCACACCCCTAAATGCATTGAAGCAACTGCCATGTGATTGGTTGGTTAGATAATTGCATTAATGAGAAATTGAACAGGTGTTCCTAATAATCCTTTAGGTGAGTGTATATAGATACACACACATGGATTCAGTTAGCATGAGAGGAGAGACCATTCAGTTTATGCACTACAGAGCCCATCCCCTCTTCCCTTTTTAACCCTTTTCCAGTCAATTGGCATCTTTACAGCCATTTCAGTGTTAAAAACATATACTAAAAATAAAAAAAATCAGGAAAGATCAACATTTATTTATTAAATGCACTCTTCTCACAGTATGGATACAATGTGTTTAACTTATCCATATTTTGAATTGTTCTTGAATTGTGTTGATGATAATCTAGTCTAGTAGTCTAGTGATAGCAAATAAAGGGACAGTACACCTGATTAACTATAGAGCGAAGTCCAGACCCTCCTACACATTTTTTAAATATATTTTTTCAAAACTTTAATGCTTCCAAGTTACAGTAAATGTTGTCAAGAACTAAAGAGAAAAACACTTTTATTTCACACAGACTATTCAACTAATTGTGTAGCTCGTTAAGGCAATTTTGTACACCTGAATTAATTTAGTTTTGCACACAGCAAAGGGTTTGAATAATTATCCAAACATGACATTTTCATTTTTATTTCACATTCTCAAATTACTTATTTATTTTTGTTTTTGCTTTAAATGTGTTGAATCGGTTGCGTATGACATAAATTCCTCCAAGTGAAACTGTGAGAGGGTCTGAATACAAGGCACTGTACATAAACACAAAACCATTACCTGCCTTTCCTTCTCTTCCCAAAATTAATTTTATGTTAGTCAGTATGACTGCAACTATTAATATTTAGGTCTTTGAATATGCTGTTGAATTTAATAATCTGTTATTTGATTATGAAAGTCATGAAAATCTCAAATTATTTCAGGTGGTTTTTTTTTTATTATTGTATCAAAATTTTCTAATATTTAGAAATATCGTTGCAGTCCTGTCAGTCATATTTACATCTAGCTGTAAATAATGTACTTCTATGGATGTAGATGTGTTGTAATATCTCTACTAGACCACTAGATGGTGCTGAAGTCATTTGAGTGGAAAAGTGGAGGCAATGTGCTCCTACAGGAACCGCCGTTGTTGGGAATCTGTTTTCATTTACTTTCAGAATTAATAATGCAAGAAAAAATTGTGAAATTGTGAATTACAGTATGTATAGAAAATAATATTGTTAAGTATAGTATTCATCAATACAGTAAAGCCTGGTGGTAGTGATCTGAATTACAAGCCATTAGATTGAATAGTTCTTAATACATTTAATAAACTCAGCAATTACATCACATACTTTGTTCTCCATGCAGCTTCTGTATGATATTTCCAAAATAAGAGTCACTTATCTCTTTACTTATATCTTTATTTTAGGTATGCTCCATCATTACAGGTTGAATTTGCCTAGCGATTATATCGGCCCAAAAGTGTCCATTGTGTGGTTTGTACAACCTGTCAGTGGTCCCCTGAATATCATATGTTTGGAAAGCAAAAAAAAGCACTAAAACCCCTGCCTGCCACCGTTCCCATTCACTATTAATGATACATCCCATGGTTAAATCTGCAATGTTGTCTGTTGACAACATTACAAGCATAGGTAGTAGGTAGGTAGTGCTTGGGGCCCTAGGTGTTCCTATTTTGGTTAAATCACCCTGCTCTAAAACCAGCTCTGGTCTACAGTCTAGAATTTCCATTACTTGCATTATTTACACTGAAAACATGAGAAAGAAATACTGATGTGTTGAACAGCATCACAAATAACACCAGCAAGTGATATTCAGCATCTTATTGACCTATTCTAAAGGGGCTGTGTTTGCTGAATGTACAGATACAGCAAGAACGATAGAAGAGATCCTTCTTTTTAAAGATCCTAGTTGATTACAGAAGGGTGTGGATGGCAAAGCAATGGGGGTGGAAGTATATCAACTGTGGACTGTCACGCATTTTAAAAGCCTTTCTATGTGTCTGTCTGGGCAGTAATTAAACTTCCTGGCTGCACTGACTGATTTGATACAGCGACTGACTGGAGTGTGTTGTTCTGCAGGGGGGAGTAGAAGAGGTAAGGAAGAGCCCACTGCAAGCTGGGACAGCACAGTGCCAAAGAGACAGAGAGAGCTGAAGAGCTGCCTGAGAGAGCTGCGGGAGAAAGAGGAGGGAAGGGATGGGGGGAAAGATGAGACGGCTCGGAGAGCTGTTGTGTGTGGACCCTAACACTGGGCAAAGAAGTAAGGAAGGTGGGTGGGGGGGAGAGAGAATGAGAGAGAGAATGTCCACCTCTGTTAATCTATGTGATTTAATCTCTATCTGTTTGTGTGCCACTCTCTTTCTTTTTGTGCATGTCTGCATTTCACTGCATGTTCCTGTGTGTCCCTCTCGGTGTATCTCTGTCTATCTCGCATACTCAGATGAGCCCTGTGCAATCTGCTCTCTGGGATGGACAAAGGGGCTGAGCAGTAACGGCAGCTGCTACTTCACCTCCATTGAGGGCAGAGACTAGAACTCCGCCAATCAGTTCTGTTCGAGTCTGGGAGCCAAACTCATAGTGATCCATCACTGAGAGGAGCTGGTGAGGACAGCATGCTAACACCAATGAGAGTCATTATAATCATAGTGCTAAAACTACTACTGCTAACTACTAATAATTACAGAATAAGAATACAACTATTAAAAAAATATATACTACAATGACTCAAATGTGATTGAGTCAAATACTCAAATGCATGAGTCTTTTATTCTGTACTTTCATTGACACCACAGAACATTCAGACTCCTGAAGACTTCAGAGAGATGCATGAGCTACATACTCTTTCTCTCTCTCTCTCTCTCTCTCTCTCTCTCTCTCTCTCTCTCTCTCTCACACTACAGGAGTTTTTACAGAAAATAACACAGACAGGTTATCTCTACTGGATGGGTCTGAGTAAGAATACTGGTTCAGATTGGACCTGGCTTGATGGCAGTAAACCACACACAAGAGTGTAAGAGCGTATTTTCACTTCATTGATTCATTTCAGTTTCCTAACCTTTTTATGAACCTCTCTCTCCCTCAGCCTTTCTCCCCAATGTTAATGTACATATAGTCCAGTCAAGCATACAATTAGTCATTGCCTTAATTGCCTTTTTCCTTCCCTCCCTCCCATCTCCTCTCTTTCTCAGGATAGTGTATGAGTCTCTCCAAAGCTCCCACAGTTGTGGGTGTTTAAGAGGCACCCAAAGCTCTTACTACAGTGAACTGTGCTCCACAGAACTGCGCTGTATCTGTGAGTGCGAGTCTGTTCATTTGTGAGCTCCTAAACTCCCACATCACCAACACCCCCAGTCCAAGTCTCCCTTCAATCCACTTACAGACCCGCTGAGCTAATGCTTTAACATCAGTAGATCCACCAACCACATGCTGTCACAAGTGAGAGTCTGTTTTCACACAATACTGTACTGACCTGGACTGTTTGTGTAATGTACTAGGCCATGTGTCTGTACTGTACTGTATGAATTGTACTGTAATGTGTGTGTCTGCACTGCACTATATATCTGGATAATACTAGACTGAACTGTGTATGTGTATATATATATTCTGTACTATATTGTTTAGTGTTTGTCAGTGCTATACTGTGTGTTTCTTTACTGTCCTGGACTCAGTAGGTTTGTGCTGTTCCTCTTTTCTTTTTACCCAGGCTTTTAACTTACTGTTTATTTTATTATACACATACCACCAAATGCATTCATACCATTGATACATTGTGACAAAAAGGTAATTTAACAGAAGAAGTGTACAATCAAGTAAATTAAGTTATGTAAATAAAAAAACCATACAAAAAAAAATACTAATAATACTGCACAGAGGAACACCATCTATTTGATGAATAATGGTGCATTTTTCAAAAACACAATGATCACATTTATTCACATCCTTGAAATCAGTAATTTCTGCATCCTTTAGGTTATGACCATTCCTTCTGTCAGAATATATCTAGCTTCTTTGATTTCACTTGGGAAATGCTTTTGTATATTTAGACCACAAATGTTCTATCAGATTTAGGCCTGGAGATTGCAGTGGCCATTCAAGAACATTGTTTTTGTGTTCACATTGTGTTCACTTTGATTAAAAGTGGGGGGTAATTGCCTATTTTGCTCTATGGTGTAGGCACCTTTGGTTCACAGAACCATTTCTTTGTACACTTGGGTGCATGCTTTGGGTCATTATTATGCCAGATGGTCAACTTTTGGACTTTTGAAGCCTGAGCTTCTTAGAGGGACGATGTTCTTCTCAGCATGAGCTTCACCATTTCGTCATTTCGAACTCCACAAACAGTTTTCATTGAATTGAGTGTATTACATGTATTGATGTGCTGTATTCACCACTAATCAGAGGCACAGCAGTGCAATAGTTTTCACATTGTCCAAGATGTTCATGACATCTCATTATCAGGGATGCACTGCCTGCTGGTGTAGATCCCACCAAATGCTACTGTTTGTTTTTTCTTTTCAATATATTTCAATATAATTTATAATGTAAAGCACTAACAATGCCAGCTTGACACCACTCTTCAAATACACTGCCTTTTATTGCGGAGACTAGTCCTATTTTTGGCTGATTGTACCAGTTTTTGCCCCCCTGTACAGCAGACACAGCACTTCTCATGGCATCGCCCCCATAGTGCTTTGAGGAGGAAAGATACCTCAAATGGATCAGTACTGTGGTTCTCTGAATGTCCCAGACTTTTGCTGACCACCATGTGCTAGTCACAGTAACCTCTGTACAAGGACATTTTCATTGCAATAACAGTAAATTAGACATAACATCAACAATTGATGATACACTTGGACAAAACAGAATCAATGGTTATATTATAAATATTAATTATATTATTTAGTATTTAACATAATATTATTTATAACAACTCCCAGTGTTTTTTGTTGTTTCTACAAGAAATTGTTTTTTAAGTTTAAGTTGAAAGACTGGGGTGCAATAGAGCCAGCAATCAGTGCACATTGCTTTTATTCATTAATGAAGACCAGACAAATTGACACTTTAAAAATCACTGCAAATGCTCCATTAAAATAAAAAAGTAATGCAAATATTCAAGGAGCCTTTCATATTCTCACATTCATAGGAGACAGGCCCCCCACACAGGACCATTTCACATCAGTGAATTCAACAAAATATAATGGTTGTTTTAAAAACAATTAAATAAATCACAATTAAAATGGTCATCAATTGCTTATTTAAAAGGGTTGACTGTCTGGGCTAAACCAGTGTTCAACAGACTTACAGAATGATAACTGATGATTATTTCCAGTTTAATTAGCCATATTCCACACACTAGAAAAACACTATCAGAGTCATAGCATTGAAAGAGTCCACTTTTCCAACAGAGGAGAGGAGATTCGGAGAATATTGAGAGGACAGTAAAAATATCAGTGTTGTTTCCCGTGTTGTCTTTGTCTCGCATCAGATATCTTTACTGCAGTCAAAGCTGTGCCTGTATGTGAAGAATCAAACAGAAACTAAAGCGACACTCTCAGACTCACTGCCACTCACACCCCCCACTTACTCTCACTCACTCACACACTCGCCAGTCATACACACATACTCAGTCATTCACCATTACTCTCACATTCAAACTCACCAAAACACACACATAATTCACTCATAATCATTCTGAGGCCGTACAACACACACACACACACACACACACACACACACACACTCCCACTAAACCCACACCCACACACATCAGCACACAATCTCACCCCACCAAACTCACTTCCACACTCAAACATTCATAATGCGTTTACTCTGTCTGCTTTTAGGACGGCTCTATGCTGAATACATTTTTGAAAATTCTATATAACCACCTTTAAAAAAGAAAAAACAGCTTTTGAGTTGCTAAGAAATCAAGTAATAATAATAAATTAAGGAGGTTTGTGTCTATATTTGTGCCCACATGTTTCAATCTCACCATCTACTGTTAAAACTCATTAGAGTTGTCAAGTGATGTACCAGTGCCTTAAACATGATGGTAACACTTTACACATGAGGTATGAATGCCTCACGCACTTTCACTGAATTTTGATGTTGATCACATGTATAAGGCCTAACCTCAAACCAGGTCTATAACCCTATGCCTAACCCTGACCCTAACCTTGTCATACATGTGTTTAACAGAGCAGTATTCACTCAACCATTCATTAAGGATTGGCGCTATTATTGTAAAGTTTCACCAACATGCCACAAATACAGATCTGTGCTGGTTTTTGATCTGTTGTTGTCTTTATCTTTTGGCTAATGATGTTTACAGTAACGGACAGCTGACTTTCAGCGTGTTGCTTCATTTCTCCTCTGATAACTAATTGCAGTAATGAATGTACACGCACACATTCATAGACACCCTAACTCACATTCACTCAAACAGACAATAACACTCACATACTCAATCATAGGAACACTCACATGCACAGCCCTTGCCAGACAATCCCCTGTGTGTTAGACCTCCTCTGGGGCTTTGTTGGGCCTCCCAGTGTAAGTCCCTTCCATCTCTAAAAATGGATTCTTATGAACAGAGGTTGAACTTTGAGACACGGACGAATCGGGCAAGATTAGACTGGAGAGGCTCAGAGTGCGGGTGCAGAATAGGCCTGAGAAAAAGAATTACAAAACACAGATATCACCAGGGCAGTTTTCATAAATGATGGTGAGAAATTGGTGGCACCATAATGCATGTCTACCCAAGCATTTTTACATTGTTAATGTGTTTTTGTCTTATGAATATCGTATGGTTTATTCATGCTAAGGAATTGTAAAGTATAATCCTCTCCTGTCTCAAAGTGTCCTGGTGACTGGAGACATTAAGTCATTCTGTGAGAATGTGCTTAGCTGGGACTCACTGTATTGCATTGTACTGTAAGTCTCTGTGACCAGAGCTGGAGACCCTGCTTTACTGTGATGTACTTTACTGTAGTCCCGCAGGACCAGGATTGAAGGCCAATGCTTCTATGCTAAGGAGGCTTACCTGGGAAGTAACACAGACTGGGCCTCTCAATGTTATATTCTGGAGAGAAAGAAACATGAAAATTTGCATGTGACTGTGACAGGTTGTTGAGACCTTGTGATCTTGAGACAGTGGGGTTTACAGATGCTGCATCAGCAAGTCATGCTTTCTTTTTAGAGTGTACATAGCAAATCTAATTTTCTTTTACCTCTTAACCTCTCTTTCTAACTTTCAAATCATATAGTTAAAGCACCATGTTATGAAATACATCCTGATATTTCATAACATTATTTAAATTCCAGTCAGAAAGCCTAGCAATTATTTCAGTATAATATTTTGCTGAGCTTTGACACTACCCACCAGCTGTGCATATGTGGAAAAGAACTGTCTTTTCATAACAAAATACTTTACCATTGCTGCTAAATGCTTGCTTGCTTATCAGCCAATGGGTGTCCAAGAAATGTAGGCAATATATACGAACTGTAAAAACGCCATGTGATATTTATAAAGAATGTAAAGAATAAAGTAATTTAGAGGCAAATGTACAGCAATTATTTACACATATAGAGTGGGGGAAAAAAGTATTTGATCCCCTGCTGATTTTGTATGTTTGGCCACTGACAAAGAAATGATCAGTCTATAATTTTAATGGTAGGTGTATTTTAACAGTGAGAGACAGAATAACAACAACAAAATCCAGAAAAACACATTTCAAAAAAGTTATAAATTGATTTGCATGTTAATGGGGGAAATAAGTATTGTAATAATCACTGTAGGTACATCTATATATACCTATATATCCTTACAATAAAGTGTTTTTATTACATAAAATAACTATTCATATCTCTGTCTCTTGAGTTTAATGATCTATGTATTTTAAAGGAAGCGCCAGCCCTACCTTGTGTCCTTCGGAGTCGCAGCAGCAGCACAGCGATGCCGACCAGCCCGGCCAGTACAGCCATCGCGCCACACAGCCCCAGCCCCAGCCACACTTGCAGAGGAAGCGTGAGGGAAACGAGGGAGAGGGAGACAAATATTAATTAGCCTTATGCTAATTTGATATTCAGTAAACTTTGCCTGTGAAATCCACCTAAAAGCAGATATTTCATTCAATCTTCTGCAGTGTAGTGTCATGCCTGGAGCAAAATAAAATGGAAGATCTTGGCAAAAGCATATAAAACAAAAACTTGGATTTACTCCAAAGTGCAAGCAAACAAACTCTTTACAAGTTCTTTACAAAGCTCTCTAGAAATAATCACAAACTGTTCTAAACTATTTCGTTTTTTCCCAGCCAGATGTTTCCTTCAAAGGGAAACCACCTCATTCAATCTAATGGTTACAGTGCTATACACTACAGTGCTACAGAACACACATCACAAAAGTGTCACAAACCATGATCCAGAGCAGTGTTCTTCTTTGGGTGTTCTTGCTGGTTCTGAGGTGGTATTCCTAAAAAAAAATGACAAAGTATAAGAACAACAACAACAACAACTTTAATAATAATGGGATAGGACGGCTGTGATTCCATTAAGTTTGTCTCCCTTTGTTGTCCTCTCACAGCTGCACACACAATATCCTGACCCGAGCCGGCCTCTGAATATCCACCCCTCTCATCCTGCTGTACTTCATCCCTTGTTTCTTGTTTGGTTTGATATTTTGATGTGTAATTCATGAATCAGTAACTGTGTGTTCATCTGAAGGCAGCTCTTGTAAGAGAATGGTAATACATTTACACTGACTAACCCTAGCCAGGTTTATTTGGGCATTTTTATAGCATTTCTAAAGGCTAGTTCAGTCTACTCACCATGGCTTGATTTAGCTAATATAATTATTATATTTAATGATTTCAATATGTGGTTTATAAAAGCATTTCAGTAGCGATCAATAGTGGTCTTGGCCTCAACTGACTCCTGTCTAGCAGTAGTTAGGTAACTATCAGCTGCCTGATCAATGGCACGTGGGAGAGCCAGGACACAGGTGGAGTCTGGGGAGGGGAGGTGAATTCAAATACACGGCAGGGGACGCTGTTTGTGGTGACTTTAAACAGACAATCCTTGCTGTTCATTGAGCTCTGCATTACTATGTTAGCCCTTAGGCATCATACAGGTGCGTGTAGCTGATGTTTTTTAAGCACTGGTTGCTCTGACTATCTTGCATAAACCATCACTGTGGCCTTGGCCTCACTCCCTAAGGGCTCCCTAACCGGCAGTAATTGGGTAACGATTGCTTTTCTAACCAGAGGCACAGCTGCCACTCCCCAAGAGGAGGCAACAATTTCTTAGAACCTTATTTTGATTGGAATATCTAAATATCTAAATGTCATGAGAGTCAGCAACAGGAAACATGACAGCCACCCGAGAAGCGCAGGAGCTCCCAGGTCTGGGGAGTGCAACAATCCCAACCCTAACCCCACCAAACAATCCCTGTTGGTTTCTGAAGCATGTTAGTGAGGCCTGATTTGATCAAACCTTCAAAACCTGATGGGGATAAAATCTGTGTGTTGTATCTGCCTAGAGTCCTGCATTTCATGTGTTCATGAAGATACACACACACAAAAATACACTTTTACTGTTTACCTGTTTGTATGGAGAGAGGAGGGGCAGTGGGTTTGGAAGTATGACTTTCTGAAAGACAAAAACAGACAATCAAGCATAAATACAATCCTTACACTTCCTCCCCATCACTGATTAAATACATAAGACTGAATCCTTTCACTTGAGAAAATAAAGAATCAAAGAAACACCTGAAAATACACTTTCATTGTTTACCTGTGTGTATGGAGAGAGGAGTGGATGTTGGCTGGGAAGTGTGACTTTCTGAAAGACAATAAACAGACAATCAAGCATACATACAATCTTTATGTCTCGGGTTGGGCGTGTTGATGCTGTTGGCAGGTACAGAGGAGACGAGATGGCCCTGTCTGACGGGAGAGGGTCAGAACAGCTGTGCATTTTGTGGAGTGAACTAATAGGAATAGAACTAGATGAAGTATCGTATGAGAAAGACCTAGGAGTCTATGTGGACTCCTCACTTTCTCCATCCAAACAATGTGGGGAAGCAATAAAAAAGGCAAACAGAGTGTTGGGGTATATTGTCAAAAGTGTAGAATTGAGAACAAGGGCAGTGATGTTCAGACTGTACAATGCACTAGTTAGAGCTCATCTGGATACTGTGGACAGTTCTGGGCTCCACACTTCAAGAAAGATATCGCTGCTCTAGAGGCAGTTCAGAGGAGAGCAACCAGACTTATTCCAGGTCTGAAGGGAATGTCCTACTGAGAGACTGAGGAACTGAACCTTTTCACCCTGGAACAGAGGAGACTACGTGGGGACTCGATCCAAGTCTTCAAAATCATGAAAGGCATCGACCACATCAAACCAGAGGAGCTTTTCCAGATCAGCAGGGACACACGCACCCGGGGACACAAATGGAAATTGGGCTTCAAGGCATTCAAGACAGAAAACAGGAGACACTTCTTCACACAGAGAGGCGTCACAATCTGAACAAACTCCCCAGCGATGTGGGAACATTAAAAAATAGACTGGATAGGATCCTTGGATCACTTAGTTATTAATGGACACCAAACGAGCACGATGGGTGGAATGGCCTCCTCTCGTTTGGAAACTTTCTTATGTTCTTATGTTCTTAATGTAGAGCCACATTAGTTTATGCAGTAATTGTTGTCTTGTATTTTGCCGTACACTACGGCCAACAGTTTAAATAGTTATAGTTAATAAAATATATCTCTAGTAATATGTTGCTATTATTTGTGATTCCATTAAGGTTGTCTCCCTTTGTTGTCCTCTCACAGCTGTTGATATGTGGGAGAATACAAGCAGCTGCTGACAGTGGACTTGTTACTTCCCTTGAACCACCCTCCCCCCACGCACACACAATATCCTGACCCGAGCCGGCCTCTGAATGTCCACCCCTCTCATCCTGCTGTACTTCATCCCTTGTTTCTTGTTTGGTTTGATATTTTGATGTGTAATTCATGAATCAGCAGCTGTGTGTTCATCTGAAGGCAGCTCTTGTAAGAAAATGATAATACATTTACACTGAGTAACCCTAGCAAAACCATCTTGATGTAGTAACAGACTCACCTGCCACATCTGCCAAATAAAATGAGATTAAAGTAACATTTCTCTAAATAAATGCATACACACATGAGAACATAAGAACATGAGAAAGTTTACAAACGAGAGCAGGCCATTCCACCCATCGTGCTCGTTTGGTGTCCATTAATAACTAAGTGATCCAAGGATCCTATCCAGTCTATTTTTGAATGTTCCAAAATTTTCAGATTCAGCCACAACGCTGGGGAGTTTGTTCAGATTGTGACGCCTCTCTGTGTGAAGAAGTGTCTCCTGTTTTCTGTCTTGAATGCCTTGAAGTCCAATTTCCATTTGTGTCCCGGGTGCGTGTGTCCCTGCTGATCTGGAAAATCTCCTTTGGTTTGACTTGGTCGATGCCTTTCATGATTTTGAAGACTTGAATCGAGTCCCCACGTAGTCTCCTCTGTTCCAGGGTGAAAAGGTTCAGTTCCTCAGTCTCTCAGTAGGACATTCCCTTCAGACCTGGAATAAGTCTGGTTGCTCTCCTCTGAACTGCCTCTAGGGCAGCGATTTCTTTCCCTTTTGTATGCCTTATACAACGTTTTCTTTCTCTTGATATTTTTTGCATACTTCTATTAAACCATTTTGACCAATGTTTTTTGGTCCTCAATTTGCTATGTTTTGGTACAAATTTCTCCTGAGCCTCTAGTAGTATATTTTTGAAATATAACCATCCATTTTCGACTGAATCTCTATCCATTGTTCCCCAGTCTCACTCTTCTAAGTGCTAAAATTACAAGGTTTGCTTTTCCCAACTTGCAGCAATAATATACACTGTGACACAATGAGGGGAAGTGTATGTTAAGGGAGCTTCATAAGAATGGATTCCTCTGCTGGTGTGTCACAACAAGACACCCCTCACCGCACAGAGGATTCCTCCAGAGCACCCGTCAGCTCACCTGCTGCTCGTTAGCCTGATTTGATCAAACCTTCAAAACCTGATGGGGATAAAATCTGTATGTTGTATCTGCTTAGAGTCTTGCATTTCATGATTTCAAGATACACACACACAGAAATACACTTTTACTGTTTACCTGTTTGTATGGAGAGAGGAGGGGCAGTGGGTTTGGAAGTATGACTTTCTGAAAATCAACAAACAGACAATCAAGCATAAATACAATCCTTACACTTCCTCCCCATCACTGATTGAATACATAAGACTGAATCCTTTCACTTGAGAAAATAAAGAATCAAAGAAACACCTACAAATACACTTTTACTGTTTACCTGTGTGTATGGAGAGAGGAGTGGATGTTGGCTGGGAAGTGTGACTTTCTGAAAGACAACAGACAATCAAGCATACATACAATCTTTATATCTCCGGTTGGGCATTTTGATGCTGTTGGCAGGTACAGAGGAGACGAGTTGGTCCTGTCTGACGGGAGAGGGTCAGAACAGCTGTGCATTTTGTGGTGTGAACTAATGTAGAGCCACCTTAGTTTATGCAGTAATTGTTGTCTACGGCCAACAGTTTATTTAGTTATAGTTGTACGTGTAAGATTAAAAAAAAAAAAAATGAACACACTTTTCCGGATTACCTTTTTGTGTTGTGGGAGGAGAAGAGCTGGGAGGAGGGGCTTGATCATCTGGAAGAAAAAAAGATTTCTTAGTGGAGTTCATTGAAATCTCTTAGTTAGCTGGAATGCTTAATCTAACATTAGAAAATTGGATGTCTGATGTCTAAGCTTTTATGGATGGCAGTATATTTACATGACGTCACTAGGAACCAGTATATTTTGAAAAACTGCATCATAATGGTTTTCTTTGAAGGCTACTTTATATAGTTAATAGTTCAGAGACAGTTCTGCAGATCTTTGGGGAATGGTTAGGGTCATTTGCACAGGCACATCAGAGCTATGTGCAAAATAAGACTAGCCTTCTTGTCTCACTCTCTTCAGAATACAGCTCCCCAAAAGATTGTGTACAGAATTTCCGCAACATAATCAGACATTTCTATTGGTTGTGACTTGTTAAGATGGGTGTGGTGTTAATAATTAGGACTATGCAATATTGTAAATAATTTAATATATTCAATGATGCTGTGAAGAATCCTTGCATAGGGGTCGTGCAAAGTACTGCGTACCTGCACATTATTAATTAGTGAGATTGAATTTGACAGATTGATTTTGAATGAATTTTTAAGGATAATTTTGTTTGCTCTCTGTAGTGATACAACGTGACTTTTTGTCTGTCTGTTGTGTGTCTGTGAATACATTAAACCTGATGCCCAGACTCAATTGGAAAGATGATTACTAATAAATTTAGCACAGAATGATTATAGTATAATAGGAATTAAAAGTAGATATATACAAAAACAGTCAGTAATTATTTTACCTGGCTGATTGCAAGCTGATCCACAGTAGACTTTAACTGAAATAAATAAATAAACAAACAAACCAATATATAAATGATTCTCTGAAAGAGAGAAGTCACAGGTGGTATAAGATATTACATCACAGAGGTGAGAGTAATCAGAGACTGTGTCAAACCTGCCGATATGATGACAGGAGAGTCTTACCTGATTCCATATTCTGCTCTAAGAGTTCTCCCATACCATTGACTTTGTCTTGAAACAATTTGTAGGCAAGACACCGCCCCCCCCTTAGTGACTCAACTGGAAAACTGGCCATTGTCTCCATTGGCTGAATTAATTCAATACACTGTGAAAAGATACAATTACAAAACATTTCCGCGGACCTCCCAGCACCCCACCCATGGTGACAAAACCCATTTGCTTATCTCTAACTACCAGAAATAGAAAATGATTCACATGACTATAGAACATAACAAATTATTTAATTTAAAACACATTGGGGAAGGGGGCATTTAGATCTTATCCCACCATTACATACGGCATCCTATTCTCACCCATGTGGGATCCTAATGGGATGGGTGCTGCAGTAGGCCGTGTCTGACACAGTGCAGCAGCCCAGTGGTAACAGCTACTCCAGCCAAGAAATTAAATATTGAAAATCATTCAACATCATGTTTTCCTTTTATTTCATTAAGGTAATTTACCTTTTTTGTTTCTTTGGGTGTATTTGGCATACAGTTGATTACAGATGTATATTCTCTCCATCTCTCTCTCCCTCTATGTCTCTCAAATCTCTCTGTCTCTGTCTATTTGTATAAAGATTAGTATGTATATTCTCTCTCCCCACTATCCCCTCGCACCCCTTCTCTGCCGTCCACTCACACAGCTGCGATGTGTTCAATATATTAGTGCTGGAAAGCAACCCTTGTTTAGAGGTGTGTCTTTCCTTCCTCACAGGAAACCACAGCAATGTCACATATTTAAATCTGGGGTTACCTCAGTTTCAAAGGAGGCATTCAATGAAATTGTTATTGTGTTACGCATGAAAGGTTTGGAGGGGAAGGGGTTGGTGAGGGTGGGGGCACATTTATTAAATGTTTAATTTAATAAATTAAACATTTATTTTTGATGATGCATTGAGCTTGATAAAAGGGCTTCATTAAATTGTAGTTTTTTATACATTCTCCTTGGGCTGAATAAATGTTCCACAAACTCAACAAATTTGTTGTTGACTGGCGTAAACTTACTTTTCTCACTTTACAGAAATCAATGTAATATATAATAAATAAGTAAATACAAATCTTCCTGAGAACTAGTGCAGCGATTGATCTGAATGTTGACAGTATCAGCACTAGCCTATCTCAATTTTACGAAGGATGCATTGCTTTCATAAATTTAAATATCAAAATAGCAACTATTAAATTTGCCAAAGATTCTCACTGCAAACTTTGAAATGTTTATTTTCAACAGCCATGAAGTCGGCAGCATCCCAGTTATAATAGCATAAAACATTCAACATCTACTTCTTGAGAACTTGCGTAATGACTGATCTGAAACCAACGATTTATAAATATCACCAGCATACACACCTGTTTGAGTATGCGGCACATAAGTTGCTATGAGAAATTTGAAAATGAAAATGGCCATTTACAAATTATTCAGAACAGGGCCAAAACCTTAAACTGTTTCTGGTCCAAACTACAGAAGGAACCAATACAATTAATTAATCAATGTTGTTTTCATCTCCATTAATGATGAGAACAAGCTCCCATGAATAAAAGTTAGTGCAAGTTGCAATCCAGTTTTTGATACAAAATACATTTCCTTAATCTGCAGTGATCACTCTGATCTTAGTCTTGAATAATTCTGTAGGTTATACTCACTGTAGACGCCCAGGACCACATTGGAAGCCAGGGAGAGAGCACACAGGACCGAGAGAGCCACAACAGTTGTCCGATTCCCCCGTCCATGTACTGACATAAAATAAAAAACAGAGGGGATTATCTGTTTATATTATTATATATTTCTTTACCTGCCATATCACTGCAAAATATATTTTCAATGTATTCTGTTGTTAGATTAACTCAAGCCAGCAATGTGTATACACACCGATCAGCCATAACATTATGACCACCTGCCTAATATTGTGTAGGTCCCCCTTCTGCTTCCAAAACAGCCATGACCCATCGAGGCATGGACTCCACTAGACCTCTGAAGGTGTGCTGTGGTATCTGGCACCAAGACGTTAGCAGCAGATCCTTTAAGTCCTGTAAGTTGCGAGGTGGGGCCTCCATGGATCGGACTTGTTTGTCCAGCACATCCCACAGATGCTCGATTGAGATCTGGGGAATTTGGAGGCCAAGTCAACACCTTGAACTCGTGATTCATCAGACCAGGCCACCTTCTTCCATTGCTCCGTGGTCCAGTTCTGATGCTCACATGCCCATTGTAGGCGCTTTCGGCAGTGGACAGGGGTCAGCATGGGCACCTTGACTGGTCTGCGGCTACGCAGCCCCATACGCAACAAACTGCGATGCACTGTGTGTTCTGACACCTTTCTATCAGAACCAGCATTCACTTTCTCAGCAATTTGAGCTACAGTAGCTCGTCTGTTGGATTGGACCACACGGGCCAGTCTTCGCTCCCCACGTGCATCAGTGAACCTTGGCCGCCTGTGACCCTGTTTCGCTGGTTCACCGCTTTTCCTTCCTTGGACCACTTTTGATAGGTACTGACCACTGCAGACCGGGAACACCCCAAAAGAGCTGCAGTTTTGGAGATGCTCTGACCCAGTCGTCTAGCCATCACAATTTGGCCCTTGTCAAAGTCGCTCAGATCCTTACATATATATATATTCCACCCACTGACAGGTGCCATGATAATGAGATTATCAGTGTTATTCACTTCACCTGTCAGTGGTCATAATGTTATGGCTGATCAGTTGTATTGTAAATTGGTGAGAGGTTTGCATTGTGATAATCACGATGTGCCTGGAACCTTTGCACTTGAATAAAATATTTTGTAATTTGTCAGCCTTGTCTGGATTATGTCCTATTCACCAGTGGTAAAATTATCCCAAAGTGTTGCCTGAGTAAAAGTACTGTTACTTGGAAAAAAGTGTATTTCAATTAATGTAAGTGTAGAGAAAAGTATAGGGAAAACATTGAGTAAAAAAAGTAAAAAGTATCCAAATTTAAAAGCAGTGGCCCTAAAATGTTATCAATACACACATGACAACATATATTTAAGTCTCACAAATCAGGAATAGAAATTTCAGTCACATCTTTTTGTATACAGTTTCAAGATTACATTTGGCCATTTTGAGACTTCTTCTCACATTTACTACAGTAGCAGTATCCTAAAACCAGTACAAGTACAAATCCTTAGGAAATGTAACAAAATATGTATTCTATGTTCCACCATTGGCCCTATAACATACTAAGAAAGAAAAAGTTAAAGAAAAAAATCATCCCAAGGAAAACAAGGAAAAGAAGAATGATGAGAAGATCTATAAGAGGTGGAAATGTGGGACAGTGTATGTAGCTGGGAGATACAGAGGAAAGTATTTATATGTCAATGAAGAAAAAACACAAAGAAAGAATTACGAAAAAACAAGCAAGCAAAGGAACGAAAAGAAAGATACAAGGATGTATTGGAACCACTGTGGGACATGGTTTTGTAGGGTCATATGTAAAGAAGGAGTAATGAAGATGTCAGTAGCAAAACAAATTTAAACTGAATGTAACTTAAGTTATCAATGCATATCCAATACCTATCCATCTGGTTATATGGGAGGAAAATTAGATAAGAAGATAAAGCAAGCAATACATCAAAAAAGAATGTAACACAACAAAATGTAAACCAGAAAGAAAGGAAAATATATAAACCGGCTTCAATAAAAGTAAAAAGACAATAATTGAAAAACAACTAAAATAAGAAAACAAAACTTAGTAAAATAAAGAAAATGGGAGAAAAAGCAAGACAGGGAGACATATGTTTATTTGATATAGTACTTAATTGTTAAACATCTGAAAGCACTGTGCAAATTTATGACCGCAAAAGAAAAACATAATTCCAATATAAAGCACAGTAAACGAGAGACAGCCCACTCACCTGGCTGTCCTGCTGTCTTGCCTGGACTTTGTCTCAGGTCCTCATACTCGTCTCCTGTTACTCTCTGGGGTTGCTCCGCAGTCCCTTCCTTGTCCATTGTGTGTCCTGTGCAAGAGTGCCGGTTTGTGTTCCCAGCTCAGTCTTTCTGCTACCGGCTGCCAGAACTATCCTGTACAGGAAAACTACTCCACCTCCTTCCAGTATTTAAACACCAGGGATGTAGTGAGGCCCACTGCAACGCTGATTAGAGACTCCTGCTTGCAGAAGTGTGAGCTAGGTATGGTCCCCAGTCTTTGGAAATCAGAATACTTCATTAGTAGTAATATGGGGCACTTTTTTGAAAGGGATAGGATGTGGAGGATTTGACCTTTGACCTTGAAGTTCTGGGGCACTTGAGTGTTCTGCCGCACTGAATAATTAGCATAATTAGGGTGGAGTTACAGGCCACTGAAGAATTAGCATAAGGGCACTGTGGGAATGTACAAGTTGGTGGGGTTAAAAGAATATGATGTTTTGTTACTAATACTATTACAAACGGTGCTTTTATTGAGTTTAATTGAAATTTCCCAGTTTCTACATATATATGCTTATTATATAACATATATATTCTATGATTCTTATATATAGCCTGAATATATACAAAATACATATCATTGTGACCTGATCTCTGTAAGAAAAAGTCACTAACTATTAAAAGGTGAGCAAAGTGGAGGAAGGGCTGAATCTCAGTGTTCAGAAGGGCAGTGATCTCCAGCCTGCACGCCGCAAAACCACTCTACCGTGTGGACACTGACAGTCATGTATACAAGAATAATGCAAACAGACTCTCTCTCTCTCTCTCTCTCTCACACACACACACACACACACACACACAAGATTCTTATATATTTAAGAATTTCTTAAGTTAACTTAGAAGTGTTACATTTCATGTACATCACACAGTGGTGTGAATATACACTCACCTAAAGGATTATTAGGAACACCATACTAATACTGTGTTTGACCCCTTTTCCCCTTCAGAACTGCCTTAATTCTACGTGGCATTGATTCAACAAGGTGCTGAAAGCATTCTTTAGAAATGTTGGCCCATATTGATAGGATAGCATCTTGCAGTTGATGGAGATTTGTGGGATGCACATCCAGGGCACGAAGCTCTCGTTCCACCACATCCCAAAGATGCTCTATTGGGTTGAGATCTGGTGACTGTGGGGGCCAATTTAGTACAGTGAACTCATTGTCATGTTCAAGAAACCAATTTGAAATGATTCGACCTTTGTGACATGGTGCATTATCCTGCTGGAAGTAGCCATCAGAGGATGGGTACATGGTGGTCATAAAGGGATGGACATGGTCAGAAACAATGCTCAGGTAGGCCGTGGCATTTAAACGATGCCCAATTGGCACTAAGGGGCCTAAAGTGTGCCAAGAAAACATCCCCCACACCATTACACCACCACCACCAGCCTGCACAGTGGTAACAAGGCATGATGGATCCATGTTCTCATTCTGTTTACGCCAAATTCTGACTCTACCATCTGAATGTCTCAACAGAAATCGAGACTCATCAGACCAGGCAACATTTTTCCAGTCTTCAACTGTCCAATTTTGGTGAGCTTGTGCAAATTGTAGCCTCTTTTTCCTATTTGTAGTGGAGATGAGTGGTACCCGGTGGGGTCTTCTGCTGTTGTAGCCCATCCGCCTCAAGGTTGTACGTGTTGTGGCTTCACAAATGCTTTGCTGCATACCTCGGTTGTAACGAGTGGTTATTTCAGTCAAAGTTGCTCTTCTATCAGCTTGAATCAGTCGGCACATTCTCCTCTGACCTCTAACATCAACAAGGCATTTTCGCCCACAGGACTGCCGCATACTGGATGTTTTTCCCTTTTCACACCATTCTTTGTAAACCCTAGAATAGGTTGTGCGTGAAAATCCCAGTAACTGAGCAGATTGTGAAATACTCAGACCGGCCCGTCTGGCACCAACAACCATGCCACGCTCAAAATTGCTTAAATCACCTTTCTTTCCCATTCAGACATTCAGTTTGGAGTTCAGGAGATTGTCTTGACCAGGACCACACCCCTAAATGCATTGAAGCAACTGCCATGTGATTGGTTGGTTAGATAATTGCATTAATGAGAAATTGAACAGGTGTTCCTAATAATCCTTTAGGTGAGTGTACATTATAATTGTGTGTATTCAATCTTTACATTCACCATGTATGTTCAAGGTATCTGGGCACACATCTTTTACACAGCCTCTTGGTGATGACGAAGAGGACACAATACAAACGTTTTGAAAAGACCAAGAGCACTAAATGTGTATATAGATTTTATAGTTATTTACAATTATGTTATTCTCCTATTTGTATTATCTCAGGTCATCTTAGTGTCATTACATTTGTTTTGCTCAGCTAGTTATTTACAATTATTCTATTGTCCTGTTTTTAACTGCTATGTTAACATGTTTTTATTTATTTATTTTACTGTTAACCAATGTGAAAATAAAACTCTGATTCTGTAAATGCTTTTTGACAAAACGATGAATGCATATACATTACCTTGGATAGATTGTTATACATTATACAACATAGCTAGGAGCCGTGAAGTGTAAAAATATACCCCTGTACCACAAAAATATTTGATTTAATGAAGAGACAATCAGCCACATTCAATTCAAATTGTAATCCATCAACTCATTGATGGATTGCAAATTTCAACTGAGATTTAATTCCAGACAAAGGTAAGGCAAATATAAAAAATAAAAAAGTAAAGAAACAGACTAAACAGGAATCTCCAACCATACAGTAAAACATACACAACTAACAACCCAACTCAGAAAAAGGGTACAACCACTGAAGTTCACATTAACTGAAGTAATGTATTAAAATTGTATTAAAAGTTTCAAGAAATTCACATTTAAGTCTCAGTTTAGAGAAGAGTAATGAGGAAAAACATGATACTGCTATCATTAGTATTAACTCTGAAATTTAGAATTACACTGTTTTAATTACTATTGTATATTGTATTGTATTATCTTACCTAGATTGCAAATCCAAGCCTAATTATTGTACTGATTATATAAAATTGTTAATCACCCTGGATAAGGGTGTACACCAAGCAAGTAAATAATAAACACCAAGTTACTTTAAGAAAAGTATAATAGAGAATATTATTATAATTATTAAATTCTTAGCAGAAATCGATATCTGAAATTTCTTATCCATGTTAACAAGTAACAAATATGTACATTAACAACTAAGATAATTGCATGTATGCATTAATGGGCAACATTGTATTTTTGGAGCAGCAGTTATTCTCCAAATTGTGGTGATTTAGCAATGATCTTGCTTTTTACTACTAATAATGAGAATATGATTTAGAGGCAACTTCAAACACTGGTAAAAAAGACAGATTGAAAGCAGTGTACACACTGCCACCAGGAATAGAACAGGTGTAATATCTAGGTTGCAAGGTGTTGTGAGGTGGCAGGGTGATACATATAGTCTGACTTTGATGAATATGCATGTGTTAGTTTGGTTGAATACAGGAATATAAGAAGTATTAAAATAACAAAACATATTGGCATACATGACAAATGTATTTCATAGGCTATTTTGTGCTGCAGGTACAAACTTTGGCTCTTCTTTTTTTTTGCTGTAATTTGATAGATAAGAGTCATTGTATGTTCTTGAGTAAGCTTACAGCAAAAACCATGCATTTCACAAGAATAGCACGTGCTTTGATTGCGGGAGAGAAACCAACATTGTTTCAAGAAACTTTGATCACTGGGGCATATTTGTGTATTCCAGCAACTTTTGTTTCCGTGAGTTCAGCTGTGGGGCTTGCAGTAGACAGACTCATTCTCATCTGACATTGTTGAAATGTTAATATTTTTAATCATGATAATGTAAATCTAATAAAAGAACTAAGGAATAAGTTAAGCACCAACTACCATCATAAGATTTATTTTCATGAGAAGCATTTTATTTGGTAAATACTAAGGATATAATATTAAATGTTTCACTTGCAGTTTTTTCTAAATAAAGGAGAAAAATAAGTAGATTTGTAAATTATGGGCTATTCATAAAAAATACTAAATAGCTCTCATTTCAAACAAAGGAGGTATACTTTAATTTGGATGTTAACTCATTGATTTCATTTAATCATTGGACTGTAGTGTAATACAACGTACTGTTACTTTTCTATGTATATGCCAAATTGAATGCAATAATGTGATACAGATTAATCAGAGATTGGACCTAATAGCTAATGTTAGTCTGTAGTAATGCTTTAAGTGGTCAGTTTATACAGTACACACATTCATTTGTGTTCTATGTTTGTGAGTGTAAGAACAGAGACTAGTGTTTGGTATATATATAGCCTATATTTGTTTGGTCCACATAGAGAGTTAGCTCTAAGGAAATAGAAAATAGTTTTAAAACGAGTGCCTTTTGGGTGAAAGAACATGTCAGCAATAACAGTAACAGAAAATATGACATGATAAAAAATACAAAATAAGACTTCAAGACATTTATCTTATCATAACAAGATAATATATGTTGATATTACAAGATACTCTAAGATAAATGATCTATACTCCAAGTATGTAAAAGAGTAGTCTCAAACTCAGCTCCCGTCTCCCTCCTCGACTCTTAATCCATCACCTCGTTTTAAATGCTCACTGGCTCCCCTCTCCCTCTCCCCCCTGTGGACACCTTGGTGCACCTTGAGGTTCCCGGAGTCATTGAAGCTTTTGCCACACTGGCCGCAGCAGTACGGCCTCTCCCCTGTGTGTAGCCGCCTGTGGGTGTTGAGGTTGGCCGAGTCCCCAAACGTTTTCCCGCACTGAGGGCAGGAGTAGGGCCGCTCCCCGGTATGCGTACGACGGTGGATCTTCAGGTGCTCCAGCTGGTTAAAGGTCTTTCCGCACTGGCCGCAGGAGAAGGGCCTCTCCCCCGTGTGGGTCCGCTGGTGCGTGTTGAGGTGGTCCTGCTGGCTGAAGCTCTTCCCACACTGGGAGCAGGAGTAGGGGCGCTCACCGGTGTGGATGCGCTGGTGTTTGCGAAGGTTGCTGGAGTAGCCAAAGCCCTTGCCACAGGTGGGGCAGCTGTACTGGCGATCGGGGGTGTGGGTCTTGCGGTGTACATGGAGGTAGTAGGACTGGCCGAAGCTCTTCCCACACTGGGAGCAGGCATATGGAGTCTCCCCTGTGTGGACTCGCTGGTGTCTCTTCAGGCAGCTGGCCCGCACAAAGGCCTTCCCGCACTGTGAGCAGGAATAAGGGCGCTCCCCGGTATGGATGCGGCAGTGAGACACCAGGTCGCCGGAATGGGCAAAGGTCTTGCCACAGTGTGGGCAGTGATGGGGCCGTGGGGTGTTTGATGAAGGAGAGGTGAAGATGGGGGTAGGGGTTGTCCTGGAGGGTCTGCCCAATGGCTGCTTGTCTACAGGAGTCTGACTGTCTGTGGGAAGGGGGGAATAACAGAGGGTTCTCGCGCACTCCTCACCAGAGTATGAGCTCCATTCTTTTGTGGGTTTTGGTTCCACCTCATCTTTGTCGTGGGACCAATCCAGCACCTTAATCGAGAGGGAATCCAAACAGGGTGAAGGATGGACAAAGTCCAGGTCTTCCTGTTTGATATGAACACACTGGATGTCCATGTCGGTGTTTGTGTCAGGGTGCTGCTCTGCAGGGCCACTCGACCGGAGGTTTGAGCCCTGTAGTCCCCTCAGCTCCTCTACGCTCAGCTCCTGTCTGTTATCGGAGTCGTTAAGACTCTGTGCGTCACTCTCAGGGCCCAGATTCATATTATCATCATTATCATCATTATCATGGAGCCTGTTGTCAGTGCAGTGTGATACTGGCTGATTGAGTGCAACATCCTCACATGCTGGATCAGCCATGACAACTGCCCTCTGCCTGCCCCTCCTGGAGACCTCTGAGCCCCCCGAGCCCCCCTGCTCCTCACAGCACTGCTCCTGAATGGGAGCCCCTTCAGCAGCAGGAAGAGCGCTGGCGTCCACCTTTCCTGGGGACACAGACACAGAGGTGAAATAATAGATAACGATATATTTAATCTTGGGTTCGAATGACAAAGATGAAGTAGACGCGGCAGCGCAATCCAGACATAAAGATTTGTTAATATGGTTAAAGGGACAGTGTATCATAATAATAATAAAAAAAACATACTTCAAATAAAATTAAAAATAAACCTTCAAGCCCTATAAATACAAAATAAATATTTACAAATCACAGAGTGAAGAGCTCAGACAGAGGCATCTTAGGGGCAACCTGGTTCTTTGAAGCACACTTTTACCCAGGAGATATATGATGATTTACTCTAGACCTTTCTGATGAAGCAGAAAAGGTATAGCTGGAGGCTGAGCTGACTAATTATCTAGTTTAATTTAGGTAAAATAGAGGAACACTGTGAAGACACATTGAAGTTTGCATTTTGTGTCTGGGTTCCGCAGACAGCTGTGGAATTCTCTGCCTGATGATGTTTCATGTTTGATTCAGGTTTTAAATCAATGTTTAAGACTTATTTTTAGAAATGAACCCAGTCAATACGTGACTGTGACAAATCCACCCCAGTTCTGGCTCAGCTGCAGACGGGTCTCCTAATACAGGCTGATTGTATGCAGCTGTCAGCACGGGAACAGACTACAATCACCACACCTTCCCTTACACAGTAGGGAGACGATGGCACCACGCCACACCAGTAACTATAGACAACATTGGACCGCCCTGACCTTTGATTGCCTTCTTTGCTTTTGTTATTTAAGTTGATTATTTTAGTTGATTATTTTGGACCACCACAACTTCATCTTGGTGGAAGACTCCCTTGTGAGACAGGATATTTGGATTCTTTTGATTTGTGAACTGTGGACAGAGAAGTCACTTTTTTTTTTTTTTTTTTATTCCAGGCCATTGTATTGTTTCTGTCCCCTGCAGACGGCTAGCCTTCACAGTTATTATTAGATTTCATTGTTTTTTTTATTTATGTCTTATCTATCATTAATTTACCTCTTTTAGTGTTGCATTCATTGTCTTTATTTGCTGCTTTAGTTGTATTGTATTACAGCAAATATTTTAAGCTTACTGTATGAAGAACCTTAAATCTTGAGCCAGATTAAATAAAAACTTTGACCCACCCGCTAATAGGAAACTACAAACCTGTACATCACAGCAGTTATATTTATGATTAGAAGAAAGTGTCATCTACTAAAAATGAAGCCCCAACTGAGTACAGTTCTGTAGTTTTCTATTAGCAAGTGGGTCAAAGTTTTGATTTAATCTGGCCCCTTATGCAATGAAAGGTGGTTAAAGTTTTGGTATTGCCAATCTTTTTCCCATAGATAATAATTATAATACATTGTTCTATAAATAAGCCATTGATTTAGGAAATGGCATTGGTGCCCTTGGATTGGGTATTTAAATTGCCATTTTGGCCCTAGAATTTTGAATGTGCATGTCCACAGAAACCAATATTGCCTTCATGACCTTAACTGCATGACCTTCATTAGCAAGGTCCTTAGCAGTATTCATATTATTATTATTATTTTATTATTTTTTTAATTATTATTAATAATAATAATAATAATAATAATAATAATAATAATGTGTTACCACTTGGTAAGCATTAATGATATTTCAGTTTAATTGTTTTATTTCAAAATGAATAAACCATGGTTTGAACCCCTTACAACATGTAGCAAAATATATTATCTGGTGTTAAAAACAAATGGTAACAACAAACACAGAGGTGTAGTGTGGGATGAACAGATTGGCTCTCCACATAGAGCCATCCTGCCGTAATAAGCTCAGCTGTACCGGGATCCACACACACAGCTCCAGAAGGAAACCCACGCTTACCAGCTGTAATGAATGAAGCCGTATAAAACAACAGTGCAGGGGGAAAGCGAGGATAGTGTGTAGAAGAGCTTTCGAGCATCGAGATAAATTGTGAGTGCTTATTACTGATTGACTGAATACTGACTTTTTGTTTGAACCGAGAACCAACTCTAGGCAACCATCTTGAACCAGACAATGACCCCTTCATTCACCCCATGACCCCGAGTCCACTTAATGAACTGGAAACTTGCCTAATTTGGATGTGAAAAAAATGAGTAGGTTCGTCCTCTTTTGCCATTTCGCTGGACCTGGACATGAGCCGTCTGTGTCTCTGTGTTGCATTAGACCTTAAAAACTGCGTATGCGGGCTTGAAGTCGGAGGCAGAGCTCATGGAGGGGGAACTGGCCTGGCCTGGCGTCAACATTGAAGGTACTTGAAGGCACCAAGGCGCACTACCACAGGCGGGAATGGCCACAGCACACCGAGACCTCGGTGGGGAGGAACAACGTCAAGTGGGAGCCACAGGTAGGTGCTGATGCCACCACTGCACAACAAATTGGGCCTTAGGAAACAATTTGTCAGAGCTCTAGATAAGGAGTTGGCAGCCTTCAAGTACCTTCAAGACTTCTTCCATAAGCTGTCTGAGGCAAAGGTCAAAGACGGTGTCTTCGTCGGACCACAGATAAAGAAGATCCTGGAGTGCAATGAATTCAACAAGAAGCTCACTAGTAAGGAGAAAGCAGCTTGGAACAACTTTGTCGCAGTGGTTCGGGGCTTCCTGGGCAATCACAAGGCCGAAAATTATGTAGAGCTGGATGAGACTCTGGTGAAGAACTACGGCACAATGGGCTGTAGGATGTCCCTCAAAGTCTATATCCTTGATGCTCATCTTGATAAATTCAAGGAGAACATGGGAGCGTACTCGGAGGAACAAGGCGAGTGCTTCCACCAGGATATACTGGACTTTGAACGCCACTACCAAGGGCAGTATAATGATGATGGGAGACTACATTTGGGGGCTGATTCGTGAAAGTGATTTACAGTATAATTGTAAATCTCAAAAACTACTCCTAAATCTTTTGTAGTCATTTTTGTATTACTTTAGTATAAATACATGTTAATTTGGATTCAGATGTTTTTTTTCTGAATTTATGTGAACGAACAAGACATAGATTCACCCGTTTTCTCATTGGAAATAGGTACATTTCAAAATATCACTGTCCTGGTCACAAAAGCAAAGTTTGTGGGGAATAACAGCCATTTTCTATACTTATAAGCAATTAGGAAATAACACTTACTACCCAGGAACAAAAATTGTGTTACATAATTGTGTAATTGTGTAATTTCAGAGGCAATTTTTGATGAACAAACTAAAATGGATGGATATAGGCTAGTAAGTAAGATTTAATTTCACGTTGTACAATATTTGAGTAATATATAATTGTTTGGGTTTGATTATAATTTGTTGTGTATTCAACACAGAGTTTGGTTGCCACATATACCCCCGTCTGTATTATTGGACCTGCTTGCACCGTGCAAAAGTAATATTTGTATCAAACAATGCACCATACACCCATTATGTAGAATCGCCTGGCATACATAGAGGAAGCATTATCATTATCAATAGTCAATGAATTCATATCATATCCATATTCACTATGTTAAATGTGATGACTAGCATACAAATCAATTCATATGATTTTATCTGAAAACTCACATGCACAAAAATGTATTAAATTCAGAATTTTTTCTCAGCACTGAGACAGCACTGCCAGACCATTTTTGCCAGACTACAATGTCAGCAATCGTTTGTTTCAGTAGGAACATCACAGCTTGAAGAACAATGACTTTTGAGTTCTGGTACATAGAATGAGTTGGACATGAGAAACTCACTCCACAGGATATGTTTCTACGTATAGAATAACCTGAGAAACTATAGTTGGGTTCCCCTTTAAGCTTTCACCAACCCATCTGATATAAGGCAGTTCAAATACTGTATTTTGTAATATCAATATTACAGTGTTGCAGAGGCTTTGAATGTTTAAAGATCATGGTAATGTAAAGTGTTTCTTTTATGTCCGCTATTTTTAAGTTTTCCTTTAACCCTAATGAAAATAAAGCAGTAGGATTTATTCAAACATGTTTGAACCACTGCTCTCTTTGCCAAGGCTGTCAGGCTGTCAGCCTTGCACACAGAGTAGTGAGGGGGAAAAAAAAGAGCTGTCCAAGGATGTCAGGGACAAGATTGTAGACCTACACAAGGCTGGAATGGGCTACAAGACAATCGCCAAGCAGCTTGGTGAGAAGGTGACAACAGTTGGTGCGATTATTCGCAAATGGAAGAAACACAAAATAACTGTCAGTCTCACTCGGTCTGGGGCTCCATGCAAGATCTCACCTCGTGGAGTTTCAATGATCATGAGAACGGTGAGGAATCAGCCCAGAACTACACGGGAGGATCTTGTTAATGATCTCAAGGCAGCTGGGACCATAGTCACCAAGAAAACAATTGGTAACACACTACGCCGTGAAGGACTGAAATCCTGCAGCGCCCGCAAGGTCCCCCTGCTCAAGAAAGCACATGTACAGACCCGTCTGAAGTTTGCCAACATCTGAATGATTCAGAGGAGAACTGGGTGAAAGTGTTGTGGTCAGATGAGACCAAAATCGAGCTCTTTGGCATCAACTCAACTCGCCGTGTTTGGAGGAGGAGAAATGACCCCAAGAACACCATCCCCACCGTCAAACATGGAGGTGGAAACATTATGCACAAACATCCACCTAAAGATCCCTATATTTTGTCATCTTGAATAAATGCCTCGTTATAAATAACAGTCCAGTCACCTGAAGTGGAGATAAGCCATAAGCCAAGTTACAAAAAGCAATTGAACAAAATTGAACAATCAAGGAAATGAATCAGAACTTGAAGAAGAAGAAAAATCACATAAATAGCCAATACACAATGAACCGTCATGCAAGTGATAAAAACTATTATATTAACTAGGCTACCTGTACAAAACAACACGGTGTTGAAGAGTTAAAACGTCAAATTTCAGTTTCACAAACATACACTAAAACAGGGCGCTAAAGATTTATTAATGAATGAATGAAAGTATAGACTAACCTAAGAATGAACTCACCTAAATCAGTTCGACTTTATCTCACTGGTCCAAACTGATCGGCTGCGGTTTATTGAAAACACAAATCATCGAGAAGATAATAAATAATAGTCAAAACAAACTATGTATCGGTGATGCGGATACAGTCATGCACCGGCGAACTCCTTGCCAAACCTCCCTGTTGTATCAAACCATACGAATCCAGCTAAGCAGTTCAGCTAGCAGTTAAGCAGTTAATACCCCAGGAAACGGGGTATCGTTAAAATCGCTCTCGCCTTACAACAAGGCTGTATTTCCTTTGTTCCGCACCGCACTGTACGACGCATATTTCGAGGAAAGTCTGTTTTTTTTAGGACCAAATGCAGAGAAGCAATTCAAACCAGAAGGAGGGATGTATACACTCTTTTCTGGTTGGTTTTCCACTTCGCCACTCAAACTATCGGTCGCGTTTGTGTAGCGCAGATTTCCGCATTTCTGCGCGGGTCTGCGCGGCTGCACCAATGGGATCTGTGGGATTCTGCAGAACTGCGCAAAATATGCGGACTATGCTACAAGGAAGCGACCATCTGTTTGTTTATGTCCTTTGTTCCTGAGGTCGCATTTTTATGACGTAATATATGTCCCTGAACAAGAAAAGGAAGTTCCACAGACATCGGTGTTGTCGGATGTATTGCATTTAAACAGATTCCTGTCGGAAAATAATTGTCCAGCGCGTCATTTGCACCTTTCCAGAACTTACAGCTTTTCTAAAATGTTGGTTTCCTCCAACATTAAGGTATTTGCCTTTTTGTTTCCGTTTGAGAGAGAATCATCGAGTAGGCTCTTGGGAGGGATTAGGTCAAACCTTTAACCTGTGATCATCTGATGGGTCACGATATTGTTTTGTTTTTTGTTTTTTGTTTTTATCGCAGCCCCAGATGCTAATTATTTTATCAGGGTCAAGTCAACAATTATTAGACATGCCAACTGTTTACTAAATAATCAATTACTTTTATGAATTAATTTATTCCACCTACCAAACATTTTAATGAACACACAGGGTTAATAAACGTTTGGCTGGTTGTGTCACATAACATTTAGATTAAAGGAAATATTGAATGTTTGTATTAATATTGTTGACCACAACAGTGTGTGTGTGTGTATATATATATATATATATATATATATATATATGCTGCAGATTATAAAGAGAGCCCAGGCATCTAAAGTAAACATTTTCTCCAACATGCCTGTCCTCCTGTGTTTTTTTTTTTCTCTTGTCAATGCCTCATAGTTTATTATTTTGTATTAGTTACTGTGTTATATTGTTATTTTATTATGTGCTCTGTGGCAATCCTGCAAAGGGCACAATACCAATAATAATTCAGCCAAGAAAGTTACAAGACAGAAAATTGGGACAAACGTAGACGGCATTAAGCAAAGTCAACATGTGAAAGTGATAATAATTGTTTATTTTATTTATTTATTTAGGTGTATGTGTGTATATATATATATATATATATATATATAATGTATTTGTAACCTTTTCCCTTTTCTCTACCTCAAGCTGGATTCCAAGCTGACAGTGTCCCTTCTGAAGGGAGCGCTGTCTCCCCATGTGGAGAAGGTCATCAGAGTAGCAGTGGACACATTGCTTCTGGAGATCGAGAGACTCCTTTCCCAAGAGCTTGGGCAGGTGGTGGATGAAAAGCAGAACTCGGGCCTAAGACAGACGGGCCTCGGAGACAGAGGTAATGAAGGAGCACAAATTCCTATGTGCCATCATACCGTAACAAAAACACAATAGAAAGTGTTTAGCATGAAAAACTGCAATCCAGAGATTTATTGAGTTGAATACATTTGTATAGATTTATATTAGATATAGATATATTATCTATTTGTACAGTGTGTGTTAAGTACATTGATTCAGCCTTCAGAAAACTGAGATTCTGACTGAGTTATGCAAATTATCTTTATTTAACAGGAGCATTTGAAATACTTTCTTCCTGTGTGCTCATGCTTTTACATGCTCCATCGTCTGTACTCTGTGGAAAGCTGTGCAATGACATAAACAATAAACATAATTTTACTCCTGCTGCAGACAATAAAACACAATTGAGCTTTCAAATGGGATTGTACTGTATTTGACTTTACAGAAAAGTTGAATACAACATTTATTCAGAGAGTTGTAGTTCATTTGTATAGGTGGGAATAATTTCCAATCAATTTAACCAAATCTGTAGTGTCTGGATCTATTTTTCATTCAAACAAATTAATCTTTACACTCCTAGAAGAAAGCTTGAGTTATCTTGTATTTGTTAGCAGGAGTGGACTCGGAATACAGAATTAATACATTATTCATATTTTGTCAGTTCAAATAGTTTTTCTTTCATGTTTTATTTTTTCCATGTCATCTTTTGAATCAAAAAGTTGTAAGCTTTAATTTATATTAAAGAAACAAAGACAAAAAAATAAATAAATCTATTTGTCTTTATTTTTTTATTAAAGCACCCAAATTGAAGCTCTGCCAAGCTTTCAGTACTCATTGTTAACCTGTGATGAATGAAACTTACCTCAATGAGGTGCATTAAGCTACATGGCTAAAGAGAATGAATTTTGATGGACTATGTTTCTTCTTGGTTTGATTTCTGTAATCTAACTTGACAGTGTTCTCTCTGCCATTTTGTCTGACTGTATAGGTACTGAGGCTGGCTGCTGGAGTCATGAGACGGTGGTCCCTGAAGAGCCCGTGTGGAGTAACGCCTGGGACCCGCAGTACACAGGAGATTCTAATGAAAATTTAATCAAGGGCCCTAATGATGTTCCTGAGGTAGTGTGTGGATCAGAACAGAATGACAGGGCCACTAATGTACTGCAAGATGCCCACTGTAATGGCATTACATTCTTTAATGATATGATCCCTGGCTTGATACAGAATGCTGGGGACACAGAACCACAAGACAAGCCCTTTAACCAAGGTGGTAATGAGGACACCCCTAAACTGGCAGACAGGGAGGTGAAAGAGGAGCCCAGGGATGACGAGGGGGATGTGATTGAAGTTAAGGTTCCCGATCAGGTACACGTCTCTGCTGCCCTCCTTGCCAACACTGGCCTGGGCAAGAGCCCTGGCCCCTACCCCTTCTCCTGCCCTGAGTGCCATCTTGTCTTCTCCTGCCCCAGTGAGCTCCGTGAGCACAGATGGGCGACTCACTGTGGAGACAGGCCCTACTGCTGCTCCGAGTGCGGTAGGGGCTTCTCTCAGCTTGCCAATCTCAAGAAGCACTACCTCATCCACACTGGAGAGAGGCCACACCACTGCACCCAGTGCGGCAAGAGCTTCCGCCACCTGTGCAACCTCAACAAGCACCGGCTGGTCCACACAGGGGAGCGGCCCTTCCCCTGCACCCAGTGTGGCAAGAGGTTCCGCCAGCTGCCCCACCTCAAGGAGCACCAAGGGGTCCACATAGGGGCAAAGCAGTTCCACTGTTCTGTCTGTGGCAAAAATGTCAGCTCCCGTTGGTATCTGAAGAGACACCAGCAAGCCCACCATGAGCAAAACCTCTGCTAGCCTTGAAACCCCCTGTGTCTAAGTGACATGCTGATAAAAACAAATTCCATTGTATTTTTGGGAACCTTTAGGGCACCTGTGTTTGCATGTGTAAAATGCTTGTTGGCTACCTGAAAAGTGAATCTGTGTTTATTCTTATCATATATTTTGTCAGCATTTTTGGGAGTGAGCTATGTCATGTCATATCCTGCTTGCAGAACTTCTGTCTCCTTTTTGAATCCATATCACAACAAATAAACAAACAAAGCTGAGGCCAGTGATTTCACAAAGTGTGGTGAAAGGAAGGAATGTATATACAGTAGGACTCCCAAAACATATCCACATAACAACTGACATTGGGAGTAGAGAATAAACAAACAAACAAACCAAAAAAGGATAATGAGTTGCAGTACAGGGACAGACCCCTTTTTCATTGGAATTGAAACTCTTAGAAAGCACAATCACAACAGATGGCACCAAGTGTACAACATGTGAACAGTATATAGGAACTGTAGTAAAACACACTGATGTGTAACTTTAAGCAAATTGTTTCTTAAGGCACATTGTGTGATTTTGTTCAATGCATTACATACAAAATGCAGATTGATTTTAAAGAATAAATAAATCAAGATACGCTTAACATCTCTATAAACAGGACAGTTTTCAAACAGACAAAATGTATACTCAGTCCTTTTTATTCAGGCATATCATTGTATTTATAATATGATGTTCCCATTAAATTACAAATGTTTTGGTGTTGAATGTTGAAATAAAAAATAATTACATAGATTATTTTCTTAACATGTTTTTCTTTTATTTTTTACTACGTTACAATTGTATCTGTCTAAATTTCTGTAATGGGTTAAATGGAAATGCTTGTCTAATGAAAACTGCAGGGTACATTTTAGTATCCCATTGGTCAACCACACATTGTCTACCCCTGAATATATATTACAGATTAGGTTCTCACATTCCAAAATTAAGTTAGAAAAAAGGAATTTAAAAATGGCTTTATATAAAAAAAAATCCAGAGAGAGATGTACCTCCAATCAAAAGGTTTTTATTACAAGCAGCTGCAAGGAAGAGGTTCAAGAGACAATCTCAAGAACAGTCTTGGAGAAGTTACAAACTACAGGCACTTTTATGCAGAGCAGACAGGAGAGACAGATAACAGGCCCACATGTCTGTCCCGTGATGAGTGCAAGTTCGGTTTCTGCCTGACAACTGCTCTGGAAGACCCATATATAGTCAAACCAGGGAGAATTAAGGCATATGTAATGTTTAATATAAGGGGGGGTTGTACGATGTATCAAGCCCAAATTGCTGGAGAAAACTGGTTCTTATCAGACCCTGTTCTTCTAGGTATCAGGGTTGAACTATAGCATAGTACCGTAGCACAGTGAGACAGTGACCTTGTTCACACAGAAACACAGGGAAAGAAATACAGTTCTTCAGTGACCAAACATGACTTACTATAGCCAAGTATTAAAATACAATGTAAATGTAATTGTAACTGTAGGGAGTTTGAACGTTGCTAAACAGTGTTTATCATATAATGTAGACATGCTCACAGTAAAGAGGTTTTATTTAAAATAATCAGACATTATATTTCTAAAAATTATATAAAATTTAAATAAACAAAAGTAATAATGTTTTCTGAATTGTATTAATACAGATCACAGTACTTAGGCTTTTAATCTTGTACACTTATAACTGCCCAGTGTTCCAAACTGAATTAAGTGCACTGTTTTCAGATCATCCGGTCCAAATAATACACAGATTACAAATAGCAACCCAGTATTAATAGAGAAACGTTAACAGGCTAACGTTTAGACACTAATGTTTTCTGCTGGACATTTTTTTATCTGGATAAAATTATTCTAACGTGTCACAAGCTCTCTGATGTCTGATTGGGTCATTTACTTCTTGAAGGCAGGATTAATGCTGCGTTCCAGACAACTCGGAAAGAGGATTTTCCCGCCTCCCGCTCGACGCCGCAGCTCTGACGGGTGAACTCTGCGGAAGAACAGCCCCGACTTCAGAGAGAGGCGGTTGTATGACGTCACGCAGACATGGCGGCACACATGGTTGTGTACACCGTAAATGTAAACAATTGTTTTAAGACTATTTTAAGCTATTACAATAAATCGTTGAATCATATTTCCTACATGGTATAATAACATAACCTGTTATGCTTGCGGTTAACCGTTGCTTAGTTAGCAAGCATAGCTGTTCAACATAGAACAATAGCTATCGGTATGGGATTCTACAATATTGAGTATGTATGATATTTGTATGTGGTGTAGGTGATATAATTGTTATTCACTTCTATTTGCACTGCAGTCTAAGCAGATAGGGGTATTCATCTGTTTTTGGATGAGACAAGGTCGCAGCCTCTCATTGTGTGCTTCTCTGTTGACTGTTCGTACACCAGCTTCTCAATTCAGCCATTTTCTTTGTTTAGCCCTATTTTGTTCGAGCTCCGAACACTGGAACGCTTTGTGCTCGGAAGTCGGAAATATGAAGTGGGAAGTTCCCACAGTGACAGCTCAGAGAGACTTCCTGCGAAAAAATGACCCAATCAGGTGCGTGCCAATCACACGTCAGACAGCCTGTGACAGGTAGAATTGTTTTAAACAAGAAACCAGGAAAAGATATAACTGGAGTTTGGAAACGTCATCTTCATCGTGAAACCGCTGAATGTAAGTAAAATATACTGTTTTATATATTAACATTTTGCATTTAACAAATATTGGCATTAACTGCCATACATTGAATGCTCTTATATTTTGTATGTCTGCTAAGAAATACATAATAATGATATCATAATAATAACTACGTATTGCATTTCCATTGTATTCGTTGTTCCAATGTACATACTTGTAATATTAGTCCTCTATCCCTGCTAGATAGCACTTCAGCTTATTCTTGATTGTTTTCCTCCTTGCTCCCTTTCCCGTAGCCCTCGTCTGTAACCCTACATCTTGACAGCACTTGGCTTTCACCGTCCAGGGTGTAGGAAGTCTCTTACTGTACTTGTGTAAATTGTAATTGTAATTTGTAAAATGTATTATTTTGAATTGCTATGTTTTAGCTAAGTTGAATTTGTAATGATTGATGCCTTGTACTTCTCTGTATTTTTGCACTTTGTTTGCACTTATGTTGTAAGTCGCCCTGGATAAAAAATAATAATAATAATAAAAAAATAATAATAATAACATAAATACATGTATACATGCAATAACAGGTATACATGCGTGCTCATATTAGGCTGCATGCCTACCTACTTATCATCATCATCATTATATAATTTGCAGATTGTACTGCATGTTATAATCTTAACTTGGTTTCAGAACCACACGGTCAAATACTGAAGGAACAAATGTACTTATTTGTCTATGTATGATCTCACAACATTTATGGTTAGTTAATTATTACAATCATTACATGTAAGGCTAATATATTTTATCGTTTATTTTCTTTCGTTTCCTACACTTATTTAACATATTTCTCTCTAGGGCTGTCCCGAAGGATACATTTTTACCTTCGAAGGTTCCCAGCAGCACTCGACGTCATTTCCACGTTGTTTCGTGGTTGAAATCTAGTTGCGACGTGGATCAAAAAGAATACAACCACTATTCAACGTGGTTTTGGCAACGATTCATCAACGTCGAAATATACGTTGCTTTCAGGTTAAATACACGTCGTGACAGTCAAAACAATCAAACAGACCCCATATAACAAACACAATATTCTCTCAGACACATGTATTTCCCCAGTCTGTACTTTTTTCATGGGTGTATTTTGAGTGACACGGTAAAACAATGCGCAAAATTCCCCTTAATAAACAAAACACACACACACACACACACACACACACACACACACACACACACACACACACACACACACATTATATACAGCAGACATATATATCCGTTAATATACATACATAAATACACATACATGTATATGTGTGTGTGTGTATGTATATATATATATATATATATATATATATATATAATGCTACTCTATGACAAACCGCTTAGCTGACGAATCAGAGTCGGAAAGGGTCAAGTAATCAGCCAATTAGATGAAAGCGGGAAAGACTCTGAACTTGAACAGTCTGGGAAGAGCCTCCATTTTCACTGCGCCGGCTGTGTGGAGGAAGGATTTCTGAGTGTATATATATATACACTCACCTAAAGGATTATTATGAACACCTGTTCAATTTCTCATTAATGCAATTATCTAACCAACCAATCACATGGCAGTTGCTTCAATGCATTTAGGGGTGTGGTCCTGGTCAAGACAATCTCCTGAACTCCAAACTGAATGTCTGAATGGGAAAGAAAGGTGATTTAAGCAATTTTGAGCGTGGCATGGTTGTTGGTGCCAGATGGGCCGGTCTGAGTATTTCACAATCTGCTCAGTTACTGGGATTTTCACGCACAACCATTTCTAGGATTTACAAAGAATGGTGTGAAAAGGGAAAAACATCCAGTATGCGGCAGTCCTGTGGGCGAAAATGCCTTGTTGATGCTAGAGGTCAGAGGAGAATGGGCCGACTGATTCAAGCTGATAGAAGAGCAACTTTGACTGAAATAACCACTTGTTACAACCGAGGTATGCAGCAAAGCATTTGTGAAGCCACAACACGTACAACCTTGAGGCGGATGGGCTACAACAGCAGAAGACCCCACCAGGTACCACTCATCTCCACTACAAATAGGAAAAAGAGGCTACAATTTGCACAAGCTCACCAAAATTGGACAGTTGAAGACTGGAAAAATGTTGCCTGGTCTGATGAGTCTCGATTTCTGTTGAGACATTCAGATGGTAGAGTCAGAATTTGGCGTAAACAGAATGAGAACATGGATCCATCATGCCTTGTTACCACTGTGCAGGCTGGTGGTGGTGGTGTAATGGTGTGGGGGATGTTTTCTTGGCACACTTTAGGCCCCTTAGTGCCAATTGGGCATCGTTTAAATGCCACGGCCTACCTGAGCATTGTTTCTGACCATGTCCATCCCTTTATGACCACCATGTACCCATCCTCTGATGGCTACTTCCAGCAGGATAATGCACCATGTCACAAAGGTCGAACCATTTCAAATTGGTTTCTTGAACATGACAAAGAGTTCACTGTACTAAACTGGCCCCCACAGTCACCAGATCTCAACCCAATAGAGCACCTTTGGGATGTGGTGGAACGGGAGCTTCGTGCCCTGGATGTGCATCCCACAAATCTCCATCAACTGCAAGATGCTATCCTATCAATATGGGCCAACATTTCTAAAGAATGCTTTCAGCACCTTGTTGAATCAATGCCACGTAGAATTAAGGCAGTTCTGAAGGCGAAAGGGAGTCAAACACAGTATTAGTATGGTGTTCCTAATAATCCTTTAGGTGAGTGTATATATATATATATATATATATATATATATATATATATATATATATATATAGTGTAAGCTATTTGCTGATTAAATGTTTAACTGCTATATACTGTAGAAAATTATGAAGGTATATAATTAGAATTTAAGCACATTCCTCTAAAGGAAAAATATGAGTGAGTTTCGTTAAATAAGTAATTAACGGTTAGTTTTACTAGCAACATATTTCAGTACAGGATAACAAAACTGTATTATGTGTGCATTAATCAAACGCATTATCAAAATAGTAACTACAATTAAAATATTTGATCAGTGACCGTTGATGATATTTGAAATTTGAAAAATGTCGGTGCATAGTTTTTTTTTTTTTTCACTTCAACTTTAATTCAGCTGGAGACATGTATAAAACATATTGGAAAATACTGTGGGTGTGTATAAAAGTGCTCTCTAACCATAACTTTCATGGAACTAGTTTTAAAAAGATTGATAGCATTTTTAAAATCTGTTTTTCGGGTTTAATATACAGTGTAGAAATTCTACACAAATAATGTGTTAATAGTCCTATGACACATTTTGTGTTATTTTCTACGCAATATGTGCAGGGTTCTGTCTTTCTTCTAACACATGAAAATAAAGTAATTTCAGCCACAAAAACGATGTTTGGAGTTTTCATTCTAGGTTCATCCTGAAGCTGTACAGTGTTTTTTCCTCAACTGTTTTTGTATAGTTAACACCAAGAAAGTATATTTTAGTTGTTTTCTTTTCTTCTCCCCCCAGATTAACTATATTTGTCATCACTCTCTCTCTTTCTGTTTGTTTGCATTTGCTGATTAAATTGATGTTGAAGGAATGTTGACAATTGACATTGATTCCATTTGCAAATCCAACCAATTTGCAAGTACATTCCAATGTTGTATACATTAGAAACAACGTTGTTTCAACGTCATATTTCAATTTTCAACGGTGAATCAACGTCGATTCCATTTGCAAATACAACCAATTTTCAATGAAATTTCAACGTTGCCTATCTAACCTGGAATCAACGTAGATTATTCCAAGTTGATCCAACGTTGAATCATAAACGTTGATTCACTGTTGAAAATTCCACGTCGATTCCATTTGCAAATCCAATCAATTCTCAATGTACTTTCAACGTTGAAATATGACGTTGAAACAACGTTGTTTCTAATGTATTTTGCCTGCTGGGTTCGCAACACTACGGAACGAAGGTTCCAAGATTCGTTGATGCTAATTTGCATAATTTACCGATTATGTCACATTAGTCACTAGTGTAAAGATTTGAATGAAAATTCGACTTTTTTATTTTTTTTACACATAATCCATTTAACAAAATAAAACAGTAATCTCGAACAGTAATCATGTTTTTATTCATCTTCTGTGCATTTAGCAAAAAAAATCAAATCAAATCAAATCTTTCCATTAAGCTATATTGCACAGCACAGATCACCGATAAAGAAACAAAAAAGCAGAATAACGCAGTGGTCCACAAGCATGCTAGGTGGGGGATAGTGCTCTTTCTAAATACACTTTTTTTTCTTTACATCAGTGTAATCATTTTTTAAAATACATTGTTTAAATGTAATCTGCTCCAATGCCTGCTGACACGACAGTTCCATTTAATGTGCTTTTTATTACGGTTATGATCTTAGTTATATCCAACAACTTTTATTTAATTAATGGGCAGTATACAAATCAAATGTTTTAATTTACATAGTGCGATATCTGAAGTGTGGTGTAGTATTGTAACGATGCGGGGGTTTCCAAGGAGGAGACCCAACTCATCATTGCGGGTGCAACAACAAATGGTTGTATTTATTTTTAGTGCAGCACACAGGTCTCAGGGGCTGAACACACTCACACAGACTCGTTCTTCCGCCCCTTCGCCTTGTATCCCCTCCCCACCGCACCGCCTACACTGCATTAACCCTTTATTGCGTGCGGTGGCACACAACAAGACAACAAAATCGATGTGATCACGTTTGTAAAAACCTTCGAAGGTCTGGAGACCGAACGAACCGTGGGACCTTCTCTCTAGCTTCTTTCAGAACATGTCTTCCTATACATGGGCTCAATATAGGAACTCAGCCCATAGGACTGCAGGTCACCTATTTCTTCTCAGACTACGCCGGTTGCTCAGACCAACTAGTCGTAACATTTTCAGAAGATAGGCTAATGCTGCTCACTTCCATATTCTATTACTGACTCCGGACGACTAGCACTTTTAATATTATGCTTTTAGGTGATAGCTCAAACTTGATGTGTTTCTATGATATTGAAATTCACCCTTAACAGGGATTACATACTATGTTTTTGTCGAGTGAACCATCCGAAAGTGTTATAAAACGGAAACAGCCATTCATTTAACCACCTTTCTTCTTCATCACGATCGCGTCTATGAGCTACAGGTGCACAGAACGCTCAAAATAGAGAATCGCGATTAATTGCCTAGAACATATTATTTTAAATTAAGCGCATTATTTAACATTAACGCTGACAGTCCTAAAATATATAATATATAAATAAATCCCCTTATTTTCAGTGTCACAGACATGGCGCGTAAAATGTACGTCACAAAATATAGTTAGGCTACATTTCAATTACAAAATACAGAATAATACTTACACATAGTACATTTTCATAAATAAAGTTTGCGTTTTATGGAGCATAACCGTTAGAAGACATTAGGCCTACATGCAAAATAATAATAAAAAAGTGTATAGCATTGTACGATTTTATATCCGTGGAGCAAACCATCTCTCAGCCAAGAACAAAAAGGGGGTGGTTAATTTGATGATGGTATGATTAGCACCCAAAACATCTGGTTGTAGTGAAAGACATTATTTTCAGAAATGTTGTGAAAGGCAATGACATTTGTCAGGACAATAATACATACAAATAAAACACCTCTCCCAGCTGCCCCGCCTCCACCTGTGGCCCTGCGTCAGTGACTGCCGCTACTGTCATCTTGGCGCCGAAAGCCGTATTCTGCACGGAAGTCGGTCGGTCGGTCTGTCTGTCTGTCGCAGGGTGTGGGCCCGTAGTAACATGTCTATGCAGACTTTCCAAACCCAGCTTTCCTCCATGATGGAGCTCCTACTCAGGGAGGCTGTGGGCCAGATAATGATGCTGGCCGAGACCACTTTTGCTGACTTCCAGGTCCCAGCTGCTGGAGGTCAGAAAGAAAACCACTATGTGATGCAGCGACTGCAGTTACAGGAGAGCGGAATGGGAACGAATGGGGACGGGAGGGCAGCGCACTCCGCGCAGGGCCGCTCTGTCGGTGTCCAGGTGTCTTTACAGCACCGGAGAGAAACCGGTAAGAATAAAAAGCGTTCTAGCACATCTTGCACATGCGTACTAAATACATTTTGATTACAGTGTACCAAACAATTGATAAACGGTGTATTTCCAGATTAGAAAACTAGACATCTGAATGTCTACTCCAATGCCTGAGACTATGTGAACATTGAGTCAGGGGCCATGGTGTCCCGGGGGTGGGGGCCTGTTGCATGCAGCTGGCTGCCGCCGGGGTGGTGGACGGAGGTTTGACGGACACATGGCGGACTGGACTGGCGGGCTGGCGAAACAAACTATTTATACAATATATACTTGAATGTGTGTGTGTGTGTGTGTGTGTGTGTGTGTGTTTGGAAGCAATGTGACATGCCTGACATTTTATTAAGTGAGCTTGTGCGAGTCAGATTCATTGCTGAGTCGTGCGGCTCACGACCTCGGCATGACATCTGCAAATAATGAGGACTACTATTAGTTTAGATGAGTCGTCATCATCTTTTCAGGTTTATGAAAATAAACAGCATACTGTAGAGCAGGGGTTCCCAGTGTCTGGTGATGGAGGGCCAATTTCTGGAGGTTGCATGGGATGGGGGGCACCCCAAGTAGAAAATGAACCATCGATGAAAACGAAATATGTCCCAAATCATACCTGTACATTTCTGTTAGGGAACATTTATTAACTTTAATTGTTGTTGTATTTGTGCAATTTGTAACAGAAAATGGTCAGAAAGTGTAAAAATATAGTAAAGGTTCAGAAAAGGGGGGTTGAAGGTTGGTTTTGGGGGGCTGCTGTAGAGGTACCATATTCATAGATATCAGAAAATTGTTACAGAAAGATGATTTAACAGAAAAAATGCAACTGTGTAATTCTTTTCACAAATATATTAAAATATGTAAAATTGTAACTGACAACACTAAACAGAGCAACATTATATGTTTAATAAATATTGGTGTATTAAAAATACTTGTATTCACATCTGTGAGTATCTAATAAAATGTAAAAACCAATCCTGCACTACATTTCTGTTTAGAAATAGGAAGTTTCTGGAACTTTTATATAAGTTTGTAAAGGTCACCTGTTTAAGGTCATGGCGTATAAAAGAAGGTTGCACATAAACGCAATCCATTAGCATCGGTATTGTCAAAATGCAGGGGAATGGTCATTCTCCTTAATTTGAGACATTGCTATAAAAAAAGCTGAACCTAACACTTTCCACTCCATACACATCAAACACTTTAAGGTTACTGGAACAGTCGCTACCTTGACAGGAAGAGGAAGAAAGCAAATATTACCGCTATGCTGTGATAATGGTTGGAGGATGTGGCATCATCAGGTTACAATAAATCCATTGTCTTGAAACATACTATCAATGTTGGCTACATGAATCTGGTGATAATGTTGCTCCTGTTGAGCAGACATCTAAATAATGTAACACTATAATTAAATATGGATTGAGACATATTGATTGAGATTGAGATGATAAATGCTGGAGATGTAAATCCAGTGAAGGATATATTTTATATATTTTATGGAACTGTAGTAAACTCATTATTGGTCAGCAATATTCTGGCATATTTCTAACATCTTAAACGTAGATATCCCTTGCAACCTTTGATTGCAATTTTAGGTGACGCATCAGTGATAAAAATAGGCAAACTACAGTCTAAATTACTACTTGCAAAAACTTCATAGGCAATATAAATATGTTTTGTTGCTGGAAAGATACTGAACCTCCAGTATTGGCATTGTGAAAGAATAGTGTGAGATGTAATTTTGCAATGAGTATGCTATACATTCTTAGTGTACAGAAATGGGGATGAAGATCAGTCTTACTTTATGGATAAGGATATTATTTGAAACTGATACAGTATAAATAATTTAAATATTACATTTTGAGGTTTACAATACACACAGTATCATTTTAATGTGTGCACAATGTTAAGCTATGACTATATATCTTGTATTTTTATTGTCTGTATCTTTAAAAATAATAAAATTGTTACAGGGGGCAGAACTGAATTAGTGCATGTTGAGAAGACACCATCCCCTGGTGGATCTGTTCTTTGTATCTGATTGTTTTACATCTTCTGGTGCTGGTGCCCTTGTTAGAATTACTGGAAAGGTGGATTTATAGCGTGTACCAGGACATTTTGACCCATTGAAATATAATTAAATTACAAAGCAATGCATCCCTGTCTACAAATAAATTTTTATGTGAACACAGAATCGGCGTTCTATTGCAATTTGAGAATTCTCCTGAACTAAATCCTGTAGAACGTGTATGGTTTGAAATTCACCAGTGAAAACCAAAAAATCTGAGGAAGCTGGAGAAATACTACCGGAGGAGGGGTCAAATATCTCCTAAGAAGTGCCAGAACATTATAAAACATTGGAAGCATCATCTTAGTGCCATCCAAGTCTTTATTCTTTATCTGTAATAGTTTCATGTTGTTAATTCAGTTTTGTATATAAAGCTAGTTTGTATTTGCTCCTTTTGGGGGGGATACTTTAATTATTAGTTATTAATACATTTTTGTCTATAGGTTATTTCAATCAACCATTGTCTGTAGGTTACTTAATTCAACTAAAACAGTTAAACATTATAAAGGTTGTGTGTTTTGGGGCACAAATATTTAGTTGGGAACAATGTAACCTGAAGAATGCTGACCAGCACCAATCAACTCGTCAAACACTTCGACAACCATAACAAACTTAGGTCTGTGTTAATTATTATGCATGTGGTAAATTTATTTTGTACAACTTTATGTTAATGGTGTAATCACTTACGATAAGACAGACCATGGGTTACAATCTGAAGATACAAAAAGGTTTCTCCAACTCACATCCTTAGTTCTTTTCTTCACGTCATGTGAGGCGAGCTCTGGGTTAACCTGTATTTATGTTTTCTCTAATAAACTTTTTACTTCTTTATCAGTGTATCCTGAGAGTTTACAAAATCACTACAATGCACAAGATACTGATTTACTGCATTTGAATAAACTTTGTAATTGTTATTTTAAAAACATGCCATTGATGGTAAAACATGATGTTGCTTTGTGCAGTGTTGTATTACAATTTTACATATTTTCAGTTATTTTAGAAAACAAAAGATTGCACACTTGCATTTCTTCTGTTAAATCAAGGTTTTGTTACAATTTATCAAGGCTATAAATAAATGTGGGGACAGCTACCTCAGTATAATTCTTATAAACGTACATAAACAAATATAAATGCAACATGCAACAATTTCAAAGAAAATTTTTACTCTACGAATGAGGCAGTGAATTAAGTCCTGATATTTCGGTTTCATGTAGCTTGTATGGGTGAAATAATGCATTCTGCATGCATTTGTTTATATGTTCTTTTACCAAATAAATCTGATCAGTTTACTGAGGTTGTAGTGCCATCCACTATCCACATTCTCTAAAAACGTCATTAAAACTAGTCTGTCTACTCATTCACCTAACCCATAAAATACCATAATAGTGACTTCATGACTTTGCAGTAGGCACACCTGAAAGGCATACATCATGAAGGGCGCTGTACTAAATGAATTGATTTATCTATTGAAAAGTATTTTAACAATGCACTAACTACACGAAAGACTTATCTCATTTAGCTTAATTAATTATCCAAGTTCTAAATATTATTAGTGATGATTTTTCTTTTGTTACAGGAACTGTGGAAAATGTCCCCCTTGAAGGGAATTTGTTTGACATGGAATGGTCTGTCAGACAGTGGGAACATAAACAGCTGACATCTGTTGAAGTTAAAGAAGAAGCCACTGAAAAGTTTCCTGCCAGCTTTAGAGAGGAGGTTACAGAGCTAAAATCTGCCCCTGTTATAGAAGAGGTTATTGGTCAGAGTGAATCCTGTCCAACTGCTGTCAACAATACAAACAGGGCTTCTGGACTGAAATCTCATCTTGCTGATAATCTGGAAGACTGTCAGACTTCCAACCTTGAACAACAGGTCTGTGAGAAAGCAGCAGTTAACAAGGCCAGGAGCATCTCTAACAGAGTTACAAACTACACACAAGAACATGACTACAACACAATTCGTAAAGTAACTGAGTTCTATTGAAGAGGGCAATACTAAACCGGTGAAATGAATACTTCCTAAGTTAATAAGATTTTATAGATAACAGGCACAGCAGTTAACCTGCTCAAAACAATTTTTAAACATTTGTTTTTTGTTAGTCACGCATATCTTATGAATAGCTGCAAGAAGGGCCCTTACAATCCAAGCCTATTGTAAACAAGTTTAAGCAGCATTTAATATATGTATGTGTGTGTGTGTGTGTGGGTGTATATATATATATATATGAGAGCGAGAGAGAAGCTTTTTAAAGATGTGTAATATAAATATAACTATTATGAGTAACACATTTAAACTGAAATTAATTATTATTCAATTGGATATGGATCAACCCTATATATGTATATTTTTAAAATACTAAATACTATCAATCTTAAATTCAATTCACAATTCCCCAAAAGTAAATAATATTGCTCAACAATCTTGACTTTTGAATGGGTCTTTGGGATTTTGTTCTGTTTTACAAGACCCCTGTTTAAAGCTGTGAGTAATTTAACAATGTCATCTTGTTTTAGGAAGTGTTTTATATTTACATATTTTTTTCTTGTTTTCCTGACCTCCCCTTTTGTTTGGGAACTGGGAAATGATTTCTGTACCGACTACAGACTCCAGAGGGCAGTGCAGATGAGGACTTGTCAGCACACGTGCAGGGTAAGTTTGTTTCAGCATGTAAAATAAATGTATTAACCCAATTGACTGATCTAGTCTAAATACATAGTAATCCAATAACCATTATTTGTTCTTTTACGTGCTGTTTTCCTAAAGGGAAGGGGTGCACAAATAAACAACAGGAGTACTAGCAATGTTAGGGCAAGCAGTATAATGAAACTTATATGTGCAAAATTACGGGACAGGTGAACCACTCAGGAATAAACTACTAAATTACAGGTACAGTCTGAATAAATGTCTTGAGTAATCGCTGGAAGAAGGTCAAGGACTCTGCTGTTTTGACTTCGGTGGGAAGGTCGTTCCACCACTTAGGGGCCAGGGATGAAAAGTAGCTGCTCTGGAGGAAGGGGAGTGGAGAGGATGCAGAGTGAGTCTTCTGGCTCAGGAGGACAGGAGAGGTCTGGAGGGGATGTACGGAGAGATGAGGGTCTGTAGGTAGCTCAGTGCAGTGTGGTCGAGACAATGGTAGGTGAGGAGAATTTGCGGTGTGGACGGAGAACCTCGCCATGTTGCTTGGTAGGTCAGGTCATTGAGGTAGTAGAAGAACCATTTGAGAGCAGATCCAGAGAGGCAGGAGAGGAGGAATGGAGTGATCAACGGTGTCAAACGCTGAGGAGAGAACAAGGAGGATTTGAGAAAGATTAAATGAGAAACAACTAAAATAGAACTAACACCACCCTTAACCCCACTTCTCTCTCTCTCTGCCTCTGTTCTAAACATATTGAAATGAGTCAGCTTCCTTCTCTTTTAAGAGTACATGTTGTTCCAAGGAGGGGGGCTCTGCAAAGCTGTGAAGACAAAATGTACTAGACGTATGCTTGTTTGTGCCATGGATTATTTGCCTTGTAAGGAGATATCTTTCTCTTAGTCGGTGGGCTGGCACCCAAAATATACCGGTGTAGTCCCCTACCATTGAATAGAGACATAGGACTGTGTGTGTATAAAACTGTATGCTTTAAGGAAGTTAGTTTAAAGGAAACTTTTTCTGATATATTCCAAATATCCATTGGAAAAACTGGGTTCATTGTTGTTCAAATCATAAACTCATTGCTGCTATGTAATGCTTTGTTCTCTTATCATGCCCCCAGCATCTGTGAAAGTCAGTGGTGACCCTGACACTGCAGAAAGGATTACCATGGGTCAGCAGCACTTTAAGGAGGAGTTGGACTATAGTCTGCAACAGGATTTCGATCCCACACCTAAAGGGGAGAACACTGTGCAGCACAGGTCATCTCAGACCAGAGTGGGGTGTGGGTTACAGTCTGTCCACATGGCACAGCCAGGGCCTCACCATGGTCTCAGTCTGCTTGGTGACCTACAGCCTGCTGGTATGAATGAAGAGAGTACTGACAGTGAACGCCATAGGCCCTGTATAGAATCTTTCTATGTTAAGCCAGAGTCCAGTGTGCTGGAGGTTGTCCACACCAAAGACGAGGGTGTGTTGTGGTCTGCAGGCAGTATAGAGAATTCAGAAGAGTTTAATTCCACACAGAAAGCAAAATGCATAGAATACTTAGAAGGCAGAACATTGACGATGACAAATATAAGGCAACAGGAATTGCGTAAGATGCTGAGGTGTTTTGTCAGACTGGAAAGACTGCAACTGCTATGTCACAGACAGCCATATACAGAGAAACCCTCTAGTCCACATGCCCTTCCCCCTGTGAGTGAGAAAACACAAGAAAAAATGGTGACGCCACCCCCCAGAAACAGTATCCACCAGCAAACATTTTTGAGGGAGAAGACAGACAGGTGTGCCCAGAGAAGAAAGGCATGCTACCAACAGGTGAACCTCAGTAAGCACAAGAGGTTTCACGCAGGAGAGAAGTTGTATACCTGTATACCGTGTGGAAAGAGATTCAAGAAACAGTCAAACCTTTACAGTCACCAGAGGATTCACACAAACGAGAAACTGTTCATCTGTGTTCAGTGTGGGAAGAGATTCAAGAAACAGTCAAACCTCTACAATCACCAGAAAATTCATACCGCTTGGAAGCTGTACACCTGTGCCCAGTGCGAGAAGAGATTCCGGTCACTGTCAAACCTTTACAGACACCAGAGGATTCACACAACTGAGAAGCTGTTTACCTGTGCCCAGTGTGGGAAAAGATTCAGGAAACAGTCCAGACTCTACAGGCACCAGATGATTCACTCAGGGGAGAAGCCCTACAGCTGTGCCAAGTGTGGGAAGAGCTTCAGGAAACAGTCAAGCCTCAACAAACATGGAGGGAGTCACTTGGGGCAAGAGTCATAGAGCAGAGTCCTAGAGTGCAAGTGTATTGGTATTACAGTATTTTTATTTGTATTTTTTATTTTGTTTTACTTTTTGGTCTTAATTAGGATCATTTTCTGTCCAGTTAATTAAGGCTTAAGGTCAGGTCATGCTAAGAAGGATGATAGTTCTAACTTTTAAGCTAAAATTTAAATTTAAATGTATATAGTTTTAAACATTCTTAGACACCTGAAAAACGAATTGCAATACTTGTCATATAGTACAGTTAGTTGCCAAACTAAGCTAAATATCTCTGTAGATGCTGAAAAGACCAAATATGATGGAGTGCAGTGGGCCTAATATGCCAGTGTTGTAAAGGCTTTAAAGTAAATTTTCCCCAAAGAATACAAATCAGAATATGAACATGAATCTTCAGATTTTCAGTGAGGTTGGGGGATTATAGCTCTGCCGAATAGGCTGAGCTTCAGCAATGGGCTTCAAATCCTGGTTGCATCTTATTCCCTTCCCCCAGCACCACTAGCTGTGGAGTGGTTGAAGAAGTATCTCATAAAAAACTGTTGATTTTCCATAGAATTAAAAGTGTAAAGAACTACAAGAAGCTGTACCTGTTCTCCAGGGAGCCTAATATTTAATGCTGTCCAGTTATTCACCCTTCATTTCTGAATGAACAAAATTTACATTTTCCTATCTGCTATGTTATTCTCTACATAATTCTAGCTTGTAAGTTGTTTTTTTGTATGTTGTGTTACATGTACTCTATCGTACCAAAATAAAGGGCAAATTTTGATCTTGATCTTGATCTTGATCAGATTCTGTTTTCCATTGCTGGAAAAAAAAAAAGTTTTTTTTTTTTACTTTATTGCACATTTTCCATTTATAATATATAATATATACTGCATTATAAGTACATACTACATGTGCACATGCATAGCTGAAGCTGTTCTGAATCCATAGATACCACATACATAGCGATGGCATCTATTATAGCTGAATTATAAAAGCCTCTCTCTCTCTGGCTCTGGCCGGCTCTGCTCAGTGTCTGTAACACGACTCCTCTTATCAGCTAGTAAAAGCAGATCTCCATGTCTCATGACACACAGTAACATCCTCTCCATTGGGTAATTCCAGCCCCATGTGCTGCTTTGCGCATTGAATTTCTAAAACCAGGAAGTGCAAGATGTAAACAATTAGTTTCTCCGATAATTAATACTTTGTAATTGATGCCCCCATTTTGGGTGGATCCACCTACTTCGTCCTCAGATTGGTTAACACGTTTGATTGTGAGGAACATTGACCTATCTACACTCTTCATTAAAATTTTGTGGAAACAATGTTCATAACTACGAGGAAAGTTTGATGGCAGTCAGAAATTTAGCGATGGAGGAAGTAGTAGTAATGGGACATGTTTACGGACAGTCGCACTTTTTTACGGATTTACGGACAAGATGGAATTAAGATACTTTTTTACGAACTGTCCGTAAATTTACAGACGATTGACAACCCTGGGTCAAATACAAGCCATTGAACCTGAAGTTTCCATAACAACAATATATACACATTAATCATATAATTGGATTTAAAAAACAAATCCAAATAAAGTGCTTTGATCTAAAGTTTTTCCACTTTAAGAAGTGCGTGAAGGAGCACCAACTTTGCGTGATTGCAGCATTTTTTTAATTAATAAATCATATTGATTTAACGTGGAATAACAATGCTAATTATAACTCCAAAATAGTTAGGGATAGCAAAACAAAGAACACTGAAATCTACCAGTATTTAGACTCATTTAAATGATGTATCATACATCTCTTTGGAATTTAATTCTAAACAAAAAAATATGTTTCATGAAAGCTATAGACCTATCTATCTCTTTACAATCGTTTTCTATGTATTACACAGTTCAAATGCATTTGATGCATAATGGTGATGTGCCAAACCATCCCACCCTGTGCTTTTTTTAATCTATATTAATGATCTGGACTCTGGGATAGTTAGCAAACTTGTCAAATTTGCAGATGATACTAAAATAGGTGGCTCTGCAGATACAATCTCTGCAGCACAGGTTATTCAAAGGGACTTGTATAATTTTCAGACACCTGGCAGATGAAATTCAATGTGGAAGGTATTACATGCAGATAACAAAAATGTCCACTATAATGACACTATGGGAGGAATAGAACTGGAATAAGTAATGCATGAGAAAGACCTTGTTCAGACTTCAGACTGTACAATGCACTAGTTAGAGCTCATCTGGATACTGTGTGCAGTTCTGGGCTCCACACTTCAAGAAAGATATCGCTCCTCTAGAGCCAGTTCAGAGGAGAGCAACCAGGCTTATTCCAGGTCTGAAGGGAATGTCCTACTGAGAGACTGAGGGAACTGAACCTTTTCACCCTGGAACAGAGGAGACTACGTGGGGACTTGATCCAAGTCTTCTTAATCATGAGGGGCATCGACCACATCAAACCAGATGAGCTTTTCCAGATCAGCAGGGACACACGCACCCGGGGACACAAATGGAAATTGGGCTTCAAGGCATTCAAGACAGAAAACAGGAGACACTTCTTCACACAGAGAGTAGTCACAATCTGAACAAACTCCCCAGCGATGTGGCTGAAGCTGAACATTTGGGAACATTTAAAAATCAGACTGGATAGGATCCTTGGATCACTTAGTTATTAATGGACACCAAACGAGCACGATGGGTTGAATGGCCTGCTCTCATTTGTAAACTTTATGGTTATTATGTTTTTATGCTCATTGATTGGGTATAGGAAGATGGGCATTAGCAAAATTGACTCAATCGATTAGAGTTTCGAGCTCATTTTAAAATTATTTGCTTCCAAGTTTGTTTTGCTTTTAATATTTTTTGTTAACATTTCTATTAATTTTGCTTTCAATTGTTTTATTTTCTCTCAACATCCTTTATTTCAGTTTTACTCAAAAATATTCCTTACGTTTCAACATTCTCGTTTATGATATTTTATTTTGATAATCTTTTATTATAATAATTTATAATTTATCTATAGCCATTGTTTGGACTTGCACAACTTGTGTGATGACTTATGTAATTAACATATCAATGAATAACACTACTCACACTTCCACTTTGGAAACAACTGATCAAACACCTGGCCCACTTAGGGCCTTACACAACATTTGTACGAGCAAGTTAATTTTAACAAATGAGTTGTACAATGCATTTGCAGTTAATAATAGTGTAGTGATCTTGAGCCTCACCTATGCCTCGGTTCCACTGGCTTAAGCGCCGTGTCGTGCCGTGTCGTGCCGTGCCAGAGTCCCGGAGTCCCGGAGCTGTTTCTGTAACCAGGCCGCTGTGATCCGTCCCTCTGATGGAGGAGCAGCGGCTGTGGGTTTGGTTTGTGTTTGTGTTAAAAACAGAGACACAGCCTGACGAGGAGAGGACTTTGTGTCTGTTTTATTCTTTCTGCTTTACATGATTGTAAACGGCGTAATAAATACACGTTTCCGTTCAGAGATATTAGGAAGAGCTGAACGTGTATAGACAACATTATATTCAGACAAGCACGTCCTCATAAGAATACAGTTGAAACAAAATACACACGTTTCACGATGAATCATCTAGCTACAATATAGCCGGTTTAATTGAACTAAAGTGTGCGCGTCTCAGGCATGGCGTTTATGGACGCATTTATTAAACCAGTCCTTATGTTTTAGAGGAAACCCAGATCTGCTGTATTTATTTATTCATTTATTTATCTTGTAAATGGACACGTTAACTGAATCGTGTTCGCCTTCACACTGACTGTCTCTGGATTGTCCTGCACACATTCACACAACACAGCCTGAACACCGGCCAGTTATTCATACAATATTAAGAATATCGGCTGCTACGATCCGACTATTATGCTCCAGTTTATTTTAACTAGTCGGTCACTGCACCGGTCCAGTGAAATCACAGTGTTTAATGCACTCGGATATTAACTGTAAGCAGTAAAACATTTCATTGTTTCTGTACGTGGATTTCACTCCATCTTCGTGATCGCACACAGCACTTGAGATTATATCTTCCGACACAATGTATCTGATCTCTTCCCGGTGTCTGCAAGTCAAACACACACCTCCGCTGCTGATAGTGAATCATGTCCTCAGTGGGGACGGACGCTTACGGACACGTCCAGCACCAGCAAGTTAACCGTCCACAAAACACAGACGCGTCCGGACGCTAGCCAGTGGAAACGGGGCTTAAGGGGCCTGGGCCTTTTAGTGATGTGGTAAGAGCGCTGCAGTGTTGCGCAGGAGAATGGGGTACGAGTCCCATCATTAAATAGCCGGGAAAACCCCCAAAGTGTTACAATGGTGTAATAGAAGAGGGATGACTAACCTGCGACAGGCAGGAATCGCAGAGATGCATACCCCAAAAGCATGAAGTAATGCAACTCCAGCCTGGGGAGATATAGGAGTAGTACGGGGATGTGCATACTGAAGGGGTGGTAGTGTAGTGATCTTGAGCCTCGTTAAGGGGCCTAAGCCTTTTAGTGATGTGGTTAGATTGCTGCAGTGTGGTGCAGGAGAACAGAATTTGAGTCCCCATTAGGGCTGAACGATTAATCGAAATCGAATCGCAACTTTGAAACGTTGCGATTAGCTAATCGCAAAAGGCTGCGATGTGGATGCGATATGAAAACTACGCAGCGAGTCTGTCCCAGAGTAAAAGCATGACTGCCCTCTTTGTATGGCAGTCTTACTAACCAGTTGAGTGAGCGCACCTCCGTTCTCCCCAATCAGCGCTGCCCAGCCAACTGCGTAAACGCCCACCATTAAAAAACAAACAGGAAAACACGGTGGAGTGGGATTATGGCGTCTGCAGACTCAGAGCGATCATTAGGCGAATTAATACCAAAGAAAAACAGCACTTCGGTAATATGGGATTATTTCAGCTTTGAAGTGACAGACACCGAACAAAAAAGGTCATTTGCAAGAGCTGTCATGGAATTGTTACCACAACACGTGGAAATACAACAAACCTCCACCAGCACTTGAAAAAGCACCACAGGCTGCTATTTGAGAAGCGCGTTGCTAAAAAGTCGACTGAAAGTACTGCCAGTGACACTCAGTCTAGTAGCAAGCAACAACAAAGTACAATTTCAGAGTTGTTTGCAGCTGTTACACCATATGAAAAGACCTCACGAAGGGACCAGGAGATAACTAACGCCATAACCCACTACCTCGGTAAAGACATAGTGCCTTTTAATGTAGTGACCAAAGAGGGGTTTAAAAACCTCATCCAAACGCTGGACAGGAGATACACAATTCCCTCTTGCACATATTTTAGCTGAGTTGCAATCCTACAGTTGTACATTGAATGTAGGAATAAAGTTGAGACGGAATTGACACACGTGGAATATTACGCCACAACAGACTTGTGGTCAAGCAGGATGACCGAACCCTATCTTAGTCTTACTGTGCACTTTATCAATGATGACTTCGAGCTGAAGACTCGCTGTCTGCAAACGGCAGACTTCCCTGTAGACCAACACGGGACAGAATATTGCCCATGGACTAAGGGAGTGTTTATCCAGTTGGCATCTGAACGAAGAGGGACAGACGTGCATAACCACTGATAATGCAGCAAACATTGTCAAAGCTGTGGAGTTAAACGAATGGACCAACAGTGTAAGCAGCTGGTTGGCCATTTCTCACACAGCTGGAAAAAGAAAAATGCACTCAGTGAGGCACAAAAACATTTGAATCTGCCAGAGCATTCCTTAATCACAGTGTCCAACAAGATGGGTCTCTAGACAGATGATTGGGAGGGTCTCAGGTTCTGTCTGAAGACGGGAAGATGCGTCACTTGGTCCCCACCTGGCACGACACCAAGATCCTTGAGTTTATCAATGCCGCCCTACATCCTCTCCAGGACTTTACAGATGCACTTTCTGGTGAATCATATGTCAGCGTATCCTACCTGAAGCCAGTCCTGCATCTCCTGAAAACAGCAACCCTGGCTGAAAAGGACGATGACACCAACCTAATGAAGGCCATAAAGTCAAGGGCCCTTGGCTATATGGAGGACAAATATAGTGACCCAGCCACACAGGAACTTCATTCCTTGATCCATGATTCAAAATGGACTACATAAGACAAGACAAGACAATATTCCAGACATCAGAGAAAGAGTCAAGTTCGAAATGGAACAGGAGGCACAAAAGGTAACTTGTTTTGATTTTATGTGCGTCAATGTGCAACAGCAATAGAATATGATAAAAAGTAATGCTATAAGAGAAAATAACATAAAATAGCAGCAGATGACAACATTAAAGTAGTTCTAAATTACACTACATACAATGTTATAATAGCTTGTTATTATAATACATGCAATCTAAGCCTTTTTTTTTTTTTACATTGACAGGCAATTTTTAAATGCTTACATAAAAATGCCTAATTGCTCAAAATTAAATTAGATTGAAAAGACCGTTATCTGTTTTTCAGGAGAAGAGGGCTCGTCTCAGCAGCACAGGTGGCGTGCATCAAAATGCAGCCAAGGCAGAACCATCAACATCCACAGTGAAGAAGGGCAAGCGGTCACTGGGCAGCTTCTTCAAGAGCACCGTTGTGCCCCCTGCTTCATCTGTGCAGTTGGAGGACACCATGGAAGCTGAGCTAAACAGCTACCTCAGGACTCCAGCTATTGATGGAGTGCAAGATCCCTTGGCTTGGTGGAAGGTACATAGGCTTAACTTTCCAAGGCTGAGCAAACTCTCTCGCAAATACCTATGTATACCAGCGACAAGTTCCCCATCGGAGAGACTCTTTAGTGCTGGCGGAAATGTTGTGACCTGAGCGCTCATGTTTGAAACCGGCAAAGGTAGACGTTAGCAAGTGAGACTTCGTAAGACTTCGGTTGGAGTCAAGATTTGATATGCACTTTATTTTGTAATGCCACTTACTGGCAGCCTTTACTGTGTGAAGAAAATGTTAACAAGTTCAAAGTATTTGTACTTGAATGTGTGCTGTGCAATATTTTAAATGCTGGTTATCAGTCCTGACAGTTTTAGTTGATTGTGAATATTTTGTGTAGCATTTGTGATCATTATTTTGTGTTTTGTCAATATAAGCTAGACCTACCTTATTTCAAAGTTAGAAGAGCTTGTGTACAGAAAGGTAAGTGCATTTTATTTGTTCTTACTGGAAATTGTTTGCACTGGAGAAAAGTGAGTCTTTAATTACTGGATATTTAAAAAGTAATTATATTAACTGATTCCAACATTTATTACCTTTTCAGTTAGTTTTCTTGAATTAGAATGCATTCTGTAGGCAGCACTGACTGCATTTTGGCAGCAAGAAGCTAACCATCTATTAGATAGAAAGGCACACTGCATCTGCTAGACTACAAGGTAGTGGAGGGGTCTACAGTTAAAGGCATGTTGTACTCTAATTTAGAGTGTGTGCTGCACACTACTGAGAATATTGAGCAGAAGCTTGACTTAACAAAATTAAATTGCAAATCAAATTGCAATTAGATATTTTCCCCAAATCGCACAGCCCTAGTCCCCATACTACCATGGCCCAGAAAACCAAGGACGTGTTACAATAATATTATTAATAAATAATAAATTAACCAGACAACTACCTTACCAGTATCTGCCCTTTTATTTTTTCCCAAATTACTTTCACAGGAACACTGGATTGCAACAGAATGGCTTTTTACAGACGAGTCATCTCTTCCACACTCTTCATTCCGTTTTCTCCCTGTCTTCTGAAGTCCTCCGATAACAGCAAACCCAAATTTGGGTTAACATTTTTCTTCACATTATGGGATACTTGCAGATGGAAATCACACACAGCCGTCCTAGCTAGAGACTCAAATGGCCCATGTTAACCGCTCCCCACTGCAGCACTGTCAGCAGAGAGTGGTGACAATGTTGCAGTTTACCGTATCCCTATTAGGACTCCTCAGTGTCAGTTGTCACGCACCACTTAGTTTTGCGATCAACCCTCAGTAAGTTTAGCATTCAACCGTCAGTTATCACTTATATTTGATATCACCCATCATGTTTCACACTTATTTGGCATCAAGCATTATGCCTATTACTGTCAGGTCTCATGCATCACTCCTATTTTGTATCAGCTGTCACTCACACTTTATGTCAGGTATCCGGTATCACTCATATTTTGTGTCAGGTATCAGCACTCAGCACTCAGGATCACTTGAAATCGGTGTTAGATATCAGAGTGTGTTTTTTCTGGGACTTAATAGCCAATCAAATGGCTGAACCGTCTTTACTATTACTTCATTGGTTACAGGGAATGTCAATCAAGCCAAGACATGTAAAGGAACCAGAGGCAGGCAATACTTTCTCTACATAATGTAGTCAATTAATAATAAAAAGCAAATATAACAAAGTAATGCAAATGACTGACATTCCCTGTAACCAATGAAGTAATAGTAAAGATGGTTCAGCCATTTCATTGTTAAATTAAGTGGCCTGACAATAAATAGGCTTAATGCTTGATGCCAAATAAGAATGACACCCAATGGGTGATATATATGAGTGATAACTGGCAGTTGAATGCTAAACTTAATGAGGGTTGATCACAAAACTAAGTGATGCACGACAACTGATACTGAGGAGTGAGGATGTCCAAATAGGGACACCATAATAGTGTCTGGCAGCAAGGAAAATGCAACATTTGTAGCAGATGATGATTTGGGACCATTAGTTAATCCATTGTAATTGATTTGTGAGCTGTTCTTTACCACCATAAATGGCATAAAACCTTAAATTATTTTTGTACCCCGGCAAATTAACTCAAAAGTATTAAAAATCCTGGAATCCAAATTACAAAAGTAAACAACTAAAACCTGCAATTATTTTATTTTTTTATAAATTAAAACGTGTTATTCTACATCAAATTACATAAAGCAAATGTTTTATATTAAATTGTGCACAGTAACAAATGTATTTGTCACATGCAGGATTATTATTATTTTTTTTTTTAATACTTCACTTGCAATGTTCAAGGCCTTGAATGAAACAGAATGTTACTCTCCCAACTCCATAGGAATAATTCTTTACTTGAAATACACCCACTTACAATACCTTCCTTAGGCACGACTTTCAAATCCTGCATTACCTTTGGCCAGGGGTAGTCAGGCCTAATAAAAATGTATCAATGACTACCCATATTTTTATTTTCAGCATATGTGCTTCAATTAAAACAATAAGGGGCACTTTTTCATATTTTGTTGGAAGGTAGATCCATGGGTCGTCTATATCCATGTACGACAGATATTTTTCATGGTTTTAAACCTCTTATAATTTGCAAATTTCAATACAAAGTGGGAGCGCTTTGTAGCACTAAACTAATACACACACTGTAGGGACGATTTATCTTGCCAGAAAGGAAAAAGGTCCATAACCCAGTAAAGTACAAAACTTCATCTTGTAGTCAGGCGATGACTCTGCTAGATGACAATTATGCATTTGTTTTTATTATAAAGAAAAACACAACACATTTGACACAGAGCATTTGCGATTCAATCTTTTGATGCATATCCTTTTCACCTCTTTACAGGCACTTCTGTGGTAAGGCAGTTTCAACATAATCATCCAAGTCTGCCATACATCTGTTACCGAGACGCTAGATGCCTAGATTATTGCCATGACAGCAGATTTCTACCTCAAAAGCAATCACCCAACAAACCAGACAGTGGTGAACATGAGCAGAGTTAATCTCATACACCAGCACACTACAATCATTAGTGTAGAATATAAAGCAAAACAAGCCTTTTTACACACCTATACACATTCATAGTGCCACCTTTCATTTTAACCAATGTGAATTATGAATTCATTCATTTGTTTTATTAAACCAAAGCCATTTATCAATTACTTATTTTAATGTAACTCTATACAGATCCTCCATAGAATTATTTTGAGTTGCAGAAATATATTTTGGCACCATCTTGATTACATTTAATCAATTGGAATATTAGGTTTTTGTATGTTACTAAACAAAATTAAATTAATAAAAGGTTTATTAAACGAATTAATACAAAATTTAGATTCAATACTTTTTGTATATATAGGGTGATCAAAGTAGAGGTCTTCACAGGTCCAAAATTGTGTGCCCGAACCCGAAGAGACCCGAAAATGTGCTATCTGGACCGGACCCGGACCCGTCTATTATTTGAAAGTTTGCACCCGGACCCGTGCAGAACCGAGAAGTGCCGTTAATTTACTACCCAGAACCGACTCCGACCCGTTGAAATCTGGACCCGGACCCGGCCGGGACACACAGACCCGATCGCCACAGATCCCACAGCTAATCGCTATTAACAAGTTAATTTAAGTTGTGAAAATAAAGCGTTGTGTCTTACCTAATGTACCGCTAGTAGCTTCTCCCCTGTACCTGACCGTGACGCTGGTAAAATGACATCCATGTTGCTCCTCTTGCCGATTGAAAGCGCCTGTATAATCCACTCATTATTTCAGTTCAAACGCGGACAAACGCGACTTTGCAGTTTTTTTGTATGTCGCCTAATACGACAACTTCCCCTGTTGGGCCGTTTGAACTATAATAAGGACTGCTGGTCCAGTGCCACGGCGCTGACGGTAGCATTACTAATCTGCTGTCATGTGTGCTCTGAGACGCGTCTGCCAGATTGTACGTACAAAGCGAACGAACTTCAACGATGATGTCGATGTAGTTCCCAAACCTTCAGCTTCTACATTTTAAACAGACTGGATAGGATCCTTGGATCACTTGGTTATTAATGGACACCAAACGAGCATGATGGGTCGAATGGCCTCCTCTCGATTGTGAACTTTCTTATGTTCTTATGTTCTAACCACAATATCTCAAAAATCGCGCCGATGCCAATAATGCACTTCGGTTTACTTCATCTGTCAAACACCGATATGGCGGAATAAGTCCCGCCATCTAAATAAAAGAGCCAAACGTCAATTGGTAAAGTCGTCGCGTCACTGCAGAAGCTCTGGTTGACTCACACATGCGCATTACTGGAGAAACCTGAAATATAAGCTTTTTTAACGCAATTTGAGCGTCAGAGAGAGACAACATTTATGTTGCACTACACAATAGAAACAGGAAAACGCAACAAAATTAAAATTACGTCAATCAATATTTACTGTGCCAGGAACAGATTAAAATATTTAAAATATAAAAAAATATAGAAATATAATAAAGTTATATAGAAACCATGCATTTCAAGGCCACAAAAAAAAACTTTTATTGATAGCCAGCTGAACTTAATTAAACGAAAAAATACTGTCTTGAAGTAATGAACAATAAAAAAAGCTTTTAAGTAGACAGACTGCTGCTTTTAGGTGTAATATATGTTATAAAACTTTGCCTGCAAAAAAACAACCTTAGCAACCATAGCCTATCTTCTCTTTCAGCTATTATGTCACTGCAGTGTGCAATCAACGTGCATTAAATTGCCACTACCAGTCATTTTCTATTACAGTGAGGGAAAAAAGTATTTGATCTCCTGCTGATTTTGTACGTTTGCCCACTGACAAAGAAATGATCAGTCTATAATTTTAATGGTAGGTGTATTTTAACAGTGAGAGACAGAATAACAACAAAAAAATCCAGAAAAACGCATTTCAAAAAAGTTATAAATTGATTTGCATGTTAATGAGGGAAATAAGTATTTGATCCCCTATCAATCAGCAAGATTTCTGGCTCCCAGGTGTCTTTTATACAGGTAACGAGTTGAGATTAGGAGCACTCTCTTAAAGGGAGTGCTCCTAATCTCAGCTCGTTACCTGTATAAAAGACACCTGTCCACATAAGCAATCAATCAATCAGATTCCAAACTCTCCACCATGGCCAAGACCAAAGAGCTGTCCAAGGATGTCAGGGACAAGATTGTAGACCTACACAAGGCTGGAATGGGCTACAAGGCCATCGCCAAGCAGCTTGGTGAGAAGGTGGTGCGATTATTCGCAAATGGAAGAAACACAAAATAACTGTCAGTCTCCCTCAGTCTGGGGCTTCATGCAAGATCTCACCTCGTGGACTTTCAATGATCATGAGAACGGTGAGAAATCAGCCCAGAACTACATGGGAGGATCTTGTTAATGATCTCAAGGCAGCTAGGACCATAGTCACCAAGAAAGCAATTGGTAACACACTATGCCGTGAAGGACTGAAATCCTGCAGCGCCCGCAAGGTCCCCCTGCTCAAGAAAGCACATGTACAGGCCCGTCTGAAGTTTGCCAATGAACATCTGAATGATTCAGAGGAGAAAAGTGTTGTGGTCAGATGAGACCAAAATCGAGCTCTTTGGCATCAACTCAACTCGCCGTGTTTGGAGGAGGAGGAATGACCCCAAGAACACCATCCCCACCGTCAAACATGGAGGTGGAAACATGATGCTTTGGGGGTGTTTTTCTGTTAAGGGGACAGGACAACTGCACCGCATCAAAGGGACAATGGATGGGGCCATGTACCGTCAAATCTTGGGTGAGAACCTCCTTCCCTCAGCCAGGGCATTGAAAATGGGTCGTGGATGGGTATTCCAGCATGACAATGACCCACAACACACAGCCATGGCAACAAAGGAGTGGCTCAAGAAGAAGCACATTAAGGTCCTAGAGTGGCCTAGCCAGTCTCCAGACCTTAATCCCATAGAAAATCTGTGGAGGGAGCTGAAGGTTGAGTTGCCAAACATCAGCCTTGAAACCTTAATGACTTGGAGAAGATCTGCAAAGAGGAGTGGGACAAAATCCCTCCTGAGATGTGTGCAAACCTGCTTGCCAACTACAAGAAACGTCTGACCTCTGTGATTGCCAACAAGGGTTTTGCCACCAAGTACTAAGTCGAAGGGGTCAAATACTTATTTCACTCATTAACATGCAAATCAATTTATAACTTTTTTGAAATGCATTTTTCTGGATTTTCTTGTTGTTATTCTGTCTCTCACTGTTAAAATACACCTACCATTAAAATTATAGACTGATCATTTCTTTGTCAGTGGGCAAACGTACAAAATCAGCAGGGGATCAAATACTTTTTTCCCCCACTGTATATATATCCTAATTTTAACGTGTTCTTGAAGCCTTGACCTAGGTCGATACTTATGATGTAGAACTAATGGGTAGAAAAATAAATTGCCAGCATTTAGAAATGCTAAATATGCTGTGCAAAAATAATTTCTTGGTGTAGGCCTGCTTTCATTTTAATGCTCACATGTTGCTGTTCAGAAACAGCAAGGCATTTACACTAGCAGTGCTAAGGCAGGTCCGACAACTCTCCAACGTGCGACCAGAGATGCTGAAAGCCGACTCACAACTCACACTGGATGCAGGCACACAAAGTATTTTTCTTGCCAGTCGGGCCATTGATGGGAACATATTTTGGTTGTGTTTCCAAAAAGTAATGATGTCTCTATCATTCTGCATTGTGGGCTTGTGCTGAAAATATTGTTCCAGTTCATCAGGCCCTGTGTCAAGTTCAGCATTCTCGATGTCAGCCCACTGGCTGAAGAGTGGCGCTGGCCCAGCCATCTCCTCTTTATCTTCCTCTTTCATCTGCTGGGCATTCACCTCAGTTGTAGCTCTTTCAGATGGGGGGAAGCTGGCCAACTCTCTATGTGCACTTTCATATATGTCCTCCCTCTCTGCACAGGTGAACATCTGAAGCTGCTTGAATTTTGGCCAGAGCAGCACACCAAGCTTTTCATGCTGTCCCAAAACTATCTGTTCAGCCACAAGTCCCATGCACCTATTGAATAGAACAGAATACAATAGAATAGAATAATCCAATAACACAACACTTATTAGGTCTAACTATAGCAAACAAATAAATTATTATTATTATTATTATTATTATTATTATTATTATTATTAATAATAATAATAATAATATAAATATCTTTTTATATAGCACTTTAAAAAAGCAGTTACAAATTGCTTCACATACAGGATACAATACACACACAAATACAAATATACATGCATATACAGGCAAGTTATAAATATTAGACTACATCTCACCTGCGTTTCAGTATCCTGAGTGGTACTGGATCAGCTTGGGTGAATTAGCAATGGGTCATCAGTGTGGTTTTCCAGAGGGCCACTAAGTTAATTGTTGGATAGTTTGAGCCACTGAGCTCTTCAGTTGCCTGCTTAAAAGGCTGCAGGAATTGGACAAGCAGCTGAAGAGTGTCTTTGGATATGTAACTCATGCGATGCATCTCTCCTCGTTCAAGCAAAATGGACTGAATGTCTTCAAATGCATCAAGCACAGATTTGACCATCTCCAGTTTAGTATCCCATCTTGTTTCACATTCTTGTTTCAAAGACTGCTTGAGTCGGAGGTGTAATCCAGAGTGTTTAAAAAATGTCGTCATGGTCTTGCATTGCTCAATACAGGCTCCATGATCATCCTCTTCATCACCTTCCTTAGACTTCTTGAAGGTGTGCTTCAGCACTGTATTCAGTATGTGTGCTATACAGCTGTTGTGCACCCATTGGGAGAGCGCTGCCTGCACATTTGCAGCTTGGTCGCTGACAAACACCAGTCTGTTAATCTCTTCTGGGGTCAGACCAAATTCACTCAGTTGCTTGAGCAGTTCTGTCTTTAGGTTTAAGGCTGTTTTCTTTGCCCCGACTGGAAATGCACATGTACATATGACCCTACTATTAAACTCCCAGTTATCATCTACATAATGCAATGTGATACAGGTGTAACTGACCTTCCTATGGTCATCTGTCCACATGTCTGTGGATGCTCCACATGCCAGTACATCGGCTATGGCTTTCCTAACTGTTGGCAGGACCTCTGCCCTGAGACTTTCATATTTTTTCTGTGTAAAACGTGATATCATCACACCAGATAAAAGAAGGTCCTTCACATTACACTGTCCATGTGTTGTTCCCATGTCTAATATTGTCTGCGCTAACTCAGTGAACGCAGGTATTTCAAACATGCTAAAGGCTCTTAAATCCTTTGCTCAGACTTTTGTGCATTTTTCCAAAATTACTTCCTTTGCTTTTCTGGGAAATGAACCCACTGTAAAAAAATGACAACACTGAATTTTGAGTCAAAACTTTTTTCCACATGACCTAGTGTGCTTTAAAAGATGCAACGTGCTGTCTTTACCGAGTCAAACTTTAACAATGCGTCACACGTTATACACTTAACGGCGCTTTTCTCATCTTTGTCCACAATCTGCATGAAGGAGGCCCAGACAGAAGAGGTGCCCGTAGGTTTAACCTCTTTATATTCATTTTCTTTGAGCTTTTTCTTCACATCAGTCAAGAAGGTATCCATCACCGTGTGCTTGGCTAAACTCCGCTGACTGAGTCCCCTCTGCCTCTGCCGGCTTCCATTTCGCATTTGTTTTTTTACCTTATATCCCGGCTCACTTTCTCATCCTAATTTTACAAAACACACACTGCACTTCCACATCATGATTCATCATCATTGGCGCTGTCTTACTCAATCTGATCCCGGCTGTTTCTTCTCGGACCGACTCGGGTATTACACACAATGTTAAACAGACCCGGGTTCCTCAGGTTCGGGTGGACCCGTGAAGACCTCTAGATCAAAGTCCCTACATACCTACAATTATTAACAATACAGTTATATTGCCCTTGTTAAAAAATAAACAAAATACATTTGTCCCAGGAAAATAAACCAATTCATTTAATGTGTCTGAATGAAATGCATTCCCCAATTTTCCTGCAGTGCAGTTTCCTCCAGTGTTACTTTTCCAATATCATTAAAAGCTAGTCATCTGATCAGTTTGGTGCTTTACGTTTTCAGTTTTCAGTGTCAAATTAGTTGCTATTTTCCTCTCTGCCTCCGGTGTGATTCTGCAAGGCTTAGTTTGCACCAGCACACTGAGCCCAGCAGCACCACCTTCTTTTTCATGCCTTTGCAGATGTGACAGAACGTGGCTTTTCTTAGTATAACCCTTCCCACACAGAGAACACCTGTATGGTTTCTCTCCTGTGTGGATCTGTGCATGCCTTGTAAGGAGGGATGATGTAGCGAAACTCTTCCCACATTGATCACAGCTGTACGGTTTCTCTCCTGTGTGATTTCGGTAATGTTCTTTCAGTTTTCCTGATGTAATGAAACCCTTCCCACACTGAGCACAGCAGTACAGGCGCTCTCCTGTGTGAACTGTCTGGTGTACCTTAAGATAGCGTGACCGAGTGAAACCCTTCCCACACTGATCACAGCAGTAAGGTCTCTCTCCAGTGTGAATTTTCAGATGCGACTTAAGATTCCATAACTCACAGAAACTCTTCCCACACTGTGTACAGCTGTATGGCCTCTCTCCTGTGTGGATACGCAGGTGTTTGTTAAGCTTAGATGAATTAATGAAACTCCAGTCACACTGACTACAACTGTATGGCTTCTCTCCTGTATGAATTCGGAAATGATCTTTTAGTTCTCGTTGTGTAAAGAAACCTTTCCCACACTGATCACAGGTGTGAGGTCTCTCTGTCCTGTGAATTTTCAGGTGTGACTTCAGACTTAGCGACTGACTGAATGTTTTCTCACACTGAGAACAATTGTATGGTCCATCTCCTGCGTGGATGCACTGGTGTCTTTCTAGATCCCTAACTGTTAGGAAGATATTTTTACACTGTGTGCAGTAATTACAGCCCTTAAACTTTCCAGTGAACTTCGTTTCTGCACTCAATACAATTTTGCTGGGGGTGCTAAAGGTTTCGCCGTTGTGTTGTAATGACAGTCTCTCCACTCTGACTGAGCAAGGCTTCATTAAATTCTGAAGATGGATCTTTCGGTCTCCCCATTTTCCTCTGCTTTCTTCAACTACTCTGCATTGTTCCAACCGGGGGATATCCAGTTCTGTCACAGTGATCTCATCTTTAATAGACTGCTGCTCAAGCTCTGTCTTATAAGAGACACAATCCAAAAGGGTATCTTGTGTGTTCATGTGAAGAGATCCTAAAGAAGGTTCATGCAGTTGATCGTGGAAACATTCAAGTTTAATGCGAGGAGTCTGTACTTCACTGTGCTGCTGTGAAGATTTAAAGTTATCCAGGTCACTCAACTCCACTTCTATGTGCTCCTGTTTAATGATGCGTCCAATTTCATGGAGATTTTCTATACTGTTCATTAGATACAAGTTTTTGATCTCCTCAGTTATGTGCTCTGATGCGGCTACATTGTGCCTGTGTGTTGTATGCTCGGGACCTAGCTCTGCCATGAGGACGGGCTCCAATGCATTGAGCTCCTCCACACTGCATTGTGCACTCCTGTACTGCTTATTGAGCCTCAAACTGGATCCCTGCTCCTCCTCGCGGTGTTGAGACTCAGTGCAATTCCTTTCCCTACCTTCACTGAGAGCTTTGGCATCGACAGAACCTGATAGAAGACAAAATAATGTTAGAAGCTCCAGTAAATCAATAGCGAGGTGCCGTCAAATTGTAGGTATACATGCTGTTTCAATGATCTCACTTCACCTAACCATGTTGTTTATTTTATTATGCACTAAGGCAGGGCTAACTAGTGTGACAGATTTGGTTTCATATGCATGTCACTGACATCAGCTGACATTAAAAAATGGGAATGTCCTCCTAAAAGGACTGGCCCAATTTCAAAAGCCCATAACTCTGTACATATTTGCATCAAATGCATATGGATGGTATCATTTGAAAGAAAATCACTTCAATTTTCAGAACATAGCATGGAGTAACACAATAGACATAACACAAGATCATATAGATGATCCCTCTGCATTTAAACAAGCTGCTGTCATCCCACTCCTAAAGAAACCAACCTTTGACCCCTACTCCCCTTCCTCTCAAAGACTCGAGCGGGTGGTCCACTGACAGCTCTCTGCCTTTCTGTCCCATCACTCACTCCTTGATCCTCTGCAATCCGGCTTCCGCACAGCTCACTCCACTGAGATGGCTCTCCTGGCAGTCACTGACTCCCTCAGCTGTGCTCGAGCGACCTCCCTCTCCTCAGTCCTCATCCTCCTTGATCTCTTCACAGCATTTGACCCTGTCGATCACTCCATCCTCCACTCCTGCCTCGCTGACCTTGGAATCTCTGGGACTGCTCTCACCTGGTTCTCCTCCTACCTCAGCGACCAGACCTACCAATTGACATGGTGAGGTTCCTCAACCACCCCCCAACCTCTCCTCACAGGCGTACCCCAAGGCACCGTCCTGGGCCCCCTCCTGTTCTCTCTCTACACTCGCTCCCTGGGCCCCCTCATCACATCCCATGGTTTCTCCTACCACTTCTACGCTGATGATGCCCAGATCCTGCAGTTTTTTCCCTCTTCTGACCCTCTCATCCCCACTCGCATCTCTTCCTGTTTGTCTGCGATCTCTGCCTGGATGCGAACGCACCATCTCAAGCTCAACCTCTCCAGGTGGTCTGTGACTGAACCTTCACCAATGATGCCGTTTAGTACGGGACTTGTCTCATGTGCAGAGATGCTACTGAATACCCGCCCAAACCACATATCGTTTGACAGCAGAGTTTATTGGCTCCACACACATGTCAATCTCACAGACAGTGTCTCAGTGTCTCTGGTGACCCAGGGGGGAATGGCGCAGGCAGATGTTGGGGAGCAGACCCACTAAGATACTCACAGATCCCTAAAATTCTATCAGATTTCTTTGCAAATAGGCTAGTTTTCCTGAAGTGCCCTATTTTTCCTGATCTCCCCTCCCCTGATCCATGCCGTGATCCGCAACTCCGAACTTGGACCGAGAAGGCAGAGAAGATTAGATCCGATGATATAAGATAGCTGTGTATCAGCGCACTGTACAGAGCGTTTACTTCTTGACATTCTGAGCTCTGTACTGGCACACGTTGCTTCTGCCAAATCGGTTTAGTTTTCAACAGCAGACTGTCTGTTTTCAGATGATGTCAGTTTCTCACAGTTTTAAAAAACATTTTTTTCGCATCAGAGAATGCAGAGATGAAAACATCTGAAAATGGAAATCCTAGCACCTGGTGAGCGAAGCACCAAGAAAACCCTAGCAAACCCTAACCACGCCCGCTTCATGCACTTAAGGAGAAAATTAATCAATATCCATCAATATAATGCTTAGACAGAAATGTAACTCAGAGCTAATGATTTAACTGTCATAAAAATACAGGTTTTATTAATCATAGTTTTATGTCTGTGCCTCAGTAAGACCTCTTTCTTGACCATGAATTACAGCTTTTCAAAAAACAGGAGACAAGGAGATTCAGCATACATTTACAGAGTATTTATTGTTTATGTACAAGGAAGTATATGCATTAGCATATCTGAACCAATAAATTCATTTCTTACTACTGAAATTATATATATATATATATATATATATATATATATATATAATCACAAAGCTGTACCTAATACTATAACTTAAAGTTGAACTAAAATATAGGCATATAAACTAGTCTTGGAAATTCTCAATCTAGAAACTAAGCAAAAAAGGCATTACATTTCAGACAAAAAAAAAAAGGCTTTTTACCACTTCAGATTATTATGCTAAGGATATAAAAATGTAAACTAAGGTACACAATTCAGTGTCAGTGATGGCTGGTCAATGTTATGGCTTATTCACATATGTAACAGTATATAAGTGTCACTCTTGCACTTCATCAGTACAGACTTATTGTACACAGCTTCATAACATTTCTAACGTATTACAACTGGGTACAACTGAGTCTCGATGTCACTACTGCGGTTGGTTGCAATGGCAAAAAAAAAAAAACTTTTCAAAACCGAGGCCTGTTCAGTAGCTGAAAGATATGCTAAAGTTCCAACAATTGCTGTTGTTTTGCTCCTTGCACAGCCATACTTTATTTTATTATCAGGAAAAGCCACTTTCACAAGTGGACCTATGTGATCTGCAACAGCAATTGGTAAACTGTGCTCTAAAATGAAGTTCGTAAAAAGTCTCTGCTTTAATCACGTCATTTTCACCATCTGTTTAAAAAAACAATCCAATGATCTATTTTCTTGAGCTCCCCGTGAATTTCTCTCGTGTTTCAAGGTTCTGACGTGTTCATCAATATCATTTATTTCGCCATGCTTGACACTTAAATCGCACCTGCAGTACTCACAGTAAGCATGAAGTTCTGATATCTTACTTTTTAATGAATTTATACTTCTTGGTGTAATCCTCTTTGAACCTTTGTGAATTCAGGCACAGTCTTTTTTGTGTTGCCATTTGCTTTATTAAAAATTGAATGAAAAAGTTAGCACTGCTATTTTACCATTTGCTTGCTGCCGAGGCGCTTTTTGTTATATCTTGGCTGTCCAATCACTGATCGTCTTTGTTTTTTTTTTTTGACTCCGCGCATGGTCGGTACTGTGTGTTTTAACCACAAGCCAATCACAGCGCGGGAATCAGATACAGAAATGGGAACGCGGAAACTCACACCATCTCTAATAGACTTTTTTAACTTAGCCCGTATCACCATAGCAGAGCCTGAAAACCATAGCTGCTACGGCCAAACCCGAGCAGTTGGCAGTGATGTGTACTCGAGGAATGTATTTTTTTAGTATCCATGACCACTGTTAATCATGGATTAAAAACTACAAATCCCAAACCCACCAATTGCAATAATTTATCAGTACATCACTAGGTCTGGGCCTGGTGCAAGACGAGAAATACATTATTTTACTACAGTTGGAAAGTTTTGCGAAGAATGAGGAAAATACACACCAGCAAAGGTGTTGGTATGTCTGAAGTGAATATGAAAGTGTGGAGGGAACTTCACAAAAGTGCTCCATTAGGCACAACATGTAGCCTATGCAGTACAAAGAGTTATTTACACAAGCAGGCTCTGTGAGGTTTCACTCCAAAGTTACAATCTACAGTCAGGCATAGTTATACAGAAAAGTTAGTGACGCGACGGACTTCTGTCCACTCCTGAAGAGGCACGGAAGTTTCAGTTCTGCTGCTGGGGTACAGGCAGTTTTAGGCAGACTTGACCTACGTTACACGGGGCATAACACACATTATATATATATATATATATATATATACACACACTCACCTAAAGGATTATTAGGAACACCATACTAATACTGTGTTTGACCCCCTTTCGCCTTCAGAACTGCCTTAATTCTACGTGGCATTGATTCAACAAGGTGCTGAAAGCATTCTTTAGAAATGTTGGCCCATATTGATAGGATAGCATCTTGCAGTTGATGGAGATTTGTGGGATGCACATCCAGGGCACGAAGCTCCCGTTCCACCACATCCCAAAGATGCTCTATTGGGTTGAGATCTGGTGACTGTGGGGGCCAGTTTAGTACGGTGAACTCATTGTCATGTTTAAGAAACCAATTTGAAATGATTCCACCTTTGTGACATGGTGCATTATCCTGCTGGAAGTAGCCATCAGAGGATGGGTACATGGTGGTCATACAGGGATGGACATGGTCAGAAACAATGCTCAGGTAGGCCGTGGCATTTAAACGATGCCCTATTGGCACTAAGGGGCCTAAAGTGTGCCAAGAAAACATCCCCCACACCATTACACCACCACCACCAGCCTGCACAGTGGTAACAAGGCATGATGGATCCATGTTCTCATTCTGTTTACGCCAAATTCTGACTCTACCATCTGAATGTCTCAACAGAAATCGAGACTCATCAGACCAGGCAACATTTTTCCAGTCTTCAACTGTCCAATTTTGGTGAGCTTGTGCAAACTGTAGCCTCTTTTTCCTATTTGTAGTGGAGATGAGTGGTACCCGGTGGGGTCTTCTGCTGTTGTAGCCCATCCGCCTCAAGGTTGTACGTGTTGTGGCTTCACAAATGCTTTGCTGCATACCTCGGTTGTAACGAGTGGTTATTTCAGTCAGTCTTCTATCAGCTTGAATCAGTCGGCCCATTCTCCTCTGACCTCTAGCATCAACAAGGCATTTTCGCCCACAGGACTGCCGCATACTGGATGTTTTTCCCTTTTCACACCATTCTTTGTAAACCCTAGAAATGGTTGTGTGTGAAAATCCCAGTAACTGAGCAGATTGTGAAATACTCAGACTGGCCCGTCTGGCACCAACAACCATGCCACGCTCAAAATTGCTTAAATCACCTTTCTTTCCCATTCAGACATTCAGTTTGGAGTTCAGGAGATTGTCTTGACCAGGACCACACCCCTAAATGCATTGAAGCAACTGCCATGTGATTGGTTGGTTAGATAATTGCATTAATGAGAAATTGAACAGGTGTTCCTAATAATCTTTTAGGTGAGTGTATATATATATTATGACATATACAATCTTTCGATTACTCTTTCCATGGTGGCTGTGGCATGCTCTCTCATCATCTGTTGCTAGAGAGTGGATGGATTTTGGCGGTTTGGCTCCCGTTGCACAGACATGAGACACATTGGCATTTACACAGCATACGGCTTAACCACATTCTTTATCTTTTAGCTTGCAGGCTTGTTAAACTCAGGCAGATTAAAATAAAACAAATCCTTATATATGGCATTTCTCATCTTATACATTCTATTTTTGCACAAAGGCAGTTTAGAACATTTTAACCCTTTTTACCCAGCCTTCTTCAATATGACATACAATACTTTGCTCTCTTCTGATCCATCTCAATTTCCCTTGAATCTACCACACTCTCCCTCTTCATTGGCTAAGAATCTTGATGTCACTCTTGACCCAGCTCTGTCCTACTCCCAGCATTTATCCTCTTACACACACTTGCCAATTGTTCTTGAGCAACATACACAGAATCCAACCTTCCTTCACAACCTACTGGACTTGTGTTTCTCTCTTGACTGGGCTGCAACCAGCTACCTCCTGACTAATCTCTTCTCACAATCCCTGCAGACCACTCTGACCTTTCTGTGCCAGAAGACTTGCTGTACTCCCTCTGTGTTCCCCTTCCTCTAAAGTAGAGGTCTTCACGGGTCCACCCGAACCCGAGGACCTGGGACTCGACCCGGGACCGCTACGGGTTCGGGTCCATATTTTAAACGGTCAGCCGGGTCCGGCTCGGGTCCCATTCTTGTACTTCGGGTCCCGGGTCTGTTTAACATTGTAATACCCGAGTGACGCGACGACTTTACCAATTGACGATTGGCTCTTTTATTTAGAAGGTGGGACTTATTCTGCCATATCGATGTTTGACAGATGACATAAACCGAAGTGCATTATTGGTATCGGCGCGATTTTTGAGATATCGTGGTTGGAGTTGGTTCGCTTTGCAAATGTAAAATCTGTGGCAGACGCGTCTCAGAGCACACATGACAGCACATTAGTAATGCTAATATCAGCGGCCGTGGCACTGAACGAGCAGTCGCTATTATCGTTCAAAAGGGCAAACAGTGGAAGTTATCGTATTATGCGAGATACAAAAAAACTGCAAAGCTGCGTTTGTCCTCCGCCACCGTGACAGCAAGTGGACTTTTGAGGCTGAAATAATGAGTGGATTATACAGGCGCTTTTGATCAGCAAGAGGAACAACATGGATGTTATTTTACCAACTTTCTTGGCAAGGGGGACGGACTGTGTGCGTCACGGTCAGGTACAGGAGAGAAGCTACTAGCATTACATTAGGTAAGACACAAAGTTTTATTTTCACAACTTAAATTAACTTGTTAATAGCGATTTGGTGTGGGATCTGTGCCGAACGGGTTCAATCGTGTCTGTGTGTCCCGGCTTGGTCCGGGTCCAGATTTCAAATAATAGACGGGTCCGAGTCGGTTCCGGGTACCACATTTATGGGATTTCTCAGTTATGCACGGGTCCAGGTCCAAACTTTCAAATAATAGATGGTCTGGGTCGGTTCCGGATAGCACATTTCCGTGTCTCTTCGGGTTCGGGCACACATTTGTGGACCCGTGAATACCTCTACTCTAGAGCTTACTACTTCCCCACAGCGGAACAGTCCCTGATCACCTTCCAGCTTCTGCTCAAGACAGACATGTTCAAAATATACCTGTTAAACTACATTCAACACTTCAGCACTTTTACACATCATCTGATTGAAACAATATTCTCCATTGTCACCTTTACTTGTAATTTAAAACACTTAATCGTTCTAGTGTATCAACATATGTACTTATGACTACCCTAACCCTTAGCACACAACAGGGATGAAACTACTATGCTCTGCACTTGTTTTAGCTTGTAACGTTTTATGGATTTATTGAATTTACATTGTAACACTTTGGAAACATTTCATGGTATTATTATTATTTTTGTCACTTATCCAGGCAACTTACATTTGTACCCATTTATACAGCTGGGCATTTTACTCCACAGTGCTGCAATGGTAACAGTGTTTGCCGAGAAATGTACATCTATATACAGTGGATTGCATTAAGTATTCACCCCCCCCCAAAGACTTTTCGACATTTTGTAGTGTTACAATGTGAAATCAGGGCTCTACAGTGCGAGCGTTTTACTCTCATTTGCCAGTAAAAATAATGTACGAGTGTGAAATACAATTTGGGCGCACAGTGCGAATACATTTTTAACTCTATAAGGAAAGACAACATTGAAATGATTATGATAATATCAATATTTTATACAAATCATTATTACGGTAGCAAATTTGGGAAATGTAGTTCGGTTGTGGATTGTCCCAATTAACCGAAAGCAACGAAAACTACAAGTCCCGTGAATGACGTAATAACAGTGTTGCAGCGGTCCATTAGGCTCAATATCTAAATAATACTAGCTGGCATCAGCCGTCTTGTCATTAAAACAAACGTACAGATACAGTAGTATTCAGCGACAATTCGGCTGCAACAACTAATCGATAACGTCTATTATTAAAATCTAATAAAATCTTAATGCAATTAAACGATTATTTGGGTCTACCTGGTGCGCAGCTACAAAAAAAAAAAAAAAAAAACTTGAAAGATGGCGGGGCTGCAGCTAGTATAGGAGCACTTTTACATTGAATGTACACTTAAGACAGTTTGCTGCAACATGTGCACAGTTGAACTCATATGGCGCGATCATGGCAATGATGATGATCAAACTAGTGGCATAAATAGGAATAGAGGGGACAACGGGACGCTCAGGGATCGGTGTAGACTAGAGGTCGAGCGATAGTGGATTTTCAAAACTGATACCGATAACAATAATGAGGGTGGGAGTAAAAGCAGATATCCGATTAAATCGTCCGTTCCCCACCTCTCTTATCAATAAAATTAATATATTGCATGAAATATATAGCAATCAATGTATAATTGCAACACTTTATTATCAAATTACAGTATGAACTAAAATATATATATATAAAATAAATATAATAAATAACAAAAAAAAATATATCAATTCAAAATAAATGAAAAAATACTAAAAGTCCAAATTCTGGAAAAATTGTGAAAATTAGATAAAAAAATTTGGGAGTTATGAAAGGTTTTGAAAGAACTGCAGCATTAATTCAACATTACTCATTTTAGATAATTGGTTAAAATAAACTACAAATAATGAAGTGCCAGTAATAACAAACTTTGGGTACTTTACTTATTTTCAGATATAACTGCTAGCTGTAGGATGTGTAGATGAGAGGCTCAGAGCTGTAGTCAGCGGTGGCCTGAGGGCTGAGCTGCTGCTCACCTGACTGACCCACCGCTCACACACGCTCAGTCATGGCGCATGCGCTGGCTCTTTTATTTTTAGTAGAAGTGCTTTCTTATTTCTCAAAAAACATAAAACATAAAATAAACGCACTTGATTTACAAAATATGATTCAAAATAAATAGAAACGGAAAAGGTTCATATACAGAAATACGAATTGACAAATAAAAGACCTGTGCAAATTACTCGGTAGAAATTAGAACAGATCGAAATATATATATATATATATATATATATATATATATATATATATATATATATATGTAATGCCCTGATTTAAATGCCCACGCTGCTCAGAGTGTATGAGTTAAAAACAGAATGCAAGTGCCTCAGTCTTGGGTGGAAAAGGGAACTTGTTCTATAAAGAAGGTAAAAGGGAACAGAATGAGTTCTATAAAAGATTGTATATTGATAAGAAATGCCTTACATGGAGTTGTTTTTCCCAAAGTGTATGTGTGCTCCGAGGTCTGCAGCTAAAGAGGAACGTTTGAGGAAGATTGTATATGCCATAATCCTATATATGCAGGGGTGTAAAGAACAAAGTACAAATACTTTGTTCCTGTACTTAAGTACGTTTTTTGAGTATTTGTACTTTACTTATTTATTATGGGTGGCTACTTTTACTCCACTACATTTATGAACAATGTACTTTTTACTCCACTACATTTACCACAGTCGCCTCCGTTACTGTTACTCACTTCCCGTAGTTCATTAATATCAATATTAAACCGGCTATATGCGTCATTCTGCAATGCCATAGCACCATTTATACGTCAGTCACACACATTTTATCATTAAAGAAATAAAGCGTATTTTGATTGGCCTTCACACAGTAGAAAGGCGGGATCATTTTGACCAGTAAGGTTTGCTTTCAAAGTAGTATGCCCACAACGAAAAAAAAAAGTTTCACCCCTTAGCTGCATGAAACAAATACATCTAACGTTAATAATAGGTATGCAAAATGAATAGTTTAGCAGTGCTCACAACTGCGTGGAAAACTGCGACGTGCCTGTGAGTTTGACGAGTTACGTGAGAAATACAAGGACATGGACACCCGCTCCAGGCACAAGGCACAGAGAAGTGATTTGGCTCAGCGCGCAGGCGCTGCTTGGCTGGATCTTCAAACTGAGGCTGAGGAGAGCTACGTGAACAAGTTGTCAGTCAAACATTGAAATGGAAGTTACCTTGTTTACAACTCTGACAGTATTAAAAAAGATACATCGCATTTATATCCCCAAAAAACCACACCCGCAGACAGCAACATTTTCCCACTAAATAATTTTTTCTACCAATGAAATACCGTTTCGAAGGGGATTATACTATGTATTTGATTAGGAAGTACAAACAATAGTATTTATGTCCCCTAAGTAGTTTAGTAGTGAAGAATAACAATTGCTGCGTTTAACAATATTAAATATGAAGTTATTGTACACTCGGAGCATTTGAATCAGGGCCTTACATTTTTTTACATTTTGATCTTTTCTCATTCCTACGGAGTTATTTGCACAAGTCTTTTATTTGTAGCTTCACAGTTCTGTACATGAACATATTCGTTTATATTATTTATTTTGAATCGTATTTATGTGTAAAACAAGTTAGGCGTTTGTGCACATGGTGACGCCCTTATGATTCCAGAATGTTCTAATGTTTCCTTGCTAATCCTGTTGTAAAATAACAGCTGCAGCCTATATTACTTACACATTCAACACAAAAATCTAAAATAAAAGTAATGCAATGCGTGGTGCAGTCATGTTTATTTTATGTTTACATTTCCATGCGTTTACTAGAAATAAGAAAGGAGTTCTACTAAACAAATCTGGAATAGTGGAATGGAAAGTGTGAAATACTGTCTTGTGTGTGTTTTAGCAAACTGAACCTGTTTGACAGTGAGGGTGACAGGCAGCTCTGCCCCCAGGCCACCGCTGACCACAGCTCTGAGCCTCTCAGCGCCCGCAGCTTTATTTACATATTTACATATTCTACAGCCAGCAGTTATATCTGAAAATATGTACTAAAAGTTTATTACTGGAATTTCATTATTTGTAGTTTATTTTCATCAATGATCTAAAAAGGGTAATGTTGAATTAACGCTGTAATTTTATCAAAAACTTTGAATTTATTAAAAACTCAATTGTTAGATCAATTCAAATTCTGGAAAATTTTGAAAATTGAACAATTTTAACTATTGCAATTTTACATTAAGTGCTATATATTTTATACAATATATTATTTTTATTGATGTAGCGTAAGGTACACTTATACATTTCAGTTAAAGAAGTGAATTTAAGTATCACCTTATCAAGAATCCTAGAATCTTGTAGAACTCAATTTCTGCAATAATTGGACACAGACACCAATTCCAAAGATATACATTCTCAAATTTATTAAAAACAAAGATAAAATGTAGCACTACACTAGTTATACAAAAAGTGAGAAACTAATTAAAATTCACTCAAAATCAACAAATCAAAGAAATCAATTCCGTGACCAAATCAAAGACCATGGAATCGCATATGATGACACACAAAATGTTACACAAAATTACAAACACATTGACTACAATACCAGTTAGTAAGACGAAGGTGAGTCTCTCATTAGTATTGTTAGTCGGACATTAAATAACTAATGCAGATTAGTATTTAAGTCAAATAACTTCTCGTTATATATATCGGTCTCATTTACGTTTGGGTGCCGAGAAAGATTCCATCATTTCTTGTAACCACAATTCTCCCTAATTGATTACTGTTCAATGATTAAGGATAGGAAGGGCCACCTATAATCTAGTGTCTATTAACGTGTGTCAATTTCAGACTAAACAGTTAAACAGGAATGAGAAGATATTTCTTGGTGTTGACAGATTTTATTTCTAAAATCGTCAAACAAAACAGTTTAATGCAGCACTCATGTATATTTAAGAAAATACTAAATGATATTACACAAAGTTTATGACTAACGGAATAACATTTCTAATTGATTTCTCAAAATGTCATGAATGATAAACTCCAAACTGTTAAACTTATCTGAACTTCATTGCAGAGAGGCCTCTCTGTCTTCGGGATCAGGTAAAAACATACGGCACGAGGTCTGTGTGTTTTGGAACAAAGGCAGTCCGGTTCGGCTTTGTCCAATAACTTCCACTTCAGTCGATGCTCCTGGAAGTTGGGGTTTCGCGAAAGTAGAGTCTTTTCCAAACAGATTTTCCACTGGTTTGAAGGCTCCAAGGGTGTGCACAGGATGTCTTCTTTGTAAGCAGGGTTTTCCACCATAGTTACTTGAAGACAAAGTCTTTGAGGAAAGCAGGGCCCTGTTCTTTTCCAAGGGTCAAGTTTCTTAAGACTCAATAGCTATTTAAATGACTGAACACTTTCGTATTGCAGTCGGCTTAGTCAATTGTCCAGCTGTAGTAACTCCACTGATCAGATGGGTACAGGCGGGCATGCACAGTTTCTAAAGTTCTTTAATTAATAAAGTTCTTTAGAATAATTCTTCGTACGGCTCAATCTCCTTCTCCCAGTTCAACTCTTCTGTTGCCGGCAAAGACTTAGTTGGTTTCTGGTTCCGTTTCTGGCGACAGAGCTACAGGTTGAGCTGTGGCAGCGAGTTACTAGTTCAGGTGAGAGAGCGTGAGAAAGTGCTGTGCGCTACTTTTTATACGCCTGACAGATCAATAGACGATTGGTTCTTGAGTTTGTGAGATTGGATTTCGGTTTTAGCCCTCAGTGTCCTATTGGAGGAAGTTCAATTTATGACTGATGTCAATCCATGCCATCTTTTGGAACTGCCGGTTGGCCTGGGTTCGTAGCTCTGAAGCAGGCGAGAGACGAAATCCCAACACAAAGGGTTTTATTACCTCCAGGCCCTATTTCACAGCAGGGATTCCAAGCCATTTGGCCCATTCTAGGTGAGCCGACTCCCAAAACTATCACTTTGACGTAGAACAGTTCCTGGGCCACTGAGCTCAGGAATTCTGGTATCTTTGGGGGAGAAGTCTTCTTTAGATCAGAGCTTCAGCTCAGGGCTAGAATGCTCTATCAAAATACACCCCCCATTAACACTACATTGATAAAGAAAAAGAATCGTCCAATTAAATCGGAAATCGGCTTTTCCCCAAACCCTAATTTTTGTTATTGATGTCAGTTTTGAAGATCCACTATCGGTCGACCTCTAGAAGAAAGTATTGATCTGAAAGAGCCTGTACCTGCGTCCGAGCTGCAGTGTAAGTCGTGTAGTGCAGTGTACAATACGGTTTGCTTTCCGTGATTGGAAATGCATTGTATTGGCATGGGGAAGTGTTATTTTGGAAATTAGCAGCTGTTTTGTGTTGCATAGATAGATGGGTATTATGTATGTAGCTGTGAGGCGTTGTCATAATGTTTTTTTTTCGCTTATGAATTGACCCTGTTGTAAAGCGGTGCAGTAACCTGTATTCTTGTGGCAGGTATAGCTCTCAAGTCTCACGCATTTGCCCCAAACATTTCTGTGCCCCACCCAGCTCCTGTTTTTAGCAACGGTATCTGTCACTGCATTTTTTGTATTTGAAAAATCTCATGCATTGTAGTTTTGAAAACTTCCACCGGGCCTGGAAAGAGATTAGCTACACTCTCCATAATTTGGTTCATGTCTCTGACCTTAACAGCTTCATACAATGAGTAAGAGCCGCATCCTTCTAAGCACTCATCCTGCGTCAGACATGAATATAAAGTGTGTTTGGTAGTTCACACTGGACCCGAGCGAAAATCATAGACCTGCCTGTATTTTAATAGGAGCTCTACACTGCTTTAAGGGAAATTAGCACCGCTGAGATTTAAACGGGCTACTTTCTAGATTTTTTCGCCACGACCTGACCAATCAGAAGTGATGTAAACCCATGTAGAAACACGCACAGTATACGCATGCTCCCCATGACAAACCGTGTGGATGACGAGAAGTTAATTTATGAGCTACAGCAATATCTATTACTGTAACATTGTACATTAAACCACAAATCCATTAAAATGAATACGTGGGTGAACATCACAGCAGCTTTACTTTAATGACAGCTGTCCATAAAAGATACAGAATTAATAAATAATACGCAGAATTCAATGTGATTTTATTTAACATTAACTTTATTATTCACTTTATGATATAAATATGTTATGAATTGTTTCATGTTGTTATAGTATACATTGTTTCAGTTTTATATATGAAGCAATCATTAGTTTGTATTTATTCTGTCCGAGAGGTTACTTCAATCAAGCATTGTCTTTTCATGATTTCATTCAACCACTGTCTTCTAGGATATTCAATCAGCTGAAACTGTTAAACAATATAAAGGTTGTGTGTTTTGAGGCACTGGTATTTGGTTAAGGACTTACAACAATGTCTTTGATAAACATCTGCTGCCTAAGAATGCTGACCAGCACCAATCAACTCATCAAACACTTCAACAACAGTAACAAACTAAGGTTTGTGTTAATTATTATGCATGTGGTAAACTATTTTGTACAACTTTATTCTAATAAGATGCTATCACTTCCGACAGAGAAGACTGTAACCCATTGTCTCTGAAGATACAAAAAGGCTTCTCCAACTCACATCTCTAGTTCTTTTCTTCACTTCATGTGAGAGGAGAGCTCCAGGTTAACCTGTATTTATGTTTTCTGTAATAAACTTGTTACTTCTTCATCAGTGTATCTTGGGTTTTACTGAAACCACTACAATTAGTACAATTGTATATGAGAAAAGGTCCATTATATTTGATATAAAACAAAAGTTTTTAAGATGCATGCGTAAGGACATCAAATTTGATATTAATATCATGAAACAAATATTTATTTTCTCAATTCTCAATTATTAGGTATTTATAGCCCAAATGAAGACACAGTAATGTTGAAAGGCATTGTTATTCAATAAAATTTAACTTTTGTAATACAAGAGTCCTGTCTAAACACCTAATAAGCTAGAATGCGGCTACAAAATCAATTTTTAATTACATATTTTTGCCTTATTTGGGACAGCACCTCATGGGAGTGAAGACGCTGCAGTGCATGGAAGATTTTAAGTTTTATATATGTACCCCTATATATATATATATATATATATATATATATATATAGGGGTACATATTTTATATTGTTTACTTTGTTTTGTGTATCATACAACTCTTTGGGACTGTGTGTGTGTGTGTGTGTGTGAACAGTGAGTTTGTTAAGAAAACTCAAAATAGGCTATTATATAAATCCCCCAATGTTACCCTTTGCTAATATTGAATACAAAGGAAAGTAATTTCCAGATATGTGCCTAAATAACATTGTTTTTATTGGAGGTGGTTTTCTTCAAGATAAAATTGAGGAACCATAAAAATAAAATACCATGATAATTTATGGAAATAAACTGTTGGATCAAAACATCAAATGAACCTCTTGCGTGCCCTCTTCATAAGGCTCACACACAAACAGATGCCCATTCACTTTTTTACTAAAATCACAATTTACTTTTAATTTTTGGTACTTGAGTACTCTTGAAAGTAGCTACTTTTTAACTTTTACTCAAGTACTGTTGGAATGGGAGACTTTTTACTTTTACTGGAGTAAGTTTTTGAGAGAATATTTTTACTTTTACTCAAGTATGACTTCAGAAAACTTTTTACACCTCTGTATATATGAGTCTGACCTTGTGTAATGGCAATGTGAGTCAAGTCTGCCTATACAGTACATACCCCAGCAAGGTGGAGCAGACCATCTGCACATCTAAAAACTGCCATCCCTGCCAGGAGTGGACAGAAGTCCGTCGCGCCACAAACATTTGTGTATAACAGTGCGTGACTGTGGAATGTAACTTTGGAGAAACTACACTGAGACCGCCTCTGTGTGAGATCCTCCCAAGTGGCTTGATTATGAATAAACTTCTCTGATCAACGCACTGTACCTCTGACTTATTGAAGGGAAACACCTGGCTGTGTGGTTGCAGCAGTTTCTTCCTTTTCTTCAAATAATAACAACAACACTGGCAGTCACCGCCACCCCCCCCCCCGGGACCGCACTTTGCTAGCTGCCCCCACTGAAGGAATTACCCCTTTTTGGTTTGAACCAATGCCCCCCCACGAGGCTGTATTTACTGTCTTGAATATTGCTGCATTTGTTTTTCGTTTGAGCATTACATATGAACCATTGATGATGTGCCACTCATTTTTTTTTTTTTTTTTTGTGTGCCCCTAAATTGTGGACTGTGCCCCTATGGAAGAAAGTAAGCGTAGAGCCCTGTAAAACTAAAATGTATTTTCACTGTCACTGAATTACACAAAGTATTACATAATGTCAATGTTGGGGGATTTTTTTTTTACAAAACTTATCTTCAAATAAAAAACAGAAAAGTATTACTATGACACTTAAGCTGTGGTGCAGCCAATTGCCTTCAGAAGATGAATAGAGTCCACCTGTGTGCAATTAAAGTTTCACATTATCTCAGATATTATACACCAGTTTCTGGAAGGCCTCAAAGTATGTCAGAGAGCATATCCAAACTACCACACCATGAAGACCATGGAGCTTTCAAAACAAGTCAGAGAAATTTCTGAAAAAGCACCAGTCAGGGTTGGGCTATATCACAATATACACAGGCACTGCTGTGGGGGAAGACAAATCCCACACTCTTTAGGTGTAGTCCTTTCTGCTCACATCCTAAAATAGAGCTCTCCTTTTAGGTATTTCTAGTTGCCATGACTATGACTAAATTTTCAAAGTTACTTAGAAGAACAGAAAAGAACAATCACATACTTTAATTATAGACTTGTTATGGTGAGTGAACTAGTTCTGCGTTACATTCTATAGAATCCTACTAGCCATTTTTGTAAGGGGAAAGACAGACCAACTCATAGCAGTAGATAGTAAAAAGGATTTTTAGAGATCTTTGATTGCACTCAGCAGCAGTGCAGATTTCACATGCAATGCGTTGTGGTCACTGCAGATGACTGATCTTGATTTTAGATCAAAATGTGGATTTTGCACAGCAGAATATATACATAATAGATGTTTGTGTGTATGAATATTCGAACTATATATCTATGTTAACAAGAAAATTGTAGGGACGATCTTGGTCTCCTTTAACAGTTTTGACTACGCTAAATGTTGGCCAAGTTTACCTCAACTGTTTCTTGTAACTTGACAAATTTGTTTTTTTGTATCTCCATGATGGCAGCGTTTACAGCAATAGTTTCTTATATCTTAGTCTACTGGTTTGATATCTCCTCGTTAGGTGTCTCTCTTTGTAACTTGGTGGGGGGTTGTATGTTGATAACGTTAGTATTTTGTAAAGACTGCAACAAGGGTCCTCTGGCTTTATGACATTTTCATTGATGAATTAATGTGTAGTGAATTTGACAGCATACGAAGGTCTATAACACCACTATCACAAACCTTACTTCTCGTACTCGTTCAGTCTCGCAAGGGATAGGGAGCAATGCTGGCACACAGGGATGCCAGGCCTGTATTGCCAACAGATGATAGTCACAGCTCAAGATCCTACTACATCTGGAAGTGCGTTATTGTCTATTATTCAGTAACTGCTAATACTTTTGCTTTTCCAAATGTCCTCTTCATTTTAAACAAACCAATTTCGTTACAACAGCTGTGCAAGCGAGGGCAATAAACCCAAATCATGTACACATTTCCCACTGGCTCCCAGCGGTAGGCCACGCCGTGCAAAATATTTTACTTATCATTGAAAACCATCTGTACTCGAGTTCACTTCGGTATGTTGCGGAATATAAGTGTGTTTGGTACGGCTTGTAGTTGTAACTACACCGGCCCCACGATTTCCTGCCAGCGCCCAGGATCGAACCGATTCATTCTTGATGATGCTAAATCTGCCCTGTGCAATTCCTTAATTGGTATTAAAAGTAACATTGGATATATCAAATACATACATGTACCATTATCTGCTGTTCTCAGGTCTCCAGGTGTAGACTCCTCACAAGAAACCTGCACTCCAGCTGACCGACCGCTTGCGGCTGCCATTGTCTCCAGCAGCACCCGGTCCGCTCGGCTGCCTCTCTCTGCTCACCCCGCCCTCAGTACGTGAAGCCCAGTTCCGGGTCTCCTCTCAGGCCGAGGAGCCTCTGAAGCGACCGGACCCCGACGTGTTCATTTGGAGCAATTGTGTAATTTCACTCACAGCCGCCCTGACTAAAATGTCTGTCGTAGGTGTTAGAAAAGAAGTGTTGTACAACATCTGCTTTCACTGAAACCCACACTTGGAGGCGAGTGTGTTGTTATATTAAATTGCATATTGTTCATAAAAGGGGGAGTGGTGGGAATGGACGAGTATATTTATTTTTGCTTTTGCTGACAATAAGAACTGCGAAGGTTCACGGGGTTTTATGGTAACTGTTTAGTTTAGAGACGTGAAGGTGTTTCTGCAGAGAATGGCCGCGTTCACGACACGCATACTTTGCCGAGTCTGCGCAGACTTCTCGCAGACTCTGCGACGAAACGGTTCAAGTTACCCGTCTGCGTGAACTCACGTCACAATGCGACTCATCCACAGGCTGCAAAGTCTGCACAGCCGCGCAGCTGCTCAAGAGGAACAACAAACGAGCGCTGTGTGACGAAGACGTGCGTGTCAATCAGAGACAGAGACACTGCATGGGCAGCGCCACCTAGTCAGGGGATGTGAATCGCTTTGAGTCATGAAGGATCTTATTCATTTCATGCTAGATAAGTACAACAGGGGGAATACTACACAGAAGACGGGTATAATGTCTCAGAAATTGGCACATTTTCAATCACAGCTCGCTTCCGTCATGGGTATTGCAGTCAAAGTAGCCATATGTGAAATTACAAAGCTGGTCGAGGACAGTTTTAGTGACTTTGAGCTCGAAATAGCCCAACGGAAGCACGAAAACGATGCCATAAAACTGCGGATGCGCGCACTGGAGAGCGATGTGAACGCAGGGCGAGAAAGCGGATTGATGCCGCGGTCTGGTGTCGGCTGTCACTGTGCTGAGGAACAGGCTCCGGATCAAGAGACGGGCGACACAGCGGCTGGTGAGAGAGATGTAAAAATCTGCAGTCCTATTCGCCGAGTGTGGTGGAGTCACTGGTAGCGCAGTTTTCCGCAGTTCTGCGCAGATCTGCATAGTGCCACCATCCCATTGGTGGAGCCGCGCAGATCTGCTACAGACACTCTAGGCCTAATCCCAGTCAGACATCACTGTATTGGGATTGTATTGTATTGGGTTGCACAGATAATACAATTAATTAATGATTTCATTATATGAGCAGACAATTACATTACAAAACTAACCAGCAAAACCCTAACTTGTCATTAAGCCTAACCTAAACAATTAAACAGCTCCCTACACTGTAATTTAAAACGGCACTCGCCTATAAAAATAACAATCTGCATAAATTAAAGAAAACGAGAAGGAGAACTTCCCTTTAGTTTGGCTACTTAGTACGCTGACTGTAATACAGTAATGGGAATTAGTTTTAAACATTTTATCCATTCATGTTTTTCAGCTATTTAGTTTCGTGGTGGTAAATACCCAAATAACCCCAAACTATCCGAGCTGTATATGTAGGGAGGCTGTTCCTCTGTAACTTGGCGAGACTCTCAATTTATATTTATTCATTATTCTCTTTACAGTATGTAATGAAGAACATATACCAGTGCTGCAGTCTGTCTGTACGGACCAGTTGGAGGATAAAGGGGTGCCATGTGTCCAGCCTGCAGAGGAAGTTAGTAAACTGTATCCAGTCCATATCAAACAGGAGGGAACTGACCTGGAGTTTGTCTTCAAAGAAGAGGAGGTGAGTACCATTACAGGGTACTCCGAGTTACCCGCTTTTCAAATAAATAAGCAGATGCATGTTCTAATAAACATTTAGAACTGACCTTAAGGTATTTGTACTTCAGTACTGGTCAGGAAAATACTGTACTCTAAACCATAACATGATTTTAATGATTTTATTATTTTGTTTTTCAAACAGTTAGTGCAGTTTTGCTTTGTTACACACACAAGGGCCTAGACCAAGTTTAAACAATGATGTGCCTGCAAATCACAACTTACAAACATTTAGCCTATCCAAATAAAAATTAAATTATTGTCAGAAGCCACTTACTCCTATTACAAGTTTGTATTTTGCTATTTGTGGGTAGAATAAAGTTTTGATTTGGTCTAGGCCAAGGTACTAGTGTGTTACAAGCACAGGTCAATAAAATACAAAGTGTTGGTTTCAGTTGTGAATGACACCAATAAAAAGTAAGTCTAATATAACATTATTATGAAATTGTGCACATCAACTTGTTCAAAATCTTTACTAAGAAAAAGTCTTTAATAATAATCATTCCTCATTTTCAAGACACTATTACTCATTTGAGCTGTATGCACTGAAAGGTTTTTACTGCACTACAGCTGCAGTTTGAAAACATCCAGTACACTGATCCAGTCAGAGTAAATCTCATACTTCTCTGTTACAGTCTGCAACCACAAAAGAGCACAGGCCTGAACCACTTCATACTGACGATGGGGGATCTGAGGGCTGCAGTGACCCGTGGGGAGTGCTGACGGTCAGAGAGAGAGGTCAGTGACTAGGATTGAACATTTTCTATTGACAACATCTTTCAGATCTTTGTTTTGCAGTTTTATGCAATTTGTTAACTATTATAATGATTATTTCGTTTATTTAATCCTCTCCCAATTTTGCATTGTAAATGTCCAATCCATTCTGTTTGCATCTGTGTCCCCTGTGTTAAATGAGGGAGAGATGGAAACAGCAGATCTACAGCAAAATTAATCCCAGGGAATTTTTTTTGTACAGCATTGATAAGCCTTTGAAAGGATGTTGACTCAAGGCTAGGCCTATCTGTCAATGTGCTATTTCCCTGCAATAGGACTTGTGTTCAGTGTATCACAGCCTGTTTTAAATTGAGTATAAACCATATTTGATAGTATTTCTTAGTACCTATTTATTGTGTAAGTCTCATCAGATAGCATTGTCTCCAGCCAGTTTGCAGCATCACATATTTTAGGATTAATACAGGGAGAAGACAAATGTCAAAATTCAGAGCTACAACAATCTTGCAGCTTTTCCCTTTTTTGTTTTCATGACGTTTGTTATTTTTCAATAACAAAAGGAAAATGGGGGAACATTTTACATTTTAAATTCAATTTTTTTTTTTTTTAACATTTAGATTTAGGATGAACATTTATTAAAAAGCTATATAGAGCAATGTCTGTTCAAATCTTTATCACTGTTTCTCTGTTTCTATTTCTATTTCTATTAAGCTGTGTTCTTTGTATATTTAAAGAAACAATGAGGGAGAGAGATGTAATAATTAATCAATGCATTGATTAATAAATAATCTGTCGTTACATTTCCAAACTTTGATTACAAACTCCCAGTCTTTGTAAAATATGCTCCTGTGTTTCAAACCTGGAAAAATGAATCGCTGGAGCCACTAACAGTTTTTTTTTTGCTTTCCTTCTTTCCCAGGAGCTGTAGATGCCAGTGATCGCTGCAATGTTGGGGAGACTAATCGTACTGAACATCAGCACTGTGAGGGGGAGTGGGGCTCCATTTTGAGGCGGCATATAGAGCCCACAGCTACTGAAGGCAAGGGGGAGTTCACAAAACAGTACAACAGTGCAAAACATGTGCAAGAGCTCAGTGGACTGAATCTCGTCCACATGGCAGAGTCAGGACCTGACCATGTAACACGAGGATGCAACCCTTCAGTTGCTGAGCACAGAAGAGAGGGCCTCAGTAAATTGTATCCAGGGAATATTATAGTAAATCTCAATGAAATTGAATCTGTCATTAAACAGGAAGACACAGAAATAGAGCTGAGTGAACTGCATGCCTTTAATGTTTCAGAGCAGCCCACTGATCAACAGACTCCTCACATTAAACCCCAGTGTTTTCACAATGAACTGCATGGACCTTCAATAGAATCTCTTCACATTAATGCCCAGGATACCCTTTTACCTTGTGTCACCTATAAGACAGAGGTTGATCCACCGTCTACTAAAGATGAGAACACACAGACGGAGATGGGTATCTCCCAGTTGGAACGATACAGAGGGGACCTGGGGTGCACAGGACGACAGTCGGAACAAAAGATCCCTCTTCAGGAGTTTATGAGACCTGGCACAGTAACAACTGGGACACTATCATTACAACACAACAAAGAAGCCTTCAGCACTTACAGCCCTCTGATAGTGGAACAAAACACAGCAGAGTTCAGTGGAAACCTTGAGGACTGTAATTACTGCGCACAGTGTGGAAAGAACTTCCGAACATCTTGGCAACTTAAAATACACCAGCGAATCCACACAGGAGAGAGACCTCACAGCTGTGCTCAGTGTGGGAAAACATTCTGCAGGGCAGAGAGCCTTAAATCACACCTGTACATCCACACAGGAGAGAGACCTCACAGCTGTGATCAGTGTGGGAAAGGTTTCATTACATCGGGACAACTGAAAGTACATTACAGGATTCACACCGGAGAGAAACCATACAGCTGTGGTCAGTGTGGAAGGAGTTTCAGCCAGTCATGGAATCTTACATCGCACCAGAAAATTCACACAGGAGAAAGACCTCACAGCTGTGATCGCTGTGGGAAAGGTTTTATTACATCAGGACAACTGAAAGAGCATTATCGAATTCACACAGGAGAGAGACCATTCACATGTGCACAGTGTGGGAAGAGTTTTATTACATCTGGACACCTGAAAGTACATTACCGAATTCACACAGGAGGTAGACCATTCAGCCATGTGCAGTGTGGCAGCAATTTCACTACTTCATCTAAGCTTGAGGAACACCTGCAAATGCACACAGGAGAGAGACCGTAGAGTCATGCTCAGACTGGGAAGAGATTTACCAAATCAAAGTACCTTAAGTCATATCTGCAAATGCATGATACAGAAAATTGTGGTCCTGGGCCCAGTGTAGACACAAACAAAGCCCATTGACTGGACTCATGCAGGAGTCAGAGGAATAATCACCTATAATGTGCCAAACTGATGGACTGTGTGGGGGAAGAATTGTACCACATTATTAAAAAAAAATAAAAAAGCCTAACTGTTTAAGGTGGGGATATCAATCACAAAATTGAGTTTGACCAATATTAAACAATTGTGGAATTGAATGGCCATTAGATTATTATTTTTTAATTAGAATTAACCATGTAGACGCCCAGCATTATAAAGAAATCAAGTGGGATGCTGTGTTCATTAATTCTCACAATGCTGCAAAACAAAAATGATGGTGAAAGAAAACAAACTCTGAACTCTCACGCTCTAAAACAATAAGTGGAAGTTATGAAATGTAATGAAAAACATCACAACTAGAAATGAGGGAAAGAAAGGAATGCTTGCAGAACTTGGGCTGTATTCACAGAGGTGACTTAAGTCTAAGACTGGTCTCAAGTCATAATTAGTCTTAATTTTTGTCTTAAGTTAGGTCTTAACATTAAGACTGCCCTGGAGGAGGCTAAAGTCTTAAATTGTTCTCTACAACAGTGATTTTTCTAACATTCATAGACAGATGATGCTTTATTTAAATCATCGTAATTGTATAATTTTCACTCTTTCAGTTGTCACTTTTTTTGTTTGTTCTCAAATTCATTAATTTATTTTTCTATCTCTTAATATTCTAAGTTAACATTTTTCCATGCTTCTTCTGTGTCGTCCACAGTTTCTGTAACATTTTTGCTTTCACGGGAGCACTGGAAGTATACATTGATCAAATGCTTTTATCATCAGGCACAGGGGTAGATTTCCTTTCAACAGTGGGCTGTTACTTCCAACTGCACCCCATCCTATTTTCACTCTTCTTTTAATTTCTTCCATAATGTCCCATCTGCACTGCTTTGTTGTAAAGCTGCTAAATATGATTTTGGTATTGGTATTACAAGGGGCACAATATGTTCAAGGGGCCAGCTCCAAACCTCTCGGGAATCCTGGGAGGAAGAATCAACAACTGGGACCACATGACTTCCAATCCTCTGATTGGCCTAGATCCTGCATAAAGGCAGGAAACTGGCACACAGAGGGGAGGAGAGTTGGATGGAAGCTAAGACGAAGGAAAAGGCGAGGACAATCTGCTACCAGGAAAGAATGTGTCTGAATGTCTGCTGATGTTTTTTTTTTTTTTAATTTCCTTACACCCCTGCACTTTACAATAAACTCACCATCTTTTTGCATCATATCCCATCTTCTGTGTGTCTCCCTATACCCCGTTTTTTACAACCCCCACAATGTTACTATATATATATATACACTCACCTAAAGCATTATTAGGAACACCTGTTCAATTTCTCATTAATGCAATTATCTAACCAACCAATCACATGGCAGTTGCTTCAATGCATTTAGGGGTGTGGTCCTGGTCAAGACAATCTCCTGAACTCCAAACTGAATGTCTGAATGGGAAAGAAAGGTGATTTAAGCAATTTTGAGCATGGCATGGTTGTTGGTGCCAGACGGGCCGGTCTGAGTATTTCACAATCTGCTCAGTTACTGGGATTTTCACGCACAACCATTTCTAGGGTTTACAAAGAATGGTGTGAAAAGGGAAAAACATCCAGTATGCGGCAGTCCTGTGGGCGAAAATGCCTTGTTGATGCTAGAGGTCAGAGGAGAATGGGCCGACTGATTCAAGCTGATAGAAGAGCAACTTTGACTGAAATAACCACTCGTTACAACCGAGGTATGCAGCAAAGCATTTGTGAAGCCACAACACATACAACCTTGAGGCGGATGGGCTACAACAGCAGAAGACCCCACCGGGTACCACTCATCTCCACTACAAATAGGAAAAAGAGGCTACAATTTGCACAAGCTCACCAAAATTGGACAGTTGAAGACTGGAAAAATGTTGCCTGGTCTGATGAGTCTCGATTTCTGTTGAGACATTGAGATGGTAGAGTCAGAATTTGGCGTAAACAGAATGAGAACATGGATCCATCATGCCTTGTTACCACTCACCTAAAGGATTATTAGGAACACCATACTAATACTGTGTTTGACCCCCTTTCGCCTTCAGAACTGCCTTAATTCTACGTGGCATTGATTCAACAAGGTGCTGAAAGCATTCTTTAGAAATGTTGGCCCATATTGATAGGATAGCATCTTGCAGTTGATGGAGATTTGTGGGATGCACATCCAGGGCACGAAGCTCCCGTTCCACCACATCCCAAAGATGCTCTATTGGGTTGAGATCTGGTGACTGTGGGGGCCAGTTTAGTACAGTGAACTCATTGTCATGTTCAAGAAACCAATTTGAAATGATTGGACCTTTGTGACATGGTGCATTATCCTGCTGGAAGTAGCCATCAGAGGATGGGTACATGGTGGTCATAAAGGGATGGACATGGTCAGAAACAATTCTCAGGTAGGCCGTGGCATTTAAACGATGCCCAATTGGCACTAAGGGGCCTAAAGTGTGCCAAGAAAACATCCCCCACACCATTACACCACCACCACCAGCCTGCACAGTGGTAACAAGGCATGATGGATCCATGTTCTCATTCTGTTTACGCCAAATTCTGACTCTACCATCTGAATGTCTCAACAGAAATCGAGACTCATCAGACCAGGCAACATTTTTCCAGTCTTCAACTGTCCAATTTTGGTGAGCTTGTGCAAATTGTAGCCTCTTTTTCCTATTTGTAGTGGAGATGAGTGGTACCCGGTGGGGTCTTCTGCTGTTGTAGCCCATCCGCCTCAAGGTTGTATGTGTTGTGGCTTCACAAATGCTTTGCTGCATACCTCGGTTGTAACGAGTGGTTATTTCAGTCAAAGTTGCTCTTCTATCAGCTTGAATCAGTCGGCCCATTCTCCTCTGACCTCTAGCATCAACAAGGCATTTTCGCCCACAGGACTGCCGCATACTGGATGTTTTTCCCTTTTCACACCATTCTTTGTAAACCCTAGAAATGGTTGTGCGTGAAAATCCCAGTAACTGAGCAGATTGTGAGATACTCAGACCAGCCCGTCTGGCACCAACAACCATGCCACGCTCAAAATTGCTTAAATCACCTTTCTTTCCCATTCAGACATTCAGTTTGGAGTTCAGGAGATTGCCTTGACCAGGACCACACCCCTAAATGCATTGAAGCAACTGCCATGTGATTGGTTGGTTAGATAATTGCATTAATGAGAAATTGAACAGGTGTTCCTAATAATCCTTTAGGTGAGTGTATATGTTGCATTTTATCTTGTATGTGACAATCATAAGTTTTGTATGTTACAATCACATCATTTATTTTCCATACATGGCCTACACAACTCTTGTATGAACTGTATATGAGTTTTCCATATGGGATTTTATGACAACATGGTGTATTATGCTTTACATTGGCTTGCCTGGTTCCCTTGGGAAGAATGAGATATTTATATGTCTGGTTCCCATGGGTAAGAGGATTGTTAGATTCAGCGCTTGACTTGGGATAAAATAAGTGCAGGAACTGACAAATCGCACATTAGACTATGTTCATCAAATGTATGTGTTAATAAGGCTTGTTCCATTAAAGTAGTCTATCAAATAGAAGTAATATACAGTGAAGGCTTATACACTTACACAGCTTATAATGCGCATAACCAGGGTTGGGAGGGTTACTTTAAAAAATTATTCCGTTACAGAATACTGTTTACCTTGTTTTGAAAATAATCTGTAACCTAATCCAATACATTACTCCAAGTCAGTAACACAATCAGAATACTTTAAATTACTTTTGGAATACTTTTTTTCCCCTTATTAAAAAACAAAGGCAGCTGAGTTCAATAAGTGAAACAAATTGTACTACACATTCTAATATGGATGATGGATTGAAATGTGTTTATTTGTATCCACAGTTCAAACAATTAAAATGGTAATTAAGATTTCATCAGTTTAATTATCGTGCATATTTATACCGATCAGCCATAACATTATGACCACCTGCCTAATATTGTGTAGGTCCCCCTTTTGCCGCCAAAACAGCCCTGACCCATCGTGGTGTGGACTCCACTAGACCTCTGAAGGTGTGCTGTGGTACCTGGCACCAAGACGTTTGCAGCAGATCCTTTAAGTCCCATAAGTTACGAGGTGGGGCCTCCATGGATCGGACTTGTTTGTCCAGCACATCCCACAGATGTTCGATTGGATTGAGATCTGGGGACTTTGGAGGCCAAGTCAACACCTTGAACTCGTGATTCATCGGACCAGACCACTTCTTCCATTGCTCTGTGGTTCAGTTCTGATGCTCACGTGTCCATTGTAGGTGCTCTCGTTAGTGGACAGGGGTCGGCATGGGCACCCTGACTGGTCTGCGGCTACGCAACCCCATACGCAACAAACTGCGATACACTGTGTGTTCTGACACCTTTCTATCAGAACCAGCATTCACTTTTTCAGCAATTTGAGCTACAGTAGTGTAGCTGGGTTATTATTGTATTATGTAGCTGGGTTATTGTATTACATATGTATATGTTATTTTCTTTTCTTTTCTCCTTATTTTGGTGAACTTCTTCAAAACTTTAATCATATCTTGTCAGAAATCGTTTTGTGTAATAAAAAAGTTGTAAATGGGTTCCTAGTTGGATTGTTGTAGCTGGAGCTTTAATTCATGTTACACACATTGGGAGCACATGTTAGAATACTCCATTTTACCTCAAAAGCATTGTGGATGCAGATACGGGTAAGACGTGTTTTTCAGCTCTCCTCCTTAGTTTTACCTTACATATAAATAAAATAATGTATTTTGGTTGATTCTGTATACAAATGCATTGATTTAATTGTTGAAACATTGTAGAAGTATGCATGATGCTGTTGCACCGAGCTGAACGGTGTACATTGTTATTTTATTATTTTAAAGGTATAATCGCCATATCATGTTCTTTTTGCATTCTGTAGGGAGTGGGAGAAAGTGTGCAAATTGTGCCAACGCTGCCCCATGCTATTTTATTTTCCTTTATGCAGAATAAACAGCAGTGCCCCATATTCCTGTGTTCGGTGTGGCTGATTCCTCACTTTATAAGAAGCGTACATCACTATGAGTTCAAGTCTGCTACAGTAGCTCGTCTGTTGGATCGGACCACACGGGCTAGCCTTCGCTCCCCACGTGCATCAATGAGCCTTGGCCGCCCATGACCCTGTCACCGGTTCACCGCTTTTCCTTCCTGGGACCACTTTTGATAGGTACTGACCACTGCAGACCGGGAACACCCCACAAGTGCTGCAGTTTTGGAGATGCTCTGACCCAGTCATCTAGCCATCACAATCTGGCCCTTGTCAAAGTCGCTCAGATCCTTACGCTTGCCCATTTTTCCTGCCTCTAACACATCAACTTTTAGGACAAAATGTTCACTTGCTGCCTAATATATCCCACCCACTGACAGGTGCCATGATAACGAGATTATCAGTGTTATTCACTTCACCTGTCAGTGGTCACAATGTTATGGCTGATCGGTGTATACTTTGCATTTTGTGGAATTTATAAATTAATTTCGGGAGTGAACAACTCCAATGTCATCACACTCGCTTCTGGTCAAAGCGCATAAATAACCCGTCATCAATGCACACCTCCAGCGCTTCATTCTCTTGCATCATTCAAGCGCGCCGCCCCCACACCCGGCAGCCCATCGCTCTGCTCACCTGTGTCGCTTCTCTCACTCTCCTGCCTTTCATCCGGACAATTGCTTACGCCAGTTCATTCTTCACCATGGATTCGTCGCCTCTCTCTGCCGGGAACCTATGTTCCTCCATCGCCTTCTCGCCTTGCCGTGCCCCTGATCCTCTGCATATCTCTGCATCCGGATCCTTCGGCGCCGTGATCCTCATTTCCTGGTTCTTCCCTGCTGTCCGGCTCCGGTCCCAGCTTCTTTCTCCTGCCCTCGGATTTCCACTGTCCCGCTCCGGCTTCTACGTTCTCGGCTCCAGGGGACTGGATCATTGCTCGCCTGCTCAGGTATTTACGGTTCACGCCATGCATTCTCGCCGTCTTCCTCTGCTCCAGGTCTTTTCCTCTACAGGCACTCTCAATGACACCACGCCTGGGCGCCCCTCCTGATGACGTCTCCATCCTTCCTTCGGCCCTGCCCCCGCCCAGCTCGCTGTTCACCTTGATGATTCACGACTGTTGTGCAAAGCGGAACACGAATCATAAAGTACGTGGATGACACGACAGTGGTGGGTCTGATTCACAATAATCAGGAGAACGATTACAGAGAGGAGGTGGAACTTTTCACAGGCTGGTGCAAAAACAACAACCTTGTACGGAATGTCGAAAAAACCAAGGAGCTGATAATTGATTTCAGGAAGAAACGGCCCATGTATACCCAGATCTCCATCAATGGAACTGCTGTGGAAACTGTACAGGGTAGTAAGTTCCTGGGAGTTAATGTGGCCGACAACCTGTCCTGGTCCCTGCACATCTCCTCTTTGGTGAAAAAGGCTCACCAGCGGCTACACTTTCTGCAGCGGCTGAAGAGGGCTCACCTAAATTCATCTATCCTCACCACATTCTACAGGGGCACCATAGAGAGTGTGTTGACCAGCAGCATCTCTCTCTGGTATGAGAACAGTGTAACGTTAAGTGTGGTTGTGTATTCTGGAAAGAGCATTTTAGCTCTGAGCTGAAGCACTGATCTAAACAAGACCTCCCCCCCCCCCAAAGTTATCAGATTTCCTTAACTCATGAGCTGTGAACTGGTTTACATCAAAGTGACAGTCTTTGGAGGATGGCACCGAGAATAGGCCAAATAGTTTGGAATCCCTGCTGTGAGATGTCTGGGGAAGGGGGCCTGTAGGTAATAAAAACTCTTTGAAATGGACGAGAGCCGAAATACCGACACAGAGCTACGAACCCGGGCCAACCGGCATTTCCAAAAGATGGCATGGATTGACATCAGTCATAAATCAAGCCCCCTCCAATAGGACACTGGGGGCTGAAACCGAAATCCAATCTCAAAAACTCAAGAACCAATCATCTATTGATCTGACAGGCATATAAAGGGTACCACATGGCATCTCTCTCTCTCTCACCTGAACCAGTAACTCTCTGCCACAGCTCAACCTGTAGCTCTGTTGCCAGAACTGGAACCAGAAATCAACTAAGTCTTTGCTGGCAACAGAAGAGTTAAACTGGGAGAAGGAGATTGAGCCGTACGAAGAATTCTTTTAAAGGACTTTATTAAATAAGGAACTTTACAAACTGCGCCTGCCCACCTGTACCCATCTGATCAGTGGAGTTTTACAGCTGGACAATTGACTAAGTCGACTGAATATGAAAGTGTCAGTCATTTAAATAGCTATTGAGTCTTAAGAAACTCGACCCTTGGAACCAAACAGGGCCCTGCTTTCCTCAAAGACTTTGTCTTCAGGTACCTACGGTGGAAACCCTGCTTACAAAGAAGATTTTGTGCACAACCTTGGAGCCTTCAAACCAGTGGAAAATCTGTTTGGAAAAGACTCTGTTTCGCGAAACCCCAACTTCCAGGTGTATCGACTGAGTGGAAGTTCTTGGACAAAGCCGAACCGGACTGCCTTTGTTCCAAACCACACGGACCTCGTGCCGTGTGCTGTTATCTGAGCCCGAAGACAGAGAGGCCTCTCTGAGACGAAGTTCAGATAAGTTTAACAGTTTGGAGTTTGAGATTCATGACATTTGAGAAATCAATTAGAAATGTTAATCTGTGATTCATAACTATAGAATGTGTAATATCATTTAGTTTTGCTTAAATATAAATGTGTGTTGCATTAAACTGTTTTGTTGACAATTTTAGAAATAAAACCTGTCAACGCCAAGAAATATCTTCTCATTCCTGTTTAACTGTTTAGTCTGAAATTGACACACGTTAATAGACATTAGATTATTGGTGGCCCCGCCTATCCTTAATCATTGAATAATAATCAGTTAAGGGAAATTGTGGTAACAAGTAATGATAGGATCTTTCTCGGCACCTAAACGTAAATGAGACTGATATATATATAACGAGAAGTTACCTGACATAAATACTAACCTTCGTAGTTATTTGATGTCCGACTAACAATACTAATGAGAGACTCACCTTCGTCTTACTAACTGGTATTGTAGTCGATGTGTTTATAACCTTTCTTGTTTAACGATTTGTGTGTTATCATATGCGATCCCATGGTCTTTGATTTGGTCATGGAAGTGATTTGTCTTTGATTTGTTGATCTAGAGTTGAATTTTAATTAGTTCTTCCCTTTTGTATAATTAGTGTAGTGCTACATTTAGTCTTTGTTTTTAATACATTTGACAATTTATATCTTTGGAATTGGTGTCTGCGTCCAATTATTACGGAAATTGAGTTCTACAAGATTCCAGGATTCGTGATAAGGTGATACTATAAATTCACTTTTTTAATTGAAATGTATAAGTGTACCTTACGCTACAACAGTAACACCTCAAACAGAAAGGCCCTGAGGAGGGTGGTGAGGTCAGCAGAGAGGATTATTGGGGTCACATTGTCATCTATGGAGGACCTGGCTCAAAAATACATACTGGCCAAAATGACCAGCATCCTGAAAGACCCCACTCACCCCTGTCATAAACTTTTCTCCCTCTTGCCTTCGGGCAAGAGATACAGAAGCCTGCGTAGCAGCACTGTCTGCTGCTGTGCAAATGTGCAATCATATTTATTGAGGTTGGTGCAATATTAATACAATTGTCTCTCATAATCTCTCTCCCTGTCCCTCACAACTCTCCCTCCTCTTGTTGTGCAATAATATATTGGTGAAATATCCACTATTTATTTAGTTGTTTGTTGTTATTTATATCTGTGTTTTTATATGGAGCCAGGCTCGTAATTGTGTTCTGCTCTGCATCTTTGATGTCTTTGCTGAATGACAATAAAGAATATTCTATTCTATTCTATTCTATTCTATTCTATTCTATTCTATTCTAATACCACCAACAACAACAACACTACATAAAAAAAAAACCCTCACTTCCCTCCTCCTGCGGTGGCTCCTGCCTCGAACCGTGTGATCGTGCAACATGGGACTTGTTTTATGCTGCCCTCCTTCTCCTCTTAGCCCGTCCTCTGAGATCTCTACAGCTTCCCTTGCAAGACCTCTGAGCAGCCGCCAGTGAGTTCCTACAGACCCATCTAACCCTATCCTCCAACAGGTGTCCCTCTGTTGTGCATTTCTGCCAACCGATCTCCTGTGTTCTTCTAGGCAACCTCGTTGTGCAGGACCTCTTCGCAGCCAGCAGCGTGTTTTCTGCAGACCCGTTCTAACCCTTCCTCCAACGGGTGTACCCCACCGTGCGCCACCGCCGTGCGGTCTCCGTGCTTTCCTTGTCAACCCTGTCGCCGCTTTGTCCTCCTCTATTCCTCCACTCCTTCATTCTTGCTAGGACCCAGGGCTGCTCTCCGCCCGCCCCCCGGCCGTCACACCACCTTTCGTCCCGTCACTGGTTGTGCCCTCGTTTCTCCAGCATGCTCGTCCCCCCCCTTCCCCAACCCCCGCCCTGTTTCAGATGCTACATTAATCATGTCTCCAGGTCATGATGCATGTCCTTCTGTATCGCTGCCACCTACCATGCTCTCTTCGGCCACCCTGTCACAGCTCCACCCCCTAGGACCCAGAGCCACCCCTCCGATCCATTCTACTGCCATTTTATTTCAACTCTTGGCTTCAAGCCTGGCTCAGTTTAGTGCCGTACCTCCTTCTGCCCTCCATTGTATCCACCTTGTGCTGGCTGGGTCCATGGTCGCTGCCCTGACCCTGGTTCCCCTGAACCGCTCTCTGGTTCTTCTCTCCCTCACACTCCATGCTGCCCCTCACACTCATTACCTCAATGTGTAGTGCGATCTTCTTTCACCATCTCTCTTTTTGGAGTTTCCAACTCAAAAAACATTTACCAGCACTAGCGGCAAGTATCATAAATCATCGCTCCGGCCACCTAACACTTCCATAAATGGACACCTTACCAGTCTGCTACGCTTCATCCCACAATTGAGATTCATCACCATCCACTCCACAACTCCGCACTTTACTCCATCATTACATACCAGTTTGTTTCCTTCAAGCCTCTCTGTTCCCGAGAGTCTCCCCTTTTAGCGCTCAATTGCATTTCAACCCCTTCTTCACCTTTATCTTCCAGGCTTCCTTCCTCACCTTACAGATAAACAATCTTGCCTTAATCACCAAAATTATTTCAAACCAACTCGCCTCATTCCCATGAACTCGCCCTGTCACACTACTCTGTTACTCCAGGAGTCGCACCATGGACACTCCGTTCAATGATAAATCAGATGCATTATAACTCGACACTCGTTCGTCCAATCAATATCCATCTTCTTCCTCGGCACGCACATCAGATCACCCACCTGATTAAGTCTCATGGACGTCGGTCATCTGAAGCTTACAAAAATCACATTCCATCCGACATTCAGGAGATTCAACTAGCCAAGCTAGACCTTGCTCTTAAAACCTGCGTAGGCGGTACAGGGAGCCGCATTACTTTTTGGGGTTTGACGGTCCGGAGCCGGTCAGGACCGTCATTCTCTTAGCCAAGAGAATAAGCCAAAATGAAATAAATCACAATCGCCAGTCACAATGCAAATCGGTGTTGTGAAACTACTGAAGTGGAATTTATAAATTAATTTCGGGAGTGAACAACTCTGATGTCATCACACTCGCTTCCGGTCAAAGCTCATAAATACCCCATCATCAATGCACACCTCCAGCGCTTCATTCTCTTGCATCCCACCACCTCCCCTGTCACCTACCACCTCTGCAGCAGTTTCTTGGCTCAGTCCCTGTAAAAGGAGGGGGTTTGACAGTCCGGACTGGTTCCGGACCATCATTCCCGTAGCCAAGAGAATAAGCCAAAATCAAATAAATCACATTCGCCTGCCCCCACACAAATCGGTGTAGTGAAACTACTGAAGTTGTAGTGTATGCATTTTTAAAGAGATGAAACTCCATCTTGATCAGTCCTGGCGGCAGGATGAACTTGTCAGGGGGCATCAGAAATGACAGATTATGGAGGGCTGAGACAATTAGGCTTTAACACATCGCTGTCCCGGAGCTGAAATGTCGAGAGGAACAAAACATCTGCAAAGTGTCAGAAATGTCAGCGTTGTCTGAAACGAGCAATATATTTTTCTGTTTATGCACTGCACTTACTAAACTAATGTCATAATTGGCTTTTTGTTCATTTCCCCCCAACTCTTAATCCAGGCTAACAATGTTAAATGTTAGCGCAGTCGATAAGTAACTAGCTAGCTACAAAACCATAAAAACTCTGCTGGACTGCTGTGATACATGATGCATCTCACGCAATTGTAAGCATGCACAATTGCACATCATACTTTGGCCATACTCGATGCGGCAACATCTGTAACAAAGCGAAATCACGCTATTTTTATATATTTTTTTCATACAGGCATGTTGTGCTGGTGATCCGCTAATTAGTTTAATTAGAAGTAGAGGTATAGCATCCCAGACAGCTCTTTTGCCTAAAAAAGAATCCGGAACGCTGTTTGCCTAGAGTTTGAAGTTTGAAACCATTCTGGACTGTTCTGGCCCAAGTCAAGCACTGATTACATTCATGAAAACCTTGATCAGGATTGTAAATAAGATATACCAATGAGAGACATTTTGTGGAATCTCTTTACATGCATCTCACAGTCTTTGTATGCAATTCTTTGTTTTTATTCAGTAGAACACACTTAAAAGATTTTTATTGATTGCCTTTCACTACTGCTTCCAGACAGTTTTATTTCCCTACAGACTGACTGACAGAGATGGAGTCAAGACCAGCTATCTTCAGACCCAGACCAAGACCAAGACTTTTGAGACTGAGACCAAGACCAATATCAATATATTTTCTATTCAACCAGCTTTATAATCTAAATCATATTTTGAATAAGAATTAGAGCTACTGCGATAATGCATACTTGTTAATGCTTTTTTTAAACAAATGTACAAATCTGAAAAGAAAATATAGTTTTTAACTGTTGGTGCAGTTATCTGAAAACAAGAAAATATTGGAGCAGAGGTGAAGAGGCCCCAAATACCCCGCCCCCGTACTAGGGGTCACCAAAGAGCACATAATGAGACCAGCTTCTACCGGTTTGTACCAGATGCATCTCTCTGCAGACACACAATACAAATTTAGTACAGAACGTACGTTCTAGTAAAACCACAAGAAGATGGGGAAGTGGGCACACGACCCCCCTTTGCCTATCTAGATATGCGTTAGATACGTGTGGAATATAAATAACGAAATGGTCACATATGTCTCCATATTTGGGCATAAAATAGAAAATATTGTGTTTAAGCTTAATCAGGAAGATAGTGAGGATATCATCAGATAGGGAGTTGTCTCCCCCTTATTGGTTCAAACTCACCCTGTCCAGGATATCTCAATATGTATATAACATCATGTAAGCTCTATGATTTTAGGGAAGTAAGAACAGAGACCTGCTTGTCTGTGTGTATTACTTTTCTCCAAGCCACTTGAATAAAGACTGTTTGATTCAATCTACTCTACAGTCTGATTTTTCTGAGAGCAATTAAAAGGGGATTCTTCAAGAGGCCAAAAACGGAATTAAAGAGCAAATGATGTGAAGTTGATGTGGGGGCACTGTGACAGGTCGGACCTGTCATGGCACAGCTCTTGGTGGGGCTGGGTTGTCATCAGCATTGGCAGCTGTGTCTCATTTATGTGCTTTGAACAAGACGCACCTGTGGGGCGGATGCAGAGGCAATCAGTGCTCTCACCACAGCTGTGCCTCACCCTGTTAACCTCCCTGTTGTGTCTTTCAGGTAGATCCCATATCACCTTGGCAAGTGTTCTGCTATGGAGGGTTTGAAGAATAGGGCCCATGCCCATTTATTTTATTTGCCTTTCTTTTGTTAGTTTGTTTTTTGGAACTCCTCTTAGGAGTTTGGAGGCTCCTCTGTGTATTTAATTTGTTTGTGTGAGCATGCTGAATTAAAACGCCTAAACACTGATGTCAGTCGTCTAAAACTTACCACTCTGTATCTTGCTCTCTCTGTTACAGGCATAGTTTAGGGCAAATGTACGGTGGCCCTGAAGTGTAAAACACATGCAAATAAAAACAAAAATGACTTTACAATTAAAACAAAACACCAGCAAACTTAAAAAAGATGCTGCAAACTGAAAGTGTCTGCAAACTTAAAAAAGTTAATACAAACAAAAAAATTGTTTGCAAACTTAAAATAGCTGCAGCAAATTTTAAAAAGTTGCTGCAAACTTAAAATAGTTGCAGCAAGCTAAAACGAATTCTATTCCGTAAATTACCATTAAAGTAGGCTGGCTTTGACGGTTAGGAGAAAAAAAATGATTGGATCTCTGCTGAGGAACCAGTATTAAATTCTGCAGACCAGGAAATGTCCTTCAGCAGCTCAAGTTACTGTCATTCGGTTGTCTTTCTGTTGTTTTCGTAGGTATTAAAAATACTTCTAAACACAAGACAGGCTGGAGTATTTTATATGTGGTTTTACTTACAACATAAGGTGGGAAATATGAATTATAAAGAACGACATGTTTTGACTGGTAACACGCCTACAAGTATCGATTGGAGTCACATCCCGAATACCTCCTTGGTGTTATAGCGTACACCTCTGTCCTTGTCCTGACAGGGCAAACGAGGCTCATACGAGACTGCCCGCCTACTTTAATGGTAATGTCCGGTATAGAATTAATTTTAGCTTGCTGCAACTTTTGCAAGTCTGCTGCAAGTATTTTAAGTTTGCAGCATCTTTTTTAAGTTAGTTTGCAGACACCTTTTTAAGTTAGTTTGCAGCATCTATTTTTAAGTTTGCTGAAACTTTTTTTAATGTTACAGACACTTTTTTAAGTTTGCTGGTGTTTTGTTTTAATTGTAAAGTCATCTTTTTGTTTATTTGCATGTGTTTTGCACTTCAGGGCCACTGTACAAATGGGTTGTTTTCTGTGTTTTCCACATGATTGTAATCTTAGATGTAGGTGAGTGAAGAGATTCATTTTGCATTGTTTAAACCTAATGGTTGAATGGGGGATTAGTTGCATTACAATTTTACTGATACTTAATGTAAAATAGATTTTATTTATTTATACATGGGATTTAAAGTGCCTTTCAAAAAAAACAAGGATACCATACAGAAAGTAGTAGAAACAAGAAAAATAAAACCATAGATACATTGACTAAAAAAACAATGAGTTTGGTTAAGCTAGACCTAAATAACTGTACTAGACTGAGGGGAAAGCCAGACTAAACAGGTTTGTTTTCAATTTTGTAATCTTTATATAAGCATGCAACTCTTACACAGGCACACACGCAAGGCCCGCATCAAACCAAGGTTCCAGGAGCTGTGAGGCAGAAGAGTTAAGCTTGTACTAGTACTTCCTTGGTCTTTAAAATGCCCCAAACTGTATGCTTTTCAGAATCACATAGGAATCAAACAGTTAAAAATGTGAAGATTTTGTATGGAATCCCCTTGAGGGTGGGGTATAATGGAAGGAGGGAGAAAGAGGTTGTGAGAAAAGGAGATGGTTCTTAAAGTGGATGCATGAGAACACTGCTGAGAGACAGAATCAGCTATAATGAAACATGTCATACATTGAGTGTACACTACAGTACATTAACACTGCACTTAGAGTGAGAGATAGAGGTGTGAGTAACAGGAAACATCTCCTAGCAACAGGGTCTTGTGAGAGGATGGTCTTCACACCCTGATGTTACTGACCAATGGGTTGCCAGTGCCACCAACCACAGACAATTAAAAATACTTTTCACTTTCTGAGCTCAGAGTCTACACCCAGAGAGGTGAATAAATAAATTAGAGACACACCCAGTCAGTCTATAGACTGTACAGTTGAAAGACTGACTGGACATAATTTACAATGTGTGGACAGGACTGGGAGAGAGACACCCACGGTGACACTCAGACACACTGAACTCTCACAGCCAGCACCAGAGTGAGTCAGTGTATCAGTAATTCTGTTAGTATATCAGTGCATCAGTGTGTGCATCAGTAATACAGAGCATGAATCAGTGAGATGGTGAGCATCAGTGTTTCAATGTATCAGACTGTGTTCCAATGTCAGTATATCGGTATATAAGAGTATTCTGGTATATCAGTGTATATGTGTGTCAGTCTGTTTATCAGTCAGCCAATATTTCAAACAGTGTATCAGTCTCTGAATTGAAGCATCAGTGTATGTGCTATACAGTATATAGTCAGTGTATCAGTCTCTCAGTGTTGTACTCACCTCCTCTCTGTCCTTTTTTCTCTGTCCCTCCTTTTCTGTGCACACTGTCGTAGATGTTCTCTGTTGGTCTGTGTAGTGCAATGTAAACATTGTCTGTGTCCATTATCCTTAGTGTGTGAGTGGACTCCCAGAGAGACAGCTGGACACACTGAGTGTCAGAAAGACACAGAGGCACTGGACTCAAAACAGGAACTCCTCCTCTCTCTCCATCTCATGTCCTAACTCTGATCTGTGTGCACACACATTTCTCTCTCTGTAGCTTTTGTACTGTAGTGTGTTGTCAGTCAGTGTACTTGGAATTGAACTGACCTTTTTCTCTTTGTCGCTTTCTCTTCTTTTATTATCCTAGTTATTCAGTCAGTGTACTGCTACTTACCTCTTTTTTCTCTGTAGGTGAAGTTAAGAACCCAATTTATTATTCTACAAATATTATTTAAGTGTTAAGTGGTAAGGTATATTTTGTGTATTGTCTCTGTACTATTCCAAACTATAATACTGTAGTTATATTTAATATTATCATCTTTTCCTGTCTCTCATTTATCTGTCTCTCTCTTTGTGTTGTTATTGTACAAAGGATTCATGTCATGTCTTACAGTTAACTTACTGTTGCTAAATGGAATGATGGGTCATATTAGGATTTTACTTCCTGTCTATTGTGTTACAATAGAAATGTATTACTTAGACTTATTATTACTTATTATTATGATAAGCTAATATGATATGTTATAATAAGCTGTAACCAATTCAGTTATTTGAAATAATTGCCTTTAAAATGCCCTGCTACCTCTGATCGGAGAGATTTCCCAAGTACACTCTCCCGGGCATGCTGGAGTAAAAGTCAACCTTATGAATAAGCCTGAAGAACCCAGTCTTGATGCACAGAGGATAAATGTATTTAACATGCCCAGCCTGCAAGTCCCCTGACATGGAAGCTCTCCACCTGAGCGGAGTCTCTCTCTGAACAGCAAAAGTGAACAGCATTTATACAATGCATGACATGTGGTTCAGTGAGCAAGTCAGTCACAGGTTTCCGAAAGTGTTGCTTTGAGGTCAGGTTTCTGAATGTTTGTGGTTGTCTTCCTTGCTCCACAAACAGATATTCCCACTCCAAGCTTTCCTGAAACACTCAATCTTCCTTGTCGATTTTTCTTTTCTTGGACATTTTGAGTTGAGTTCATTGCAGATGAGTGAAAGAGCAGACGCGCGGACAATAACTCGGCCTGTGATTGGCTGTTAAAACCCCACCTCGCGCCAATGACATTCGCAATGGCTGATATGAATTGTAGTTTTCACACGCAATTTCCTCATTCACAAGCTGTCGCGGGCCTAATTACTAATGATACACCACCTTTACAGGGGCCGGATTAAAACCATTGGGGGGGCCGTATTTGGCCGGTGGGCCTGGAGTTTGACACCCCTGATCTAGGCAATCATTCTGCAAACCTGACACTGTAGTGGCCACATGATTCTAAATTTAGTAAGTTAGTTGCTAAACACTGTCTTTTGGTTTTTGACCCCTAATTCAACTGCTTGACCTTTTTTGTCGTTGTTACCGAGAAACAGAACAGCTCTTTCTCTGCAGCTGCTTAAATACCTTTGTGTTCAGCTTCTGGCCACCAATTGACACCTCACTGACTCCACCTCCAGATTCCCAAACTAGGTCACCTTTCCTTCAATCTAGTCTAACCACACAACAGCTGGGCTGAATTAACTACAATTAAGGCAAACAAGGAATAAGATTTACTTCAATTAAGGCAAATCTAAAAACAAGATTAGGAATAGGAAGACTTTCTGAAAGTAAAAACACAACAAAATAGCTTGATCTCTCTCACCTGTCCTGTGTCTGACTTGGGTAACTTCCAAATACATCCCTACAGACAGCAGATTTATGATTGCCGAAAAGGTGTAGGAGATGCGTTGGAGGGGGTGGGTAGAGGAAGACTAATAACAACAGTCATAATAAATCAGTTTTATGCAAGCAATAATAACTAAGTAATTTACGAGCAAGTGCTCTGCTCCCCATGTAGTTTCATGAGAGACTTGGATTCCGATAGACTACATTGTCTTTTCCACACTTCTATTAATGCTTTTCACTGCTTGTCTATACTTGTGCATCAATAATGGGACACTGGATTTAGGTTTTTTTTCCCTCTTTCTAGCTTTGACACATTTCCAGTGACTCAAAACTCGCATCTGTAATCTTTGTAATCTCATAAGAGTTGCCAGATTGGGGGGAGAAACTGAAGTCATGGGGGGAAACGTGATATGATATGATATGATATGATAAGATATGAAACAGTATGCAAAAGTAAAAAACGGGAGATTGTTTTCCTCATTGTAATTGTCCCACAGTGCTCTTCATCAGTACAATGCCCCCCCCCCAGACCTCACTTTATGAGCACCTCAAGACCACCCCTCCCCCCTAATGTAATATAAATGCAGATGTAACTTTGGTCAATGTTCCTATTGAAACACTAGCTAGTTAAGCAGTTGTTGTGACTGAAGCTCTGCCAGGCTGGATCAGCAATTAATAAATAGATCTGACATTACATTAAGAACTTTACAGATGCTGTAAAGATGCTAAGGGGAGACCAAAGGAGGAAAGCAGGATCTAGGACAGTACTGAGTTGAGAAATCCATAGCTTGTAAGCAGCCAACTGTAAATCTATACAACGGAGGTATAGGTAAAGAGATATAGGCCAAGAGAAATCTGTTGCACAAAGGAACAAAAACATTGAGCATGTTCATCTGAATAGAAGTGTATATCCAATTGTGTTTTCATTTTTCTTTGTGATTTTCTATTTCTTGGGTGCATGACCCAATGTTATTGTTGTTCTTGTAATGTGAACAGATTCAAGTAATGAATGAAAACAATGTATTTACTAAAATAATTTTTACTTTTTTTTTTACTTATGTACTGTATCAGGGCTATCCATGCATGAACTACATACATTTATGCACATGTATTAAATGGACTTGAAAAAAAGGCACTCTGTCTAACACTAATGTATTTAACATAAAACTGCATGGTTGTACATAACAAAATATCAAATGTCACTTCAGAATAATGGAAGCATAGGCCATGTGCAATGTAACTGCAAAAGTTAACTACAACGACATGAGTATTCATAGACAAAATAACTATCAAACTAATTTAATGGCAATTGTGAAGCACCATTCTTGCCCCCTGCAAACAGTGCACTCCGAACCCTTGTACTGTTTTATTTTTGGATGGACATGTGTTGTGATTGGTAAAACTTGATAGGTTTCCGAGAATGGACGGATAACATCTTAACATTCAAATGAGAAAATATTCAAAATTGTGCCCAAATTATGAAGTTGTCGGAAACGATTTTGGGGATTTCATACTTAATAGACGCGCATGCAAAGGGTCTTGTCTTCACATTGTCACATTGTGCATCTCTTAGGACGAATACAGTATATTATATATAGGCCGATGGTTTATTGTGCATGGGTTTGGATCTGGGTGTGAATGCGAACAGTAAAGCAAGGACTGAACCACAGTACATGTTTTGTTTTTACAATGTTTAGTGGCTGACATAACATTCATGTTAATTTTGTATGTATTAATGTTAACCCCACTTTAAACTAGAATACACTGTAATATTTTAAACGAGGATACAGGATTAATTCAATAGCACTGGCTTTAAATATGTATATATGGGTGGGCTGTTGGCACTCAGGGGGCTTCTCTGTGTGAGAGAGACAGTGTGTGGTGTTAATAATAATAATAATAATAATAATAATAATAATAATAATAATAATAATAATAATAATAATAATAATCGTAACTGAGCCAAAATGGAAAACACAACATAAATTGCATAATGTAAATGTATGAACCGCTTCAGAAAAGGAGGTGGGCTTTAAATCGGCAGAAAAGGGGTTAAAATTCAAACTCAGAACGAGGCTCTGCACTGCAGCCGCGTTTTGACATTCGCTTTGTTTCAATCAGGTCCGCATGAACGGTAGAAATACACAACACAAGCAACTGATTTCTATTCATTCTCTAGTATAAGCATAGAGGGGTTGAAGCTACGATGTCTGGAAGAGGAAAGGGTGGAAAAGGACTCGGTAAAGGAGGCGCAAAGCGTCATCGCAAAGTGCTGCGTGATAACATCCAGGGAATCACTAAGCCCGCTATTCGCCGCCTGGCTCGCCGTGGCGGAGTCAAGCGTATCTCTGGGCTGATCTATGAGGAGACCCGCGGAGTGCTGAAGGTGTTCCTGGAGAATGTGATCCGTGATGCCGTCACCTACACCGAGCACGCCAAGAGGAAGACCGTGACCGCCATGGATGTGGTGTACGCGCTGAAGCGCCAGGGCCGCACTCTGTACGGTTTCGGAGGCTAAGCGACAATCTGCCCGATCATCTCGAAACACAAAGGCCCTTCTAAGGGCCGCCCACACTTTCTGCTAAGGAGCTTGTCTGTTTTGACTTCTGTGATGCCTGCTGTACATTTACATGTGCGCTACTCTGTATACAGCACTATTCAAAGTTTTAAGCTTATCTTCCTATCAGGGCTTTTCTCTTTATTTCACTATGATGTTCAAGCGTATTTGCGACTACATTTGCCAAGAGATCACCAGGATTAAGACGGAAGTCTATACAGACGTCGGTCTCTAGACGGACAGGGGTATTGAAATTGTGTTTGAAGTATAATGCAGCTTCCAAATGTAAACGCTAATTGAGCATTGACATCTTACTGTTAATTCGTTTTAAACCAGACAACCATACAATGTTTAAGTTGTAATCTACCCACCCGCATGTAATATAAATGTGTGGGATTAGTGGCTCGCCAGTCAGCCCGTCTACATTTCTGCTTCCTCGTTAATCCTGACGGTTGTGTCGCTCTTCTCTCCTCCACGTTTAACTTGGATGTATTACAATCCCGTCTGTTTCTACGCTTCACAACCCCGTGACAATTATTTGACGCCTACAATTAAGTCGAGATAAGACTGACAATCAATCCTGAATAAGAAAACATGTAATGCATATATGTATTGGACATGTTTTTGCTAGACCACTTCAAAGCTTGTAATATTGCTTATATATTACGATTAGTTTAAAACTGAGACAGTTGGTACACATCTTCACAATAGATTACTCTTGAGTGCTTGAATTGTTTTTAAAATCGTTCATTTCTTACGAAATATCAAATTATTTCGTGAATTGTGTTGTACTGTTGTTCTACGACAGAAGTGTTTCAGAGAACCAGTTTGAACCGGTTCTGTTCAGCCAGTTTCTCTCACCGTCTGGCTAACAATGGCACAAGAATTGCTATTGGTGCACAAGTGTAGCCAATCAGAGGCCATCATGATGATTCCAGTGGCGCTAACCAATAATCGGTCTTCAATCTTAAACCTACCATATTTGCATACGGTTGCTATAAATATAGGGGTTGTTGCGCGAGTTTAAGTATTCGTGTCATTGTAGTCTCAGTGAATTGAAACCATGCCTGAACCAGCCAAGTCTGCGCCCAAGAAGGGCTCCAAGAAAGCCGTGACCAAGACGGCGGTGAAGGGCGGTAAGAAGCGCCGAAAGTCCAGGAAGGAGAGCTACGCCATCTACGTGTACAAGGTGCTGAAGCAGGTGCACCCGGACACCGGCATCTCTTCCAAGGCCATGGGCATCATGAACTCGTTCGTCAACGACATCTTCGAGCGCATCGCCGGCGAGGCCTCCCGCCTGGCGCACTACAACAAGCGCTCCACCATCACCTCCCGGGAGATCCAGACCGCCGTGCGGCTGCTGCTGCCCGGAGAGCTGGCCAAGCACGCCGTGTCTGAGGGCACCAAGGCCGTCACCAAGTACACCAGCTCCAAGTAGACCGGACCCGCCGCCACCCCGCCAAACCCAAAGGCTCTTTTAAGAGCCGCCCACTCTGTCTGTGAAAGAGGTTCTGGTTCTGTTTCGGTTTTATCCGGTTTTAAACTGGAATAGTCCATAGTATTATTTATTACTATAGGATAATCGTAGTATTTCTAACTTGTCTGTATCAACACGCAGTCAGGAGAAATTGGGCATCTTCTAAATTCATCGCTTCAATCACTGGTTGACGATTTGAATTACGTTTGCACTAAAAAGTAGTTACAAAGATGCATGTTATTTTTCCATCAGCAGGTTGAATCCTCCTTGAGGTCAAAGTGTCGAGAACCTGAGCCGTGTTTTAACGGGAGAGCGGGTGTGTTGCTGGTTTAACAGGGACTTAATTGGGAATTATGTTTGTATCGTTTTATTTGTGCGTGTGTATAAGTGTGCCGCAATTTAAGCCGACACAAATTTCCATTTTATGTTACCATTGTAATATAGCACATTTTAAGGATTAAGGATTTACGATTGAATTTCAAAAGTACTATTTTCATCTGCATATTTAGTTCTACTTAATGTTAATATATGCATTGCCGCTAGTGGCCTTGTACATTTTTGTCACAGCCATTACAACCCACTCTATCTAGCTTATGTGTTTCTCAGTAACTGGGTACAAATATGACTCGAGTGAAATAGGATCTACACGTTCAATATAGACATATTGAGCACCATGACCGAAGTAATACAATGTTGGAAGGAAGCACTCTCCCCCCCAAAGGTCTATGCTTGCACCCACACAGCCAAGCACCAGGAATGGAAAAGCGAATCTACTTTTAAAGAAATACTTGTGTGGCTCTGAAAAGAGCCGTTGTGTCTCCGGGCGTGACTGCCTCGGGTGTCAGGGTCTAGGCTCGCTCTCCGCGGATGCGGCGGGCCAGCTGGATGTCCTTGGGCATGATGGTGACTCTCTTGGCGTGGATGGCGCACAGGTTGGTGTCCTCGAACAGGCCGACCAGGTAGGCCTCGCTGGCCTCCTGCAGAGCCATGACGGCCGAGCTCTGGAAGCGCAGGTCGGTCTTGAAGTCCTGGGCGATCTCTCGGACCAGGCGCTGGAAGGGCAGCTTGCGGATCAGCAGCTCGGTGGATTTCTGGTAGCGGCGGATCTCCCGGAGAGCCACAGTGCCGGGCCTGTAGCGGTGAGGCTTCTTCACTCCGCCGGTGGCCGGGGCGCTCTTACGGGCAGCTTTGGTCGCCAGCTGCTTCCTCGGCGCCTTCCCGCCGGTGGACTTACGCGCGGTCTGCTTGGTTCTGGCCATTCTTTACTGATATCTAAGCAACAACCTAGAAATGAAACAGTAAAGCTGCCGCTACGCTTTATAAAGAGCGATTTCGCTTTTGCTATTGGGTAAAATTAATTCTGCCTGATGATTGGTTAGAGTTTGAATCCTAAGCACTGAGTGGGAAATTTTGAATTCGGGTGCAAATAAGTGCGTTTGATCTCCGCTAACAGACTCTCATTGCGCTCTCTCTCTCTCTCTCTCTCTCTCTCTCTCTCTCTCTCTCTCTCTCTCTCTCTCTCTCTCTCTCTCCGTTTTAAACACTAATTTAATTCAGCCTGATATCAGTACATAGGGACTATGAGTATTACACATATTACACTTAACAAAATTGATGTACATCTAATCGGTATTGCTATATTTAAGACATGATCTTATTAAACCTATTATTTTATTTTATTGTTCAGTTTAAGAAATCGCCTGCATTATTATTCCAATTCCAATCCCTATAGAAAGGTTAAGATTTAACTGGTTAAGACAATTGCAGCTGGTAAAGTGTGTCATGTAATCATGGGGGCTACGTTGTGGTTGCAGTCATTTCAACTGTACAGTACAATGAGGACGATATGTTCAAGATATAATAAAATACACGGTAGGGCTTTGATATACCGAGAGGAGACCGAGCTTGAGGCTTGAGTAAATATAGCCTGATCAATACAGATCGATCGAGTCGTATTGTCATAGCAGTGGTGGGCAACTTCCACTCACGACCACCACCACTCCCCGAACAAATACAGTATATTTAAATCAACTGCTTATTTTGAATGAAAGCAATAACACTTTATACATTACGTATGTAGTACATCCAATTACCAGTCTAAAATTAAAAAGTAGCAGTTGTGGTAAAAGAAGTCAATAGAACAGCCAAACCACACCACAGCATTATACGGATCTACAGTGCGTCTCTATTAAACAAGAAAATGAGTCCTATTTCAGGAAGTCGACAACTACCGATAAAGCTTCAAATGGAAGGCCGTGCCTCTAGGAAAGTGTGGGTGGCTCTTAAAAGAGCCGTTGGGGTTCGGTCACTCGGTGGGGTCTTTACTTCTTGGCGGGCTTCTCGGTCTTCTTGGGCAGCAGCACGGCCTGGATGTTGGGCAGCACGCCGCCCTGGGCGATGGTCACGCCGCCCAGCAGCTTGTTCAGCTCCTCGTCGTTGCGGACGGCGAGCTGCAGGTGCCGGGGGATGATGCGGGTCTTCTTGTTGTCCCGGGCGGCGTTGCCAGCCAGCTCCAGGATCTCGGCGGTCAGATACTCCAGGACAGCGGCCAGGTAGACCGGGGCTCCAGCACCGACCCGCTGAGCATAGTTTCCCTTCCGCAGCAGCCTGTGGACACGGCCGACTGGGAACTGCAGTCCAGCCCTGGAGGAGCGAGTCTTGGCCTTCGCTCTCTGCTTGCCACCGGTTTTGCCTCTTCCACTCATGTTCAACGTACTTCACACAACTCTAAAATCATCAATAACAAGTATTTTTGTATTAGCGCTTCTTTAAAGACACATTTCTCTATATGATTGGATTTAACGTCTAATTGTATCTGTCCTATCACAGAACTGAGTTGAAAGGAGAGAGGAAAACGTTAACCAATGAGGACGTAGGTTTCAGATGGTCTGTTTTTCAAATGAAAGGCGGGGGGCGGGTCTTCTCTTGGGGTTGAAGCTGCAGCTTTCATGTAGAGAACAGTTGGAACAGAGCCGTCAGAATTTGACTTTAACTAATCAAACTGGTTTGTAGTTCTATTTAAAACTGTAGTCAATGTTGAATATGCCTGTTTAGATATAGTTTTTGTTAAAAATAATAAAACATTGTGGATACATAATAAAATCACTTGTTTTGTGCAGCGACTTTTAAAAGAAAAATAATAATTGGGATATTTTGTACAACACGCCGTTTTCAAATGTTTTAACTATTTTCAGAGTTGAAAAATAAATACATTAACTAATATGGACAAAGTCAATAATAACCTGACAGATATTCAATCAATGACTTTCTTAAAGGGATTTCGGATATTTTACAGCCCTAGTGTCCTCCTGTGACTATACATGTCCCCTCACCATTTAACTGACAGCTTCAGCTAAATGTAATTCAAACGTAGAAAGTTGATTTGGAATAATTTCATATAACAAACTCTTATATCATGAATACTATAGTAACAGTCAGTGAATGTATGATTGTGTGGGAGGGTATATGTAGGAAGAAGCATTTAAGACCAGAACGTCTGAAATGTTTACACAAATATTATTATTTTTATTTCTTGGCAGACGCCCTTATCCAGGGCGACTTACAACATAAGTGTAAAACAAAGTGCAAAAATACAGTTAAGTAAAAGGCACCAATCATTACAAATTTAATTAAACTAAAACATAGCAATTCAAAATAATCTATTTTACAAATTCCAATTTACAATTTAAACAAGCAAGTACAGTAAGTGAGGTCCTACATCCTGGACGGTAAAAGCTAAGTGCTGTCAAGATGTAGGGTCACAGACAAGGGCTACGGGAAAGGGAGCAAGGAGGAAAACAATCAAGAACGCAAGAAGCATAATAAAACTGAGAAGTGCTATCTAGCAGGGATAAAGGATATTTATCCCTGCTATCCCTGCTTATACCGGAATATTAATAACAGCAACCTGTATATATGAATCAATCTTTAAAATGTAAATTGATAGATTGCTTATGCATCAATAGGTTATTATCATAACCCCACTGTATGTTCCTCCGCTTGAAACCTGGGGTCTGCGCACACCAGCCAGTCGTCCAGGTAATTCAGGATCCTTATCCCTTTTGTCCTGAGGGGGGCCAAGGCTGCATCCATGCACTTTGAAAAAGCCATTGAGAGTCCGAACGGCAGCACACTTAATTCGTACCCCTGGCCCTGGAAGGCGAAGCGCAGGTATTTCCTATGTGCTGGGAGGATGGGGACGTGGACGGCTGGACAGACTGGAGGATATGCTGCACAGTCAACATAGGGAAGGGTCTTTTATTCAGAAACATGTTGAGGCCCCTCAGATCGAGAATGGGCCTGAAGCCTTCTTTGGCACCAGGAAGTACCCAGAGTAGAAGCCTGCTCGAAAGTCTTCGTCGGCCACTAGTCGTATCGCTCGTTTCTCCTGCATCACTGCGAACTCCTGAGAGAGAGCTTGAGCCCTTTTGGGACATCCGACAGTAGTGGTCAGCACCTCCCTGAAGTGGGGTGGGGCAGAGTGGAATTCGAGGGCGTATTCGTGGGTCATCGTCATTCTCACCCAGGAGTCCTGGGTGCAGGCTTGCCATTGGTCGAGTCTGATCAGTCTGTTGTTGGGAGGGGGGTGGCCGGGGGGGGGGGTTGTTGATGGCGGCCGCTTTGCAGGGGGCCGCTGGGCATCTGTTTTGCCCTTATGCCAGAGAGCCTGTTCTTCCCCCTCACCGGCGGCTGGCCTCTGCAGTGCTGCTCAGGCTGTGAGCCACTGAGCTGTTGTGGTCTGGTTTGAGGCCTCCCCTGCCTCGGCCTGTTGGGTTGCTTGTGTCCCCATAAGTGGTGTTGTGGCAGCAGTCTAGTCTGCTGGAGGTCAGCATATTTGGATGCTGACTCCTTGGCCTTCACTGACTGCTCAATGGAGAGGTCCACCGACTCTCCAAACGTCTGACCAGGGGTGATGGGAGCATCAAGGAGGATGGATTTCTCCTTGTCCTGGAGTTTCACCTGCGTCAGCCACAGATGGTGTCTGGCTTCCACCATAGCTGCGAGAGATCACTCCATGGCCTTCGCCCCTTCTTGCAGCAAATCCGTCATGTAGGTATTGACGAACTCCATTTCCTCCACATCTGCCATAGATTGGCGCTCCCTCAGGTGTCCTGTCAGGTACCCCATGTAGAGGATGAGGATGGCCTGTGCATTATTGGCTCAGACTGCTGAAGTTTCTGCAGCATATGCCTTCTTGAGCATAGCGTCCGTCGTCCTGCACTATTTATTAGGGCAGAGCGGCTCATTGCCCAAAACAGCACCCGCTTGGACCAGCCTGGACACCAAGTCCCTGATCGGTGGGAAAGATCCCAGTCCCTTTTGTTCCGCCCCCCCCTTGCGTACATGGCATGGTACATGGTACATGCCTAGAAGTTGCAGGAGCCGATGACAGCTGGTTCCATGTGGAATGTACAATGTCCATATAGTCATCAAGCAAGGGTAGAGTCTCCGCGGGCTTCGCAGTCTTCTCCCTGACAAATCGATTTTTGGGAACCTCTTCCTGGGTGCACCAGGGGACGTCTACCGCCATAGCCGCCCGCCTCAGCAGGGCCTTGAACTCCATGCTCAGCCCTTGAAACGGTTCCGACACTGAGCTCCCTCTCTCGGTCTCCTCTGTAAAGGATAGAGCATCCGAGATATCCGAATAAGAAGCCATATGGGATAGGGTATCTTCCGGTGGTGGTGGTAGTGGGGGGTGGCAGCTGGGGAAGGTGGGGAGCTTCCTCTCCGGTCGGAAGTTGGGCCACCACAGTGTTCAGTGTCTGCTGTTGAGAATCCAGCTTGTGTGCCAACTCCGCGACTGTTTTAATGAGCGACGCAATCCCTTTCCGTGTATTGTCTCCTGCGGCGTGGAGGAGTTCATGGAGCAGAGCGCCTCGCAGATCTGGAGTGGGAGCATCTCCATCTCAGGGACCTGCGTCTAGGGGAGCGTACTCTCCTCTCCGAGGAGCGTCTGCGAGGAGGTGGAGATGGGGAGGCTGACCACAATCTTGCTGGTGAGGTGCGAGATGAAGACGAGCGTCTCCGCCTGGAAGAAACACTCGCCGTGGTCTCTCATGGAGCGGAGCCCACAGAAGAACAGTAAGCGGAACTTCTGCTGCAACGGATGGCCGACGGGGAGTTCCTGGCCTTTTTAAGGCGGGTTGCCTCCATAAAAGCCACACAATGCACACAGCCCCCTTCTCCCGTCAGTTCATTCCGGGCGTGTTCCTCTCTGAGACAACGCACCCACAGATCATGTCCATCGTCCGAGGGCAGCTTGCCCTGACAGCCGGATCAGCGGTGGAAAGCCCCTTTTGGTTTCATTCCTGTGAGAAGGTCTGTTTCCAGATCGTCCGCGTCCAGACCCTCCAAGTATATCGACAGCTCTCGTGGCAGATGGACTTCACCAAACTCCTCCGCTCTAATACTATCCCCCTTGATGTTGAAGTCGAGGTTGTCAACGACGAGGTTCAAGAGGTCGACACGGATTCCAGGGGTCGAGAGCGGGTTGATGCGATTTCGTCGAGAGGTTGATGGATCACAAAGGTCGACGGATGTGGTCAAAGAGTCGATAAGATCGATCGAGGTCGACACAGGATGACACGAGGAGGAATTCCACAATCGATATCGACAGAAGGTCAATGGTCAATGTCAACAGAAGGGTTGAGGGATCAATGGGGTTGGTCGATGTCGACAGCAGGGTTGAGGGATCGGTTTAAAATCCGCCGATAGAGGTTGAGAATCCCAGTATAGAGCAGGGGAGGCTGCTCTGTGGAGTAGACTCCTTCTCTACCCTCTCCTAAGCCACTCGAATCTGTAAAATAAATTGTACAGAAAGGTCAAATCATGCAGTAGATCTGAGGGACCGAAGCTGGCTCCAAGTGAGACTCCTACAGCACACTTACCTCCAAGAGAAGCTGAAAAACCCAAGAAAAAATAAACACAAGGAGACCGTAGTCTAGGAATAATAATAATAATCATCAAAGGATATAATCTGAGGAGGAATCTGAACTCCGAGGAGCAGTAGAGCGCACTTCTCAAGCTTTAGGATCGCAAGCGAAACTGTCAGCACATTCATGGCAGTGAAAGAAGAAATGGCAGGGAGCTGCGTCAGGAGAAGACTTTGCACAGATTCTGGGGCCGGGTCTTCCTCCTGCCAGCAGGGCCCCTATTTGGCAGCTTTGGTACATACTTTCAATGATTGGCAGGTCAGAAGGCTCTTCCCATTAGGTAATGGCTGTCTTTCGATTTGAAAGGGAACTGTGGTTATCTGAGAAAAGAAGCACTGCCATTTGTCCATCAAAGCTACCATTGGCCCTTGTGCCCGTTGCTCAAACAGGCCTCTTCTGCTTCCTGTTTGTATAAAAGGTGACGTCTGCACAATGACAGGAGCTAGAACTCCCGTGCCACCTTGCAACCCTTGGGCAGTGCTTCTTTTCTCAGATGACCACGGTTGCATACACAACCTATCGTTATCTTTTGAGTTAGAAGGGGAAGGAGTTACAGTACAACCAAACTGTCGCAAGGGAGGAGGCAGCGAGCTGGTAAGAGAGCTTGCCCCAAGGCGTACCTACTAGGAGCTGTACCAACTCTATGATAAAAGCCACAGGGGCCCCTTGGGACCACATCTGGGCTGCCCAGACGTGAAGCGTGTAGTCACGCTGAACTGGGAAGAAATATAGAATGGTGTATCCACGGGGCAACAAGAACCTTGTGCCTACCATGAAGCCTAGTAATAGCGGCCTCTTGCTCTACCAGCAGGGCTAGGAGTGGGACCAATACCAAGTCCACATCATATAAGCACCATATAATTACATTAAATAATGGAACTATATACACAGCAGGGCAACAAGAGCCAACTCAAGTGCCTTCCACTGGACACAGCAGCAGTGGCCCCAAGCACATCTAGCATAGCTAGGGTGAGGCCAGAGACTGCTGGGAAAGGAACTATATACATAGCAAGGCACAACGTGCCCTCGCTAACAACAGGAGCAGTTGTCCACACTCAACAAAATAAGGAGTGGACAAGCTCAACTGTCTATTCCAATTAACTATATACAGTGCATCCGGAAAGTATTCACAGCGCTTCGCTTTTTCCACATTTTGTTATGTTACAGCCTTATTCCAAAATGGATTAAATTAATTATTTTATTTAAAACCTTATTTTATTGAACTCTTTGGCCTGAATGGCAAGCGTCATGTCTGGAGGAAACCAGGCACCGCTCATCACCTGGCCAATACCATCCACCATGGTGGTGGCAGCATCATGCTGTAGGGATGTTTTTCAGCAGCAGGAACTGGGAGACTAGTCAGGATCGAGGGAAAGATGAATGCAGCAATGTACAGAGACATCCTTGATGAAAACCTGCTCCAGAGCGCTCTGGACCTCAGACTGGGGCGAAGGTTCATCTTCCAACAGGACAACGACCCTAAGCACACAGCCAAGATAACAAAGGAGTGGCTACAGCACAACTCTATGAATGTCCTTGAGTGGCCCAGCCAGCACCCAGACTTGAACCCCATTGAACATCTCTGGAGAGATCTGAAAATGGCTGTGCACCGACGCTCCCCATCCAACCTGATGGAGCTTGAGAGGTCCTGCAAAACGAAGAATGGGAGAAACTGCCCAAAAATAGTTGTGCCAAGCTTGTAGCATCATACTCAAAAAGACTTGAGGCTGTAATTGGTGCCAAAGGTGCTTCAACAAAGTATTGAACAAAGGCTGTGAATACTTATGTACAGTACATGCGCTTTTTTCATTTTTTATTTTTAATAAATTTGCAAAGATTTCAAACAAACTTCTTTCACGTTGTCATTATGGGGTATTGTTTGTAGAATTTTGAGGAAAATAATGAATTTAATCAATTTTGGAATAAGGCTGTAACAAAAAAATGTGGAAAAAGTGAAGCGCTGTGAATATTTTCCAGATGCACTGTACACTGTGGGGTGTAGGAGCCAGCTCATGTACCACACATAGGACATAGGAGCAAGTAACACACTCTATCCTTAAACTGGAGCACACAGACGTGAACCAGAGTGAACTGGATACATGTAATGCTTCAGAACAGCACATTGAACCCTAATGTTTTCATGATGAACACAATGACCTTCTATTGAAACTCAGCACATGAACACAGAAGAGATCCTACTGGATTGTGTCACTTATAAGACAGAAATTGAGCCACAGTCTATTAAAGATGAGAACACAAGGACCGAGTTAGATTCCTCCCAGATGGAACAATACAGCCAGGAAGCAGAGGACAACCTATTCCTGAACTTATGAGGCCTTGCCCAGTCAGAGTGGAGAGACTATCATTATAACACCTAAATTAATCCTTCAGCACCTGCAGCCCACTAATAGTGAGCAAAGACACAGCAGAGCTCTCTGGAAACCCTAAGGGCTGTAATTACTGTGCACATTGTGGAAAGGGCTCAGAACAGCTCAGCAACTGAAAGTGCACCAGTGCATTCACACAGGACATAGACCTTATAACTGTGCTCAGTGTGGGAAGAGTTTCCAAGGTGCTTCACAAATTAAAAGACACCTGCTCATCCATACAGTAGAGAGACCATATTGCTGTGATCAGTGTTCGAAGAAAAGTTTCTACAGAATAGACATTCTTAAATCACATGAGAAAATTCACACAGGAGAAATGAGCTGTGATGAGTGCAGGAAGTGTTTCACTACATCAGCACACTTGATCCTCCGGATCAATACACAAAGCTTAAATTCATACATGGGTTGCACAATCTTGCTGCAACAATGGTGTGAATATAATCAGATCCCCCTTTGGCCCTGCCACACGTTGCTGGACAGGGATACCAGGCCATGGAAACACTGCTCTGTCAAAGTAAACAAAGAGAAATATTACAATCCCCATCCCTGTGTTACATTCTTCTTCCGTCTTCTTTCCCTTTGGGGATCCACAGCGAGCAGAGCTGCGTGTTCAGCTCATCTGCCCACCAACTTTCCCTAGGGTGTATATGTAGTGTATAAAATTGTACCTATGTGTGAGTAATTATGTGACTATGTACAGCGGCGTGTTGGCAGCTGTAAAAGAAAACTACACTACTTGAGCATATTGGCGTTTAAGGGGCAGATCCCTGGTAGTAGCAGAAGTATAGCCGGGCTCTGAATGTGGAGTAAACTTGTTAGCGTGAGTAAGCAAACAGCAAAAATAACAACATAGACACAGGGTTATCATTAAGACCACTACTGAGGCGGCAGCCGCTAACATACGGCCAATATTCCACCAAGTAATATATGTTCGATTCCCCTCAGCACTTGATGACGAAGACAAGGCTGTGACTACACTATTTCCCAGTTTTACCTGGTACCTTCCATGGACCACCTCTCCCTTGACCAGTGATACTGCCCTCCGCACACCCTGTAGAGCGACACTGAGCAGCCGGCGGGCTATAGCAACAGGAGTACCATCTTCAATGAGATGCCCGTGCCACCAAGGCAGAGCAATCATGCCAGTAAACACCCTGCCTGGTAGATGAAAATCCCCCAAAGCAAATGAGTCCGAGATCTGTAGACACATAGCAGGTTGAGTGGGGCATGTCAAAGGCCAATACTGATAGGATGGCAGGGGGGGTAATAAAGCACCACTGAGTAACTGAAACTTGTACAGCAGTCTGAGAAACTGCAACTTTAGTTTTATCTTTTCCTTTATCTCTTTTCTCTTTCTCCCTGTCACGCTTTTCTGTATTCATTTTGTTTTCCAAGTCAGTGGCCCATTTCATGACTGCATCATAATCCTTTCCCACTGGTATTTCCATATTTACAATTTTCTTGTGCTCTGGGCCCAGGCCTTCCTTGAGCATTTTTACAAACGTGATAATTTCGGTCAACTTAGCAACGGGTCACTTGCTTCATTACATTCTTCATAAGCTTGAAATTGTCTTTCCGCATAATCAACAACAGATTAATCTGGTTTCTGAGTTATGGCCACAACATAAGACCAATTAGCATGTCCATTGCCCAACACACCTTGCATTTCCTCTCTCAGTCTTGATATTGCCTGCCAGTATCCCACTGACTCCCCATCATGTCCTATTCATTCTGGCCATATTCCCCGTCTGATTATATCAGACATTTCTTCCCCTTTGTCACGTGGACACTTAGCTTTGATCAATGTGTGAACATTCTTCAATGTTAACTGATGTTCTTCACTCAAAACTTCAATTCCCTCCCAAAATGTGTATTAGGGTTAGTCTGTTTAAGATTAGGAAGGTTGTTCAACAGGGCTCAAGGGATATGTTGTCTGTAATTCCTCCCCTCCTGGGTGTTTGGTTACCCGATATGGTGCCATAGGGATGCCTCTTGGCCTGCCGCTTGGCAGACGGCTGTTTTCTCCTCTCTGACAGCTACTCTCTCTCTCTGTATCTGAGTTCAGCTTGCAAGCATACAGCGGGGGAGCAGAGGCTGCAGCTACTGTAGCTGGCCCCCCTCTCCCAATAGGTGGATCGTATCCCTTATCAGCTTGGTACTGCCTTTCTGCTTCAGCTATGATGTCATCCCATCCTCTCTCCCAGTCTCCACCTTCCTCATTCCCCTCACTCAGACTTCCTGGTTTGAGTCACATAACTCTGTACAGTTTCTGTTGCACCGTCCCCATTGTTTCCCTTATCGCAGCCTCCAAGCTACAAACTGTGCCTTCCACTCCACAGCAGACTCCCTCCTGTCCCTCTATCCACTGAGTAAACAACACCATGGCATATTTTTCTTTCCCCCCCGACTTTAAACCTCTCCACCACTGAACTTGTAACTGAACTGGAGATTCAGGGTCCCACCCTTTACTTACAGCCTTGTTTCTTATTGTCTGCAATGTTTCTTTCATGAAATTTACAACCTCCATCGAGTTTGGTAACTTCAAACTTGCCATAGTCTTCTGATTTTATTTATGTATTTATTATATATTGTTTTATTATAATTAATATATATATATATATATATATATATATATATATAAAACACTCTCACACAAAAGCGACCGGTCACACACACACACACAAACAACACAAGTATCTCCCTAGAAAGGACACTTGAACTTTACAATACTAAGACAATACAAACGTTTTTCTGACAAAGGACTCTTGACTCTGCCAGGCGACACCAGAGGACACTTGCCTCTGCAGGTGAAACCAAACCGTCTCTCTGACAAAGAACACTTGACTCTGCCAGGTGACACCAAACCGTCTGACAGAGGACACTTGACTCTGCCAGGAGATACCAGAGGACACTTGCTTCTGCAGGTGAAGCAAAACCATCTCTCTGACAGAGAACACTTGACTCTGCCAGGCGACACCCTCCCCTGTTATCCCTGGTCCACTCAATCCCACAAATTTTACTCCTGATAGCCGTCAACTGTCTGCACACAAATCACTCTCATTATCCCTAAAAAGCAGAAAAATAATACTTCTTACCTTGCTTTGTTGATATCTGTGCAGATTTCATACATGGGTTACACAATCTTGCTGCAACAATGGTGCGTGTCACAACTATCTTGCACTTACACTACATCCCCGCTAGATGGCATCATTACCTTGTCACGGTCAGTCACTTCTCTCAGCTTCAATCATTCCATTAACATTCCGGAAACCTGGACAAGAGGTCTGGCTGTCCACCCGAGACATTAAGATGCGCCTGCCTTATAGAAAGCTCAGCCCCAGATACACCGGCCTGTTTCGGATTCTACGCCAGGTCAATCCGGTCGCCTACCGCCTCCAGTTGCCTCCGCACTACCGGTTCGCCCCCATGTTTCAAGTCTCTCTCCTGAAGCCGGTGGTGTCGGATTCCTCATCTACTCCTACTCAGCCTGCCTTTTCCCCTGCACCTCCTCCCCCTCCCTCCTCCTCTGGATTTAGATGACTGTCCCGTTTATGTGGTGCACTCCCTGCTCCACTCCCGTCGCCTCTGGGGTCGCCTGCAATACCTGGTCAACTGGGAGGGTTACGGTCCGGAGGAGCGCTCCTGGGTTCCAGCTTCGGATGTGCTCGACCTGTTGCTCCTCATGGACTTTCATTCGGCCCATCCTTCTGCTCCAGCTCCTCGGCCCCGTGGCCGCCCCTGCTGTGTCCAGCCCGGTTCAGCTGTGGCCGATCGTGGAGGCAGGGGTACTGTCACAACTATCTAGCACTTACACAACATCCCTGCTAGATGGCATAATTACCTTGTCAGTCACTTCTCCCAGCTTCAATCATTCCATTAACATTCCGGAAACCCTTGTGCACTTGTTCTCTCACACACTGCTCCCATTCGCCCTCCACCTCCCAACCTAGTTCACTGTTCCATTTAATATCCCTTCACTTCCCTCAGTCTGGGCGAAGTTTTGTTAGTTCACGCTACATCTCTGAGCATTCTCCTTGAGCCCTGTCTAGCCTTAGTATTTTCGAACCCTTGCCCGACTTCCCGACCACGACTCCGTCTCTCCCTTGTTACTCTGTTTGCCTGATCCCATGACCCTCGCCGCGACCACGTCTCTGCCTTGCCTTTCTTGCCTTGAGCTGCCAGCACCCGACCTACGCCTGTTCGACCACCCTTTCCGCGCTCTGCAATTGGGTCCACTGTTCCCGTACCCAAGGTATCCATGACAGTGCGAATATAATGTATTTGGCATTCAGACAGGGCACTGTCCCGCATCATATACAGTGTGTGCAGAATTATTAGGCAAGTTGGTATTCTGTTTATTTATTATTTCCAAGCACAGTTTTCTAACTCCAAACCATATCAACCTAAATAATTTTCAAGTGATATAATTGCTTCATGTAAGAGGGTGGTGATAAATACCTCATATTCAGGTGTGTATAATTATTAGGCAGCTTTTTCACCACAGGTAAAATTGTCAAATGTAAAATGCTTATCAGAAGGATGCAAAACTCTCGACATTTCCAAACTATTGAGGCGTGATCACCGCTTTCTAAATAATAGTCAGCTGGGTCGCAAAAAATGTGTTGAGAAGAAAAGGCGCAATTTAACTGCAAAAGACTTGCGAAGAATTAAACATGAAGCCACCAGGAACCCTGTAGCCTCTAGTGCAACCATGTATCAGACCTGCAACCTTCCTGGAATCAGGTGTCAAGTGTTCAAGGGCATTGCTAAGGTCAGGAAGACAGAAACACGACCCCCACTGAATAAAAAAACATAACCTGAAGCGTAAAGAATGGGCCAAGAAATACCTTAAGACTGATTTTTCAAAGGTTTTATGGACAGAGGAGATGAGAGTGACTCTTTATGGACCAGACCAGTGGGCCCGTGGCTGCATCAGTAATGGACACAGGGCACCAGTTCGAGTCAGGCGCCAGCAAGGTGGGGGATGGGGTAATGGTGTGGGCTGCTATCATTAACGATGAGCTAGTTGGACCTTTTCGGGTTGCAGATGGAAAACAACTCCCAAAACTACTGCCAGTTTCTGGAAGACACATTCATCAAACAAAGTGGTACAACAATAAGTCAGTAGTATTGAAGAGGACCATGATATTTATGCAGGACAATGCATGCAAGTATTCCATTGCTTTGGCTAGCTAGAAAAGGCTTAAAAATAACTGAATAATGACCATATCCCCTTTCTCACCTGATTTAAACCAAGTTGATAGCTTGTGGGCCCTTCTCAAGAGTGAGAAGGAAAACAATATACATATTTGAACAACACCTAGTAATAAGTAACTTTATTCAGTTTTAAAGTAAGTGGAGAAATAATAATTTGTAACTGATATGTAATAATTATGAGAAACAATTGTCTGAAAAAGACAAATCTCACTTTTTCTTTCTTAAATATTGAAGTTTTGATGCAAAATACAGTTTTGGCTTCACTGATGGAATTGTACCTGTCCAACTGTCTAAATTATCTTGAAAAATAGTAATTGCCTAATAATTCTGCACACACTGTATATGTATTTTATCTTTGTTTTTGAGATTAGTTTTTATGGTGGATTTAAATGTAACGGATATTGGATAATGGATAAATGGATTTGTATAATATGTATAATATAGCACACAAAATGTGATACAACGTGATTACAATTAATTTGATTTTCTTCATATATTGCAGATAAATGTTCTACATTCTTTTAAAATGGAACAGATTTCTCAGCATCTTACAGAAAATGTTTTCCTCAATGTGTGACAGCACAAATGAATTAAATCCTGTTTATGAGAGTGGGGCAACACCATAGGCAGTGGCTGCCACTCAGTGATGATAAAAAAACATGCAAACACTTAAATCATTAAACCTGAGCATATAATGCAATAAAGAATATCCCAAAGAACAGAATTATCATTGTCTACCAGCTGATTCACAGTGGCTGAAATGTATATATAGTTTTGAATGTCAGAACCACCAGTGATAATTAGATCAAGCATATGATTATGGCATTGTGTTGGTGAAAAACCAAGAGAATCAATAAGAAAAAAGGAAACTTTTACCAGGGGAATGTTCCTCTAAAACATGTACAGTGAGGTAAAAAAGTATTTGATCCCCTGCTGATTTTGTACGTTTGCCCACTGACAAAGAAATTATCAGTCTATAATTGTAATGGTAGGTGTATTTTAACAGTGAGAGACAGAATAACAGCAAAGAAATCCAGAAAAACGCATTTCAAAAAAGTTATAAATTGATTTGCATGTTAATGAGGGCTCCCAGGTGTCTTTTATGCAGGTAACGAGCTGAGATTAGGAGCACTCTCTTAAAGGGAGTGCTCCTAATCTCAGCTCGTTACCTGTATAAAAGACACCTGTCCACAGAAGCAAGCAATCAATCAGATTCCAAACTCTCCACCATGGCCAAGACCAAAGAGCTGTCCAGGGATGTCAGGGACAAGATTGTAGACCTACACAAGGCTGGAATGGGCTACAAGACCATCGCCAAGCAGCTTGGTGAGAAGGTGACAACAGTTTAATTGAGATACATGGTCTTTAATTTAATTGAACACCATGTAAAATATTAACATGTACTAACAATATATACACTATTGGACAGCTATGTTTGTATTGTAGGTATTTGTTCTTGCCGACTATGTGATTTAACAGATACCCCACAACATTTACCCTGGGTCAACAGAGTATAATGAATAGGGGAGTAAACACACTGCAACATTATGTAGGATTTCAGGACTGCAGCCTGCTTGGTGCTCCTGGAAGACATTGCTGTAAATAGGTAGCCATTTTGTGTAATACCATGAAAGATCTCCTCTAATTTGACATGAGACCCTCTTTTTAAAAAGCCAGACCTCAATGTTAAATTACATGGTCTCACACTGCTCTCTTGTGGTTAACTTTGTCACTGCATTGCCCTTCCTGCCACTCATGCCATTAGACCAAGAAGCATAAGCTTGAATTGCAAAATATGAACATAAGAACATAAAGTGTCCAATCGAGAGGAGGCCATTCGACTCGTGCTCATTTGGTGTCCATTAATAACTGAGTGATCCAAGGATCCTATCCAGTCTATTTTTAAAATGTTCCCAAATTTTCAGCTTCAACCACATCGCTGCGGAGTTTGTTCCAGATTGTGACTACTCTGTGTGAAGAAGGGTCTCCCATTATCTGGCTTGAATGTCCCCGGGTGCGTGTGTCCCTGCTGATCTGGAAAAGCTCCTCTGGTTTGATGTGGTCGATTGCCTTTCATGATTTTGAAGACTTGGATCAAGTCCCCACATAGTCTCCTCTGTTCCAGGGTGAAAAGGTTCAGGTCCTCAGTCTCTCAGTAGGACAGTCCCTTCAGACCTGGAATAAGTCTGGTTGCTCTCCTCTGAACTGCCTCTAAAGCAGCGATATCTTTCTTGATGTGTGGAGCCCAGAACTGTACACAGTATTCCAGATGAGCTCTAACTAGTGCATTGTGCAGTCTGAACATCACTGCCCTTGTTCTAAAGTCTACACTTTTGACAATATACCCTAACATTCTATTTGCCTTTTTTATTGCTTCCCCACATTATTTGAATGGAGAAAGTGAGGAATCCACATAGACTCCTAGGTCTTTCTCATGCGAAACTTCATCTAGTTCTATTCCTCCCATAGTGTAATTATAGTGGACATTTTTGTTACCTGCATGTAATACCTTGCACTTGTCTACATTGAATTTCATCTGCCAGGTGTCGGCCCACAACTGAATATTATCCAAGTCCCTTTGAATAGCCTGTGCTGCCGAGATTGTATCTGCTGAGCCACCTATTTTAGTATCAGTCACCTATTTTAGTATTTACTACTTCTGTATTTCCCTGATCCATAGTGATCAGTTTCTTCTCTAAATTCTTATGAGTCTGACAAAGAATTATGGAAGCCTTATTGGTTTTATCTTGCTTTTCCTTATTCCACCATTCTCTATGTTGTCTGGGAGTCCAATTAGGATCTCATCCTGCCTTTTCAATTGTAAGTTTAACATTTTTAAACTTCTCTTGTAGGTATTCACATACAGACACATCCTGTAACACCATTATGTCAGTCCTATCTTTTGACAATGATGGGGCTAATCGTTGGTCTTACAGTACCTCAGGTTCCGTCTGGCTATTGACAGCCACTAACACTGGCCTTAGCATACAAGGATTTCCTTGCGTAACATGGGGCTCAGTAGGCCTTGTTGTGCCATTCTGTTCCCTTTGTATCAATCCCTGCAGATCTGTCTTAACCTGGAGTTCTCCTCAATGAGAACCTCCGCTGTACAGTCAACCTTTTACTTTTCCACAGGTTCACTTTAAATTACAATATGAGAGCCTCAAAAAATCCTGAGATCAATCTAACTATGAAAGCGTGGTAGAATAAAAATACTCACCCTTTTGGTCCCAGGAATGGAGGCTACAGATATCCTGTTCATGAGGCCAAGTGTAGAACCCTTCTTGAAAATGAATGGAAAAGTTTGTTGAGATAGAAATAGAAACTTTATTAACAAGCTAGCTTGGAAGCTTCACTCTGGGACATTCCCTCAGTGAGACTTAATTCCTAACAGAAATGAGTACAGATTTAAAGTAAAAATAACGTTGGGTACTGTGACACTTTATCCAATCAAAAGCTTCAAAAGGTGCAAGCTCTGCAAAGTTTGTAGGCTGTTCTTCTGGAGGGAGGGGTGGTCATCATGGAAGCAGGTGTCTTCCTGTTATAGCATACAAACTGCCTGATCTCACGGTTTTCTTTAACGATGGACATTGAAGTAAGTTATCACTATAATGTAACATCTTCAGCCTTGAGAGAAGAACAGGAAACCACAAACAAACACTAAGCAAACTGGCAGAAACCTGTGGGCAGTACATCCATGTGTTGTTCTCTTATCATAGAGAAGTGGAAGCGATGAGAGGAACTTCTTTAACATATTAACCCTTAACAATCGCCTTGTTGGCCTTTGCTAGCTTGATAAATCCAATTTGCTAGGTCTGTATGCTGCTATTTCTAATGCTAATGTTAATATAAAACATTATATAGGGTTCTTCAACACACACAAATACACTCCCACACTCATTGGCCTCACACAGTATAACATCACACAGGAAGAGTGATGACATGTTTCATTATAGCTGATTCTGTCTCTCAGCAGTGTTCTCATGCATCCACTTTAAGAACCATCTCCTTATCTCTCAACCTCTTTCTCCCTCCTTCCATTATACCCCACCCTCAAGGCGATTTCATACAAAATCTTCACATTTTTAACGGTTTGATTCCTATGTGATTCTGAAAAGCATGAAATTTGGGGCATTTTAAAGACCAAGGAAGTACTGGTACAAGGTTAACTCTTCTGCCTCACAGCTCCTGGAACCTTGGTTTGATGCGGGCCTTGCATGTGTGCCTGTGTAAAATGTGCATGCTTATATGAAGATTAAAAGATTGAAAACAAACCTGATCATTCAGGCTTCCCCCTCAGCCTAGTAAAGTTATTTAGGTCTAGCTTAACCAAACTCATATTGTTTTTTAGTCAATTTATCTATGGTTTTATTTTTCTTGTTTCTACTACTTTCTGTATGGTATCCTTGGGTTTTTTGAAAGGCGCTTTCAATCCCACGTATAAATTAATCTAATCTATTTTAAATTAAGTATCAGTAAAAGTGTAACCATTAAGTTTAAACAATGCAAAATGAATCCCTTCACTCACCTATAAAATTAATCTAAATTTACAATCATGTGGAAAACAGAAAACAAGCCATTAGCCCTAAACTATGCCTGTAACAGAGAGAGCAAGATACAGAGTGGTAAGTTTTAGACGACTGACATCAGTGTTTAGGCGTTTTAATTCAGCATGCTCACACAAACAAATTAAATACACAGAGGAGCCTCCAAACTCCTAAGAGCAGTTCCAAAAAACAAACTAACAAAAGAAAGGCAAATAAAATAAATGGGCATGGGCCCTATTCTTCAAACCCTCCATAGCAGAACACTTGCCAAGGTGATATGGGATCTACCTGAAAGACACAACAGGGAGGTTAACAGGGTGAGGCACAGCTGTGGTGAGAGCACTGATTGCCTCTGCATCAGCCCCACAGGTGCGTCTAACTATCTTGTTCAAAGCACATAAATGAGACACAGCTGCCAACGCTGATGAGAGACAACCCAGCCCCACCAACAGCTGTGCCATGACAGGGCCGACCTCTCACAATGCCCCCACATCACCTTTAATCATTTGCTCTTTAGTTCCGTTTCTTATTCAAACATTGAAATTTTAATCCAGCGTCAGTTTTTGGCCTCTGCTCCAATATTTTCTTGTTTTCAGATAACTGCACCAACAGTTAAAAACTATTTTCTTTACAGATTTGTACATTTGTTTAAAAAAAGCATTAACAAGTATGCATTATCTGTGACGTCCTCAAGGACCAAAGGAAAGGATCCAAGTGCAGGCTTTAGAGTTGAAGCAGATAATCTGATAAGGGCAAAACGAGAGAGCATAAACAGGGACAGTCCAGGTCAATCAATCAAGCGAACAGGCTAGTAGGGAGATCCGAAAAGGGTAAACGAGAGAGGGAAGCAAGAGGTCAAAAAAAATACAGGGGAAGGCACTCAAGAAACAAGGCTTAGAATTGATCCAGGAGAGAATGCAAGACTTCACAAAGAAGCTAGGAAACAGAGGGGTTTAAATACTGTGTAGCAAAGAGGGTTTGAACTAGGTGAATGAATGACTAACCAATGACAGGAGAGGAGGACAAAACAAGTGCACCTGGAAGGAAAGAATGTGGAAGAACTGGTTGAACTGGACAAATTGTGGATTTGAGATATAACATAAGTTTTATTTTTATCAAACTATTGACCTTGACTCTTGTTATGTGCATTATAAGCTGTGTAAGTGTATAGGACTTAACTGTATATTACTTCTATTTGATAGACTACTTTAATGGAACAAGCCTTATTAACACAGACGCGATTTGTCAGTTCCTTCCCTTATTTTATCCCAAGTCAAGTGCTGAATCTAACAATCCTCTTACCCATGGGAACCAGACATATTGTAGCGACCCTGCAAACTGTACTGTGAGGGGGGTAGTGGTGTAGGAGAATAAACCGTGTATTCGCAAACGGTACGTAAGTCTCTGTTACTTTGTTTTGTGGGTCGTTACAATATCAATATCTCATTCTTCCCAAGGGAACCAGGCAAGCCAATATAAAGCATAATACACCACGTAGTCATAAAATCCCATATGGAAAACTCATATACAGTTCATACAAGAGTTGTGTAGGCCATGTATGGAAAATATATGATGTGATTGTAACATAAAAAACTTATGATTGTCACATACAAGATAAAATGCAACATATATAGTAGACATGCTGCATTTTATTTGTTGACAGTTTGTAGCATGGTCAATACATGTCTTACTATGGCTCATATATATTCCTTATATAAAAATATTGAATGAGAAGCTGAAGCATATGAAAGACAACAGGCTGTATGGAAAACAAGAACTAACAACCATATTTAAATCAAACATGGGCAGCAGTGACTGGTGTCTCATTCAGAGTGTCATTTCACTTTGCACCCTGTGTCCAGGGTTGAGCTCCAGCTCACCTGACCTCCACTTTCCCATATGGAAGAAAATGTGTAATGTTTATATATATAGCATTGTATTTTCCATATGAGTTCCACTCCATGAAATGTACGTTTTATTTACTGATTTTTGCCACTTTTGTATAAAGTAAACATATAAAAATGAATGTATGGTTTACATAAGTATATGTGTGCTAATCTTATCACATTTCTCAGTTTAATTTACCTAAAGAAGTGTAAGTTTCCTTATATGTTTCATCCAAGCAAACTCATATAAAACATATAACTATAATGGTAAAATATGTTATATACAGATTTATATACTCTTCTGAATTCAGAGGGACTGCATCACCATAACAAGCTCATGTACACAATGAGCCACATTACACTACATCAAGGCTCTAAGCTGGACAGCCAGTAGAAATCAATTAAATATTAAACCCCTGAAAAGTCTTCATTAGACAAGTATTTGCTCTTTGCTATGACACTCCTAAATAAGAATTCACACAGTAAGTTGAATGGAGTCCATCTGTGTACAATAAAAGTGGTTCCCATGATTTCAAATTAAATACACCCGTGTCTGTAAGGTCCCACAGTTGGGAAGTGCATTCAAAGCCAAGCTACTACCATGAAGGGCAAGTAGCTTGCATAACAAATTTGGGATAAAGTTGTGGAAAGGCACAGATTAGGGGTGGGTTATACAAATATTTCAAAAACACTGAATTTCCCTTCAAGTTGATCATTAATGTAGCAGGTGGTCACCATGGAGAATACCAAGACCTAGGGGAATCCTTTCTTTAGACACATTTGTGTCCTTATTTATATCTGTGTTTTGTCATGATTAATGTATTGATTGATTGGCAATTTGTCCGTTATATAAATGTATTGCCTCAAATTGTTCAAATTGTACTTGAATTTGAGAGACTGCTGGGGTTGCTTCCATTTTGTCTGAATGAATTGCCTACCTCTTAGTGCATTATGTTTTTGTTTCTTTGTGGCTTAATGTTATTGGTAATTTGTAGGGCAAGATTGGGTGGTGCATTCATCTCATGTCTCTGCTGTGTTTGCCCAAGGTAAATATATTGGGTTTTTTTTCTTTATATTGTAAAGCAATTGAAGCATATTCTGATTACTGGGGGATTATTGTGGACTGCATATGTATTTTAATTGCAGTTGATAACTGTGATCTACACTCAGTAGCCACTTTATTACGTAACCCTGGTTAACACAAATAGCCAAACAGATAATCATGTGGCTACAACTCAATATATAAAGCATGCAGACATGGTCAAGAAATTTAGTTGTTGTTTGACCAAACATTAGAATGGGGAAGACTAACTTTGACCTTGGAATGATTGTTGGTGCCAGAAAATGGTGGTTCCAGCATTTCAGAAACAGCTGACCTCAGCAGCAGTTCTGTAGGCGGAAACACCTTGTTAATGAGAGATGTCAGAGGAGAATGGCCAGACTTGTTCAAGCTGACAGAACTGCCACAAATACTCAAATAACCACTCTTTAAAACAGTGGTGTGCAGAAGGGCATTGAACACACACCGTGTCGAACCTTGAGGCTGATGGGCTACAGCAGCAGAAGACCTTGCAGAGTTCCACTCCTGTCAGCTAAGAACAGGAAGATGAGGCTACAGTGAGCATGTGATCACCAAACTGGACAACTGAAAATTGGAAAAATGTAATCTGGGTTGATGAATCTTGATTTCTGCTGTGACATGCAGATGGAAGGATCAGAATTTGGTATAAACCGCATGAATCCATGGATCCATCCTGCCTTGTGTCAATGGTACAGGCTGGTGTTGGTGGTGTAATGGTGTGGGGAATGTTTTTTTTAGCACACATCAGGCCCCTTAATACCAGTTGTACCATGTGCATCTTTTTATGGCCACAGTCTACCCATTTTTAAATGGATACTTCCAGCAGGATAATGCGCCATGTCACAAAGCACACATCATCTCAAGCTGGTCCACGAATATGACAGAGACTTCAGTTTACTCAAATGGCCTGCACAGTCCCCAGATCTCAATCCAATAGAGCACCTTTGGGATGAGGTGGAACGGGAGGTTGTTAGCATGAATGTGTGGCCAAATCTGCAGGAACTGTGTTATGCTATTGAGTCAGCATATACCAAAATCCCTAAGGAATGTTTTCAGCACAGAGTGCTTTACAGACTTTACATAAATACAATACAATAAAATATAGACCTGTAAACATTTTACATGATCTAGAATAAAGTGAGTGAACATTTAAGTAAAAAAAACATTTAGGCACGGAGGAGAGAAAAACAAAAAACTCCTATGGATGGCATGTAGGAGAAAATGAATCTCTGGGGGTCCACAGCTTAGGGCCTAGGCCTAATGGTTGCCTCCCCTCCAGGCAATATAGTTATTACAGCAGCAAGGAGATCAGAAAGTTCTTTATCGGTGCTGTTGGTTGTGCTCTTCCCTCTGGAGGAGGCCTCTCGCTGGCCATTGGGGGTGGGGGGGTTGGACCATCAACAGGCTTTGGGTTACGATGGCTCGTCAGACCTTGGGTGTGGATGACCCGTTGACACTCTGTGGTGAGGTGCCTCTGGGGTGGGTTGTGCCTCATCAGACTTCCATGGTGGGGGATGAGGTGCCTCGTTGGACCCTCAGAGGGGGCTGTTGCTGGAAGACAAGAAGGCAGTCATGCTCAGATACTGGTCATGCAGTGCAGGACATTTCCAAAGACAGTTGTGCAATTGCATGTCCATGGCACACCGGCGGCACTATGGGCTAGAAAAACAGAGACTGAACAGATGAATCTTCAGACGTGATTTAAAGGCTAAGAAAAAGGGGGCCTCTCTTACATTGGCTGGAAGATTGTTCCACAGCTTTGGGGCCCTATAACTGAATGCTCTACCACCTGCGGTTTTCTTGTGTATTTTAGGGAGCACTAAGTAACTGGCTTCCTGTGATCTCAATGGCCAACCTGTAGTGTATTCGATAAGGAGATCTTTTTTTAGGTAGGGAGGTGCCAGTCCCTTTAGTGCTTTAAATGTTAATAAGAGAACTTTAAAGTCTATCCTGTAGCACACGGGCAGCCAGTGAAGAGAAGCCAATACTGGAGTGATGTGTTTGTCTGTTTGTGATGCCTGACAGAACGGCATTAATCCAATCTAGATGTAACAAATGCGTGTATCAATTTCTCAGTGTCCTGTAACGAGAGGAATTGTCTTAGTCTAGCAATGTTTCTAAGATGGAGGAAGGAAGATCTCGACACATTCTGAATGTGTGATTCAAAGGATAGATTATGATCACAGATGAACCCAGGTTTCGTGCCATCTCCTTAGTGGAGAAATTAAAGTTATCATTACTCAGTTTTGTTAGTGCATGATGAACAGTTTGATTTTTGTCTCCTACAATTAGGACTTAAGCATAAGAAAATGTTTTGTCATCCATGTTTTAATCTCACACAGACAGCAGATTAGTTTTTCTAGGTCTATGGTATTGTTAGGATTTACTGACAGATATAATTGTGTGTCGTCTGCACAACTGTGAAAGTTAATATTATGTCGTCGAATGATATCACCTAAAGGGAGCATGTACAATGAAAAAAGTATAGGTCCCAGGACTGAGCCCTGTGGGACTCCGTACTTAACCTCAATTTAACGTATTTAAATTTGAGTGGTTCTCGTTAATCTGTACATATTGAAGTCTGTTTTACAGATATGTGATTGTGTCAAAATTCGCACTTAAGTCTAATAAAATAATAACAGTGGCGTGCCCTACATCGGAGGAATGAAACATGTCATTCAATACTTTTAACAGGGCCGTTTCTGTACTATGGTCGGAACGGAAGCCTGATTGAAATTCTTCATAAAGATGATTATCGGTTAAAAAACTTGCAATTGGTTTACAACTACTTTCTCTAGAACCTTAGAAAGCAAGGGAAGGTTTGAGTGTTTAAGTTGGTTTGGGTCGGATTTCTAAAGAAGTGGTTTAATTACAGCTATTTTAAACGATTCAGGAACAGATCCTGAGGATAAAGAGACATTAATAATATTGTGTATTCTGTGAATAATTAATGGAATAGATTGTTTTATCAGTTTAGTGCGTATAGGGTCTAGTGCGCAGGTTGTTGTTTTCATTTTAGTAATTAAGGAGACGAATTCCTCGTGATTTACTACGTTAAACGAGTCCAAGGTAGGCAGGGGCTGTGAAGGACTGCATGTGTCGGCTATAGTATCTGTGTATGTTTCCTGTTCTATCTGTTTTCTAATGCCGTTAACTTTGCTATTGAAATTATCCATTAAGTCACTACAGGTGAAATTGGGGGAGATAACCCCTGAAGGCTTTACCTGCTGGTTTGTAAGTGTCGCTATTGTATTATAAAGAAAACGCGGGTTATTCTTATGCGTCTCTATTACATTGGAGTAGCAGGCAGACCTAGCAGAGGACAGGGCTGCTTGTATCTTATTATACTGTCATTCCATGCCATGTGAAGACCTCTAGTTTTGTTTCTCTCCATTTACGATCACATCTACGGCAATCTGTTTTAAGTGAGCGAGTGAGTTCGTCAAACCATGGTGAGTGTTTTGTTGGTTTAATTTGTCGTGTCCTTAATGGGGCTACTGTATCTAAATCAGTGCTTAGTGTATTGTTGAAATTATTTAATAATTCATCTGCAGATCCTGTTTTGATAAAGCTAGCATTTGGCAACAGGGTAGTGAATTTATGAATAGCAGTGGGATTTAGGCAGCGAGTTTCTATGTTCCTCTCCTGTGTGTCTGATTCTACTCCAGGCAGCTCAAATATAATAAGGCAGTGATCGGAAATTGTCTGGTTTTGGGGTGATATTATTAGGTTGTGAATCTGTACCCCACGGTAATAACTAGATCTAGTGTGTGATTGTGATGATGTGTGGGTCCTGACACGTGCTGAGTGAAGCCTACAGACTCCAATAGGGACAAGAAACTAACAGTGAGGGAGTTTATCATAGTGTATGGCTGAGTCAGATAAGAGATTGCTAAATTCGGTCATGAAAAAGGAATAGGGGCCTGGTGGTGTTTGGTGGGGGGTTGGGGGTGGGGCATGGTGTACGGATGATGTTAATTTAGTGTAATTTTTTTATTTCTTGGCAGTTGTAATAACAACTGGTCACTTATTTATCAATGATACATTTTCAGAGTTTGGTGAAACTGACACATTTACACTGTCATTTGATCAGGATCAACTTTCAGCCGCCACAGGCGTCCTTACATGCGCACTAGCACGCAAGTCCAAACTTCATTATATGTATACATTAAATTAGTCTTTTAGAACACAGAGCTATGTAGAAAACTGTCTTTATCTCGTTACGAACTATTATAACAAGTAAAACCAACGTACTTGCATATTTTTTGCAACCAAAGCATTTTAAATACATATACAAACATTTCTTGCAAACATAAAATAAGTTACTTTTCGCAGCGGAAACATTTTAAATTAAAATACAATTCTATATTTGTTTGCTAAAATAAAGTAACAAGCCATTTAGTGATAATTGTAACAATATTTTATTTGTAATGAGGGAAGGAAGGGTCTCTGATCTGCTCCACTGATGCATGTCTGCCGCCTGCCTTTAAAACTCTGCCACATTATCACAGCAGACCAAAATTAATTAAACATATATTATTATTATTTTGTATTTCTTGGCAGACGCCGTTATCCATATAGATATAGATTACATTAGTCTTTTAGAACACAGGGCTGTAAAAAAAAAAAAACGAACAAAAAAAGTTAAAAAAAAAAAAAAAAAAAGTCACCGGTGCTCCACAGTTTCTTTCCAAACCAAACATACCGCAATTACACGTATAAATTGAGTATTACAAAACAGAACTTGGAACATACCCTAATTACTTGTGTAAAAGGAGTATGCTGAACTTAACAGCACCAACTGCTGAATGAAACTCCAGGGCTTTCACCCATGAATATACTCAGTGTAAGGTTGACAACATATGTGCGGAATGATGTAAGTCAAGAGGGAACGTGGGATGACTGAGCAGCCAGCATTGCAATGCAAGACACAAGTAATCACAGAGTATCAAAACTGTCAGATGCACAGGAGTGAAAAAAGGAGGAGGAGGAAAAAATAATCTCACAACAGAAGTGTGTCATCATGACCATTTAGGCTAGTTTAGCTAATCTAAGTATGACACAATCTATGCGATCAGCAGCAAGCAGAACGGGCAGCAGCCCTGTCTCCAGCACAATTGTTTGCTACTTGCGCATGTGCAGAGGCTAGAAGGCAATCCCAGAAAATATTTTTTCCTGTTTCCTTTTGTAGCGCTATTTATTTATGTAGCGGTAATTGCTTGATATAAGGTAGGAGAAATTACCTCTAATGCCCCACTTTAGAGCGGAGCCTGACCGATACAAATTTTTTGGGTCCGATACCGATACCAATGATTGGGAAGCTAAATTTCCTGATTATAAATATATCTGCCAATATTTAATTTACGATTTAATTAACTTTTCAGTAAAAATGCACATCTATGCCATAGTATGGCATATGGTAATCTTCAGTCCTGACAAAAATAAACAATAATCAAAACCATGGATACTCAAATGCAGCACAGCCTTCAAAAACACTTTCTATTGGTTATGAGTGTTTTAGTAAAACACATGTTTATTAGTTTATGAGCCCCATGTAACTCAATGGATGTGTGTTTGTTTCACCATGGCATTCAGTAGTGCGCATGAAACACACTGTGGAGTCGGAAGCTTCCAGGGCAAACTAAAGCACCATAACCGAGGAAACGGCAGCAATCTTTCCCTTCAATAACTCAGACTGGAGAGGTAGAGTGCATTGATCAGAGAAGTTTATTCAAACACATCAAGTCGACTTGGAAGAATCTCACACAGAGGCGGTCTCAGTGTAGTTTCTCCAAAGTTACATTCCACAATCAGGCATAGTTATACACAGATGCTTGTGACGCGACGGTCAACCCTGTGCCCAGGTCAACCCTGGAAAAACCTTCAAAGTACGCCAAGCTCACCAACCCTGTCCACGGGGTCTTTGGGAGAACATCCAAATTAACTTTACTGGTCCTCTACCTAAATGTCATGGAAAAGCGTTTTGCCTTGTCATCGTCAACCATTTCACAAAATGGGTCGAGGCATTCCCATGTTGGGACTGCTCTGCTACCACAGCTGCTTGTGTCCTGGCCACTGAAGTTAATCCCTCACTGGGGAGTACCCAGACAAATCGATTCTGACCAGGGTACGCATTTCACAGGTAAAATCATGAAACAAGCTTGTTAACTATTAGGGGTTAAACAGCGGTTCCACATCCCCTACTATCCTCAAACCCAGTTAACAATTTTAAGTTCCCAGAACGTTCTCAGAATGTTTGTTTTAAGTTCCGGGAATGTTAGGATAAAAGGTTCCCAGAACTTTTTTCAGGAAAATTTTCCAGACGTTCTTACATTATGATGATTATGTGCTCTTATGCCTCATATTGCAACATCCTATACTATTACTTTAAAGACAAAACAATTAACCACAAAAACAAATTAACTAGCACATTTCTTTATTTTGTATAGGCTATGGGCAGCACCTGATCAAAACTTTGACAACACCCCTATCACACTTCACAACATTTTATTTATTTATCTTAATCATACAAAAACAAAAAGCTATTTAATTAACAGTTTTGTAAAATGTGTTTGGTCAGTTATCAAAAATGTGATCACGTCGGGTCTAGAGCAAGTTAGTTTAAAGTGGAAAAATAACAAATATTAAAGTAAGGGTTGTGTAGTTATGAATACATGTATTCAAGATGATCATATTGCCTTTTACTGCACTATAAGATTTGAGTTACGTTTAAATCAAATCAAAACTTTCACTGACCAAATAATCACCTTTAACTGCCAATATCACTTTTTAGTTTGGGGTATACTTAGGGTGACCAGATGACTTTGAAGGCTCACTTACAGGCACACAGTATGCACCTGTATGAGTAAACAGAGCACCTGACTCAAAACACTGGCTTCACAGACAGATACATCTTGCACTATAGCCAATGTTATTCTAGGTAGGGTAGAGATTTGGGGATTCACTGTAAAATAGATCAACCGTAACTGTCTAACATTGCTATCTAACATTTATTTTTTCTATTCTTCAAATAATGTTGCATTTATCTTCTGCTCTAATCAAAAGTCATCATTCTTTGCATCGCTCATACACGCACTGTTTAACAGATACAAATAAACTCCAGGGGTGGTTGGGACAGTTCATGCTATTTAATTAAAACCGAAATGTATTTAGGGAAGTGTAGCTAACCCATCCACCGCTAATTATAAGCCCAATGCAAAACTGCTCACAAAAACAAAAAAAACACCATCGGTACCAGGTTTGGCATTCTTGATCAGTGGGTGGGTAAAATGTTTATTTAATTGATGTATACAAAAATGTTTTAGTACTTATGCATTTGTTTATTTACAGTGGCTCTCAAAAGTATTCACCCCCCTTGGACTTTTCCACATTTCATTGTGTTACAGTTACAATGGATTTAATTTATTTAACACATAAAATGTCCATAATGTCAAAGTCAAAAATAATCTGTAAACCCTGTAAACAATATTAAACACACATTTAAGTTATTTGTCAAATGTGACATTAACATTGAGACATATATCATGTGATGATGATGAATTTAAAAAGTGAACCTATTTCCCAGAAAAAAAGTATTACGGTTTTGGTACTAAGTTTACTATTACAACTAAATAGCAGCAGTCAGACATCTTAAAGGAGTAATTCAACATTTTTAATGATGATGTAGATTGTATTATATAGTTTTTTTTGTGTTTTAAATTACGTTTTGCTTTCACACTGTGGTCATGTAAAACTTGATATACATTTCATATGTATTCTAAGTTTGAAGACAGTTATTATTCAACATCCAGCTTCTGGGGTCCTTCTTGGGTTGGGGGTGTGTGAGGGGGTTGCCATCAGACGGGGAGGTTTAGTATAGACGATTTTGTCTGAATGTTTTGTACATTGTATTGCTTTCTTTATATACAAAATTGATTACAATAAATTCTGTGACAGTGGTTACATTGCATGGGCAATGCAAACTGAAGAAAAGGTGGTGTCAATAGCACATCAAACTATTAATACAAACAAAGAAAGGTTTAATATATTTTATAACTGTCCTTTTATTATGTGTAATTTTATTTAAATTTGGTGGAGCAGACCAATCGCACTTTCAAGGAGAGCTTAGCTAAGGCTTTCCTCTCGACCGGCAAAGGTTGGTCTGCTGTTCTTCCCGCCGTATTGTACAAACTCCGTGCTTCTCCTTCAATTGCTCTTGGGTGGAAAAAGGAACTTGTTCTATAAAGAGGGTAAAAGGGAACAGAATGAGTTCTATGAAAGATTGTATATCAATAAGAAATGCCTTACATGGAGTTGATTTTCTTAAAGTGTATGTGTACTACAAGGTCTGCAGCTAAAGAGGAACTGAAAGATTGTATATGCCACAATTATATATATATATATATATATATATATATATATATATAAAAAGTATTTGATCCCCTGCTGATTTTGTACGTTTGCCTACTGACAAAGAAATGATCAGTCTATAATTTTAATGGTAGGTGTATTTTAACAGTGAGAGACAGAATAACAACAAAAAAATCCAGAAAAACGCATTTCAAAAAAGTTATAAATTGATTTGCATGTTAATGAGGGAAATAAGCATTTGATCCCCTATCAATCAGCAAGATTTCTGGCTCCCAGGTGTCTTTTATACAGGTAATGAGCTGAGATTAGGAGCACTCTCTTAAAGGGAGAGGATGTCAGGGACAAGATTGTAGACCTACACAAGGCTGGAATGGGCTACAAGACCATCGCCAAGCAGCTTGGTGAGAAGGTGACAACAGTTGGTGCGATTATTCACAAATGGAAGAAACACAAAATAGCTGTCAGTCTCCCTCGGTCTGGGGCTCCATGCAAGATCTCACCTCGTGGAGTTTCAATGATCATGAGAACGGTGAGGAATCAGCCCAGAACTACACGGGAGGATCTTGTTAATGATCTCAAGGCAGCTGGGACCATAGTCACCAAGAAAACAATTGGTAACACACTATGCCGTGAAGGACTGAAATCTTGCAGCACCCGCAAGGTCCCCCTGCTCAAGAAAGCACATGTACAGACCCGTCTGAAGTTTGCCAATGAACATCTGAATGATTCAGAGGAGAACTGGGTGAAAGTGTTGTGGTCAGATGAGACCAAAATTGAGCTCTTTGGCATCAACTCAACTCGCCGTGTTTGGAGGAGGAGGAATGACCCCAAGAACACCATCCCCACCGTCAAACATGGAGGTGGATACATTATGCTTTGGGGGTGTTTTTCTGCTAAGGGGACAGGACAACTGCACCGCATCAAAGGGATGATGGACGGGGCCATGTACCGTCAAATCTTGGGTGAGAACCTCCTTCCCTCAGCCAGGGCATTGAAAATGGGTCGTGGATGAGTATTCCAGCATGACAATGACCCAAAACACACAGCCAAGGCAACAAAGGAGTGGCTCAAGAAGAAGCACATTAAGGTCCTGGAGTGGCCTAGCCAGTCTCCAGACCTTAATCCCATAGAAAATCTGTGGAGGGAGCTAAAGGTTCGAGTTGCCAAACGTCAGCCTTGAAACGTTAATGACTTGGAGAGGATCTGCAAAGAGAAGTGGGACAAAATCCCTCCTGAGATGTGTGCAAACCTGGTGGCCAACTACAAGAAACGTCTGACCTCTGTGATTGCCAACAAGGGTTTTGCCACCAAGTACTAAGTCGAAGGGGTCAAATACTTACTTCCCTCATTAACATGCAAATCAATTTATAACTTTTTTGAAATGCGTTTTTCTGGATTTTGTTGTTGTTATTCTGTCTCTCACTGTTAAAATACACCTACCATTAAAATTATAGACTGATCATTTCTTTGTCAGTGGGCAAACGTACAAAATCAGCAGGGGATCAAATACTTTTTCCCCCCACTGTATATATATATTTTATATATATATATATATATATATATATATATATACACTCACCTAAAGGATTATTAGGAACACCTGTTCAATTTCTCATTAATGCAATTATCTAACCAACCAATCACATGGCAGTTGCTTCAATGCATTTAAGGGTGTGGTCCTGGTCAAGACAATCTCCTGAACTCCAAACTGAATGTCTGAATGGGAAAGAAAGGTGATTTAAGCAATTTTGAGCGTGGCATGGTTGTTGGTGCCAGACGGGCCGAGTCTGAGTATTTCTCAATCTGCTCAGTTACTGGGATTTTCACGCACAACCATTTCTAGGGTTTACAAATAATGGTGTGAAAAGGGAAAAACATCCAGTATGCGGCAGTCCTGTGGGCAAAAATGCCTTGTTGATGCTAGAGGTCAGAGGAGAATGGGCCGACTGATTGAAGCTGATAGAAGAGCAACTTTGACTGAAATAACCACTCGTTACAATCGAGGTATGCAGCAAAGCATTTGTGAAGCCACAACACGTACAACCTTGAGGCGGATGGGCTACAACAGCAGAAGACCCCACCGGGTACCACTCATCTCCACTACAAATAGGAAAAAGAGGCTACAATTTGCACAAGCTCACCAAAATTGGACAGTTGAAGACTGGAAAAATGTTGCCTGGTCTGATGAGTCTCGATTTCTGTTGAGACATTCAGATGGTAGAGTCAGAATTTGGCGTAAACAGAATGAGAACATGGATCCATCATGCCTTGTTACCACTGTGCAGGCTGGTGGTGGTGGTGTAATGGTGTGGGGGATGTTTTCTTGGCACACTTTAGGCCCCTTAGTGCCAATTGGGCATCGTTTTAAATGCCACGGCCTACCTGAGCATTGTTTCTGACCATGTCCATCCCTTTATGACCACCATGTACCCATCCTCTGATGGCTACTTCCAGCAGGATAATGCACCATGTCACAAAGGTCGAATCATTTCAAATTGGTTTCTTGAATATGAGAATGAATTCACTGTACTAAACTGGCCCCCACAGTCAACAGATCTCAACCCAATAGAGCATCTTTGGGATGTGGTGGAACGGGAGCTTCGTGCCCTGGATGTGCATCCCACAAATCTCCATCAATTGCAAGATGCTATCCTATCAATATGGGCCAACATTTCTAAAGAATGCTTTCAGCACCTTGTTGAATCAATGCCACGTAGAATTAAGGCAGTTCTGAAGGCGAAAGGGGGTCAAACACAGTATTAGTATGGTGTTCCTAATAATCCTTTAGGTGAGTGTATATATATGTATCATGCCTTGTGTATTGCCAATGTGAGTCAAGTCTGCCTAAATTGTCTATACCACAGCAACAGAGGTGGAGCAGACCCTTTGGATATTCGTGCCTCTTCAGGTGTGGACAGAACTCCATCACGTCACAAGCATTTGTGTATAACTATTCCTGATTGTGGAATGTAACATTTGAGAAACTACACTGAGACCGCCTCTGTGTGAGATTCTTCCAAATCGACTTGATGTGTTTGAATAAACTTCTCTGATCAACGCACTCTACCTCTCCAGTCTGAGTTATTGAAGGGAAACAACTAGCTTTAGATTGCTAGCGTTTCTTCAATAACTATGTTAAAAAATAATGGTAAATAATAAAAAAAAAAATTTAGCCAAAATATATTGGTGCATTATCGGTGGAATATGTGCCGATACAGATATTTATGTAAAAGGCAAATATCGGCCAAATATTGAAAATAAATTCCATGTGTATTGCGTGGTGACATAAACAAACAAACGTGATAAATGCACAATGAATGAAGACGAGATGGAAGAGAACAGTGTGGGTGAAACTTCACAGCAAAGTGACCCCAGTGAATCTGTCCCGAAGAAAGATGCGTCGTCAATAATGTGGACATGATTTGTTTTCAAGACAACTGACACAGAACAGTGAAACGTAATTCAATGTCAGTTGTGTCCTATTATTTTTGCTTTATGAACAGTATGGCCATCAAAAATACCGTCATACCGTCAAAAATTTGAAAAATACCGCGATACTGTATTTTGGCCATATCGCCCAGCCCTACCCCCAAGGGGCCTTAACATATTATAATCAGTGTCTGAATGGTCGTTTCTAATAACTATAGCAGTGATTTCATTGACATTCTAAACTAAGCCTTCCCATCTCATCAATATTATAGGAACATAAGAACATAAGAAGAAAGTTTACAATCGAGAGGAGGCCATTCGGTGTCCATTAGTAACTGAGTGATCCAAGGATCCTATCCAGTCTGATTTTAAATGTTCCCACATTTTCAGCTTCAACCACATCGCTGGGGAGTTTGTTCCAGATTGTCACAATGCTCTGTGTAAAGAAGTGTCTCCTGTTTTCCGTCTTGAATGTCTTGAAGCCCAATTTCCATTTGTGTCCCCGGGTGTGTGTGTCCCTGCTGATCTGGAAAAGCTCCTTTATGTATTATAATCAATACTCATGAATAATAATCATTAACCTCTGAATTGCCAATTGCATTGGAAGGTAATTTGCAGATAGTACATTGCAAGAAAGGAATGTGAGTTGCTGATAACAGAAGAAAGGAGTAACAGCACACAAAGGCAAGGTAGGATTTCTATATTTTTCCCCTACAATAATCATGAATTTGCAGTCACGCCACCGCAGTGCATATCAGAACTTGAGCAGGTCGAGCGTTTACATGGCCAGGATCAAATGCTACCGATGGATTTGATCCGGATCAGAAATGGTAGAGTAAATGTGCCTGATTCTACGGTGGCCCTGAAGTGCAAAACACAACTATGCAACTATTTTAAGTTTGCAGCAACATTTATAATGTTTGCAGCAACTTTAAGTTAGTTTGCAGACACTTTTTTAAGTTTTCAGACACTTTTTTTGTGTTAGTTTGCAGCTTTTTTTTTAAGTTTGCAGCATCTTTTTTAAGTTTGCTGGTGTTTTGTTTTTTATTTGTATGTGTTTTGCACTTCAGGGCCACCATATGATTCAGCCCAATGATTCCAGATGATTCTGACTTCTACAGAGTCACCACTGCATTCATATATATCCTGCAGCTTAGACTAAAATTGTTAAAATGTATGTTTTTACTGTGTATTTTGCACCTTGTAAATATGTTGCTCTAATACTGAACACATAACTTAATTTCACAGATAATGAAACCTCTCACTGCATTAGTGAGAAGCAACATGTCCGCGTCCTCACTGAGATCCTGAAGAATTTCCCTTTTCTGGAACAATACTGTCCTGTCAACAACTCAGAGGTGAGTGGAGAAGGTGACCATATGACTTCATAGTCACTGAGACACTTTGGAAGGCTGTATTGAATGTTGATGTGGCTCATAAACTGAAATATATATTAACATTTAAGTACTGTCACACCTTTGCGGAGATAAATATCAGTCCTTAATTAGAAATAGCAGCAAAAAGAGAACACTGAGCAGGTGCTCACTTTTCCTACCACAGAACAGAGGGAATGATCAGTTAATGTTGGGCTGCAGATGCAACCCTGGTTGTCTTTACAAAGTGAAAAGCAACCTGAGGCTGAGAGTAAGTTAGAACTGCCTCTTACAGTTAGGAGAGAAAACGAGTGAGGCAAGCAGTGGAGTGTTGTGACCTTTAACAAGGTATGCATTCAGGAGATTGTCACAGCCTTTAAAACTTTAATACACTGAAAGATATCACTCTGATGGAGATGATGCCTCCCCGAAAGCACTAAAATGAATTGATTTGGGCTGACTGTATATCAACATGTTGCATTTTCCCTGCCTGGTCAATTGAAAGAGGAGACTGTGTTTGTCATGATTACAAAAATGCAGTGGATTAAAACTTTACCATAAGTGAGTTGCTTGATCCATATAGCCTCACATAACTGGTTAATAAAATGTAGTCTTAATGAATGTACATTTATGGAGAAGGTATCAACTTGAGATTTAAAGAAATTCATATTTCACAAGGTCAGTAATTAACCTATTACTGAAACCAGTGTGTGCATTAAAATAAAAGGGAATACAAGGCATTTGTCAATTAATATACAGTGCATCTGGAAAGTATTCACAGTGCTTCACTTTTTCCACATTTTGTGATGTTACAGCCTTATTCCAAAATTGATTAAATTCATTATTTTCCTCAAAATTCTACAAACAATACCCCATAATGACAACGTGAAAGAAGTTTGTTTGAAATCTTTGCAAATTTATTAAAAATAAAAAACGAAAAAAGCACATGTACGTAAGTATTCACAGCCTTTGCTCAATACTTTGTTGAAGCACCTTTGGCACCAATTACAGCCTCAAGTCTTTTTGAGTATGATGCTACAAGCTTGGCACACCTATTTTTGGGCAGTTTCTCTCATTCTTCGTTTTGCAGGACCTCTCAAGCTCCATCAGGTTGGATGGAGAGCGTCGGTGCACAGCCATTTTCAGATCTCTCCAGAGATGTTCAATGGGGTTCAAGTCTGGGCTCTGGCTGGGCCACTCAAGGACATTCACAGAGTTGTCCTGTAGCCACTCCTTTGTTATCGTGGCTGTGTGCTTAGGGTCGTTGTCCTGTTGAAAGATGAACCTTCGCCCCAGTCTGAGGTCCAGAGCGCTCTGGAGCAGGTTTTCATCAAGGATGTCTCTGTACATTGCTGCATTCATCTTTCCCTCGATCCTGACTAGTCTCCCAGTTCCTGCCACTGAAAAACATCCCCACAGCATGATGCTGCCATCACCATGCTTCACTGTAGGGATGGTATTGGCCAGGTGATGAGCGGTGCCTGGTTTCCTCCAGACATGACGCTTGCCATTCAGGCCAAAGAGTTCAATCTTTGTTTCTCATGGTCTGAGAGTCCTTCAGGTGTCTTTTCGCAAACTCCAGGCGGGCTGTCATGTGCCTTTTACTGAGGAGTGGCTTCCGTCTGGCCACTCTACCATACAGGCCTGATTGGTGGAGTGCTGCAGAGATGGTTGTTCTTCTGGAAGGTTCTACTCTCTCCACAGAGACACGCTGGAGCTCTGTCAGAGTGACCATGGGGTTCTTGGTCACCTCCCTGACTAAGGCCCTTCTCACCCGATCGCTCAGTTTGGCCGGGCGGCCAGCTCTAGGAAGAGTCCCCTCTGGAAACATCTGAGGATGTTCAGTTTGTTTAATAATAAGGCAAATTTAATAAAAAAATTAATAAAAAAAGCGTGTGTGTGTGTGTGTGTGTCTGTATAGGTTAATTGTTTTTGTAAAAAAAAAAAAAAAAAAAAAAGCTGTGGTTATATTTTATTTTATATTAGCTCTCTCACATAATGTGTTCATTCGTTTTACTTAAATACATTCTAGGGTCTTAAAGCTCGTAAGAGTTAGACTTAAGATAATGATGTGCTTTTAATGTATTTTAGCTGTCTCAATACCTAATGATAAGGCATCGTTTAAAAAATAAAAACAACTGATCACTCAATGCTAAATAGCTCACAACACTCAATGCTAAATAGCTCACAACACTCAAGGCTAAATAGATCACATCACTCAAGGCTAAATCGCTCACACCGCGGGAGGGGGGTCAGACAACAGTAGGTATGACGTGTGATATCCAAAACATTCAGAATACTTTAAACCTATATAATTTATAAGCTTTGTAAAATAAATCCAAATATCTCTTTTGCGGTGATAAACGCTGTTCTAAGTAGTTTGTGACTTGTTTAATACCAAACAAAGCATAGCTATTTAAAAAAATATAATAATAATAATAATAATAATAATAATAATAATAATAATAATAATAATAATCACTGTAAAAACTATTAGAGCGATTGGTTATTTTAGATCTTTACAGTTATTTTCTTGGTTCAGGTTGTTTTTTAGCTCTTATAAAGGTGTGAAATATTCTTAGTGGTTGTTGACTATAGGTCTAGATGATTTAAAAATGTTTTTTTGAGAGCCAAAAAGTTTAGAGTTGAGAGGAGAGAGATCGGCTCCATCTTGGTTTCTATTTGAAATTTGATGCAGTGCCATTTTATTGGTTGTTTTTGATATGTTAATTTGTAACGGGGCGGCACAAAGTCCAGACCAGAACAATGCCTTACAAACAGCTCCGGCATATGGACAGCTGTATAAGTATGAAGGTCAGGTCTTCAGCTCGACAGACTCATACTGACCTTTCGATTTAAGACTAAAGATCAACAATGAACGGAAACAACATCAGCGACTTCGATTTAAACGAGTTTTTAGGTAAGTCTTCTGATTAATTTCAGTGACTGAGCATGTTGTGTACATGTATTGTAAATAAGGCTATAGCATCTGTTTTAAGCTCTGTAAATTATTTTTCAGCCAGTCAACAGGAGTTAATTCCCTGTGGTTTTGAAGCGGATCATTAGAGTTTTGAAAACGTTTTAAAATATATTAATGCCGGTCTCTTTAATTACACAGAAACTGTTGAAAGGCCCGTGGTTAATGTCTCAGAGGATCGACCGAGAGAAGTGGTTGCCCCTAGACGGGCTGTCTGCTGACCGGGTAAGAACTAAACCCCCGGTTGTTTGTATCACGTTTCTGTAAGATGTTTGAGTTCAGTTTTGTTAATTTAAAAAATTAAGAAGCGTGGTTCAAGACAACGAAAGGCCTTCCACATCGAGGGCTTGTTTCGTTTTACCTTCGAGAACTGTAACCTTTCAAGAATCTGAAAGGCCGTCAGACCCGGTATCTGATAGCTGTGAGTATATATCTGCAGCCTGTAAATAAAAGGTTAAAGCTTTTTATAAAGCGGCGTGGCTAAAGGTTAAACATATCTCTTACCTTCACAGCGGTGCAAAAAGCTAAACCAGCCGAAAAACATAAGAAACGATTATTCTGTGGAGGTAAGTAAGATCTTTCAAACTTTAATGTTTTTAAAAGGGATTTGTTTGCCCACTGAGGGTTGAGGGTTAATATTTAAGGGATGTGAGCCTGTTTCCTGTAGGGCGGGGAGTTCTGGGAAAGACCTGTAGAAGGCCGGACATGTCTGGGCTTGTTTCTGGGAAACGTGTTTAGAAATGGCCGATTGCCGTACCGTCTGGTTAGGAAGTTAAGCCGACCGAAAGGGTTTAGTAAGTTGTTTGGCATATCTACTGCTATTATACTTCGGTTTTAAAGTGGTTGTTGGAAAAGGTTTGATTGTGTTCATTGTATTTAATATTTAAACAGATCATGAAAACGCTTGTGAAACAGGAAGTCCCGGGATCAGGAAGCGTTTACACTTGGAAGGTTCGTTGTAATGAAATGTTGCTGTGTGTGTGGGTGTGTGTATATAAATGTGTTTTATTAATAATGTTACAGTTTTTAAAGGAACATTTAAGAAACAACTTATTTACATCGGCTTGTCTGTTTTACATTTATTATAAGGTTTTAGATTTTATTAAGTCCTAATAAATATAGTGTCTGTAAATAATAAGGCGGTGTAGTGAATGTCTAAGGCTATTTTCAAAGGTCTAAAAAAGCTAAAGGTTTTGAATGTCCTGCTGAGGTTGTTTTAAGTTTGATTTCTGTCACCGTTTAAAGATATAAATGTAATGTATTTTTTATTCTTCCCAAGACTCTTGGGATAGTCATTCGGTGGATGAGCTTTTGAGGACAATTACTCCGTGGGATCAAACATCTTCACCGATGAGACCACCGAGAGGATCCCCCATGGTGGTCTTGGAGACCCCCCAACATCTACTCAGGCCACAGCCTTCTGGGGGTAATTCAACACCCCAGATTCAGCTCGCCTCATTGTCGGGCGGAACAAATAACGCCAACCAACAACCTCAGGGGTCGCTGTTAGTCAGGGCTGACACACCCCCCAAAGCCGTTCTGGTTTCAACATCGTTCACCCCGACCCATTTCTTGGATACAGAAACGGGGAACAGTACCCCGCGCTTGGTCCGGGTATCACCGCAAAGACCGGTTTGGTTTCCGGCCTTGAGTATACGCTCGCTCCCTGCCTCCGTCGACCGAGATTTACCGGAGCGACCATCCTTTGAAGCCGAGCCAGGCCACCAGCCCCCGGAGCTACTTCCTGAAGGTCCTTATCTAAATAACCACCTCCCACCGGTAGCGCCTATAGAGGTTCTCCCCGTAGTTCACCCCGATTTGTTTGAAATGGTGGAGGCTTTGGAGGAGCTACCCCGACCAAATTCTGCCCCTGTTATAAATGATTTGAGTCAATTAGAACACAGGATGTCGGCAGAAGCCGCCAGCTCTATAGAGGAGGATCTTGACATTAACCGGTTGGATATCTTTGAAGGGCTTTTACAGGGTTTAAATGAGACTCCTCAAAATACTGTTTATTTGGTTAAAGTATTTTACATTTCTTAAATTAAAACAATTCCAATTTTAATACTTATGATTAAAATCATTTAAAATATCAGTTCTTAAAATCACTTAAAAAATTTTAAAATCTTGTGATTTTTAACAAAACTAAAACGATTAGCTTTAAAATAAACGTGCTCAAATCAGATAAACAAAACGTGATAAAAGCAAAAACTGCACACCAACAAAAAAGTCAAATACATTGAAAATAACTGAAAATGCATTAGACAAAATAAAGAAACAATTAAAAAGGAAAAAATAAAAAACAAACAAAAAAAGTCTAATGCATTTTAAATTAAACCCAAAACGGTCAATGTATTTGACAACAAAATATAACAAAACTATACCTAAAAAGCCCTAAACAATGTGATTTAAAAACAACTAAATCTTTAAAAACAATTAAGATTCGTTATTTAAAATCTTCTTTTAAAAACAATCATTCATAAAATCTTTAAAAGATCTTTAAAAGATCTTGGACTCGGGCTCCAGCAGGGGGAACTAACCGTCCCCGGAGGTGGGTCCCATCATGGGATCCTGAGCTCCCCCAGATCTTGTATGCGCCAGTTCTTAAAGGCTTCCTCCTTGCCCCTCTGATGGACCTCCAGATTGACGTAGTCTTTTACAAACACCATGCCCCTCCGCGCGATGACGATCGGGTCCAGCTCCTGCTTATTGAACAAACAGATGTTCCGTCCCTCCCACAGTGCCTGCTTCACTGCGCAGACGACACGCCACCAGCACCTCAAGGTAGATGTAGAGATTCCCTTGGCTGGACCGTATAGGATCTGCTGGGCGGTCGCCCGCGCAGGAACGGCGAACCTGTGGAGGAACGGAGAAAACAGGAGCCAGACCCTGTGGGCGGAGGGGCACTCACTAAAGATGTGAGCCTCCGTCTCCTTCCCCAAGCAACCCTTATAGGGGCAGGTGTCATAAGGAGCTATGCCCCTTCTGTGCATGAACACTCGGGTGGGGAGACACCGACTCACAGCCATCCAGGAGACATCTTTCTGCGTGTTCGTGAGGCAAACGTGCGTAGCGTTAGCCCAGATAAACCGGCAGGTTTCGGGAGGGAAATCTTCTATCCGGCTGGTCTCCTGGGCAGATCTCATCTGACTACAGATGGTCTTGTAATCCCAGGAGGCCAGCACGACTTTATGGAGGCCTACTTCGAGCGCAAAGGCTCGGAGCGCCCTGTAGAACGGCGGGGGATCCCACGAGTGCGGCCTGGTGTTATCCATGGCGCAGAGGCCGAATGGTCTCAGGCTGCTGGCAAAATAAAAGCGGTTCATGAAACTCACTTTCTTGCCAGCAGCCTGGATGTTCTTGACCACATAGGCCAGCCCCTGCGCCTTTATCAGCCGCACAACGTCCGGGACCCCCCTGCCTCCATCCAGGGTACCCTTCACCATCTGCACTCTTTTCAGCCTCTCCATTTTGCTCCCCCAGACAAACCGAAATATAATTCGGGTCACTAGTTTTGCGATAACCTTGTCTGGGGGGAAGATCATTCCTACGTAGAGGAGTATCGGGAAGAGGATGGCCTTTACGACCAGCACCTTACCAGCCATCGTCAAGGTCCTTGTGCTCCAGCCGTGGATCTTCCTTTGGACCTTTGCTATGGCCTCCTCCCAGCTCCGGGTGCCCGTGTTGGTCCCGTCGATCGTGATCCCCAGAACCTTGAGACTCCTCAAAAGGGAGGTTTTGTAGATGGCGGCGGTGGGGGTGTTCGGGATGTGGAGGGTTCTGAGACTGATAAGACTGTGGAGGACATGCACTGTGAGAATGTGGGGGGTGACGGTTTTGTTCAAAATGATGATGTGTCCAAGAGTTCCAGTGATCCCGTGGTTATAGATAGACCTGCCTATAACAATTTTGAAATGATTCAGCGTTTTAATGTTGCAGAACTTTTAAATTGTGACAATTATGCGGAAATATTTGTCAACATACATGAGGCCTTGCAAAACATGCTTGAACAGGTTTCTGAAAGGGTCAGACCTCGAGATGTTGTACAGTTAGAACTCAGAGGGGATGATTTGTTTAGCAACCTATCTGTAATGCTGAGTGGAGATAATTTAGATGTTGATGAATTCTGGCTAAAATCGAAGTGTTGTTGCGAAGTAATGCGGCAATCTTAGCTGATGAAAGACTGTCTCTGGTAATGAATGTGGTTCGTAACCCTGAGGGTGGGGCGCTTAGAAGACTGTCGAAATGCTTGAAGAACGACATAATTAGGACCAAGCTCAGGCAATTAGTGGTGAGTTCCAGTGGGGACAATAAGCTCTGTTTTGCATACAGTTTAATAAAACTACTCACCCCGACATGCCTGAACCCCAAGCTCTGCAAGAGGCTTTAATGCTTCATCAGAGTGCTGGCTTAAACTCTCAACAGATGGTGGCCTTTTCAGACATTACAAAGTTTGAGGAGTTGTTGTCTTTAAAAATTGTAGTGTGGTACCGTTGTGAGGTAAAGGAAGTAATGGGGAAATTTCAGACACATCCTGAAACCCATACACAGACTCTGTTTCTCTTCCTAAGTGATAGTCATTACTTTGGAATAAAGAGTTTGACGGCTTTTTTGGGTTGTTCGTACATTTGTCCTTGGTGTTATAAGGCCTTCAATGATAAGCTTAAGCACCGCTGTGATGGTTACTGTAACGTCTGTTTCAATCCGCAATGTCGTAAGGGTTTGGCACCCACCATCCGCTGTAAAGATTGCTTAAGGATTTGTCTCTCGGCGTTCTGTTTTTCCGAGCATAAGGTACAGAGGGCAGATGTTGAGGAGGTTAAAATAGTTATTGTGATCAAATTAAATATTGCCCGCAGTGTTGCCTCCAGTACCGTTTTCATGAGGTTAAACCACACAAATGTCTGGAGCAGAGATGCAGGATCTGTAATGCTGATTTAACCCCGGGGTCCGAGCACCAGTGCTTTATTCAGCCGGTTAAAAAGGAGCCGCTGCACTACCGGTATGTCTTTTTTGATTTTGAATGTCAGCAAGAAAACGGGGTCCACGTTGCTAATTATATACACTGTATTGATATGTTGGATCGTGAGTGGTCAGCCAGCGGTGAGAGTTGTGTCAGGGATTTCTTTACACGGTATCGCGGTCCAAAATACCTCAATTACACATTTATTGCACACAATGCTAAGGGTTATGATTCTTACATTTTTATGAAGTATCTGGTGGAAAATGGGGTGACCCCAAAAATAATAGCTCAGGGTAGCAAGATCATGTGTTTCACCGACGAAGCTTTCAACCAACGTTACATAGACTCGTTAAATTTCCTCCCCATGAAATTGAGCGCTTTGCCTAAAGCTCTGGTTTTTGAGGCTCAGAAGAAAGGTTGGTTCTGCCATTTTTTTAATACTAAGGATACTCAAAATTATCGAGGGTCCTACCCGCCCGCCTCTTATTACGGGGTTGATACTATGATGTCTCATGAGAGGGTGGAATTCTTTAAATGGAACAATACGGTTAAGGGAGGTGTTTTTGATTTCAGAGAAGAGATGGCCGCTTATTGTAAAAATGATGTGGTGATCCTTAAAGAAGCCTGTGTGCGTTTCCGCGCTGAGGTTATCAACACCTCAGGTCTCGACCCTTTGCAAAGTGTGACCATAGCGTCTCACTGCATGAAAATGTATCGGGCCAATTTCTTGCAGAAAAACACTATAGCGGTCACCACTTCTGACAACTATCGTGCTAGACAAAAGAACTTTTCGACTGTCTCCATAAAGTGGCTGGAATACCTGAGTGTCAGGGATAACATCTTCATCAGACATGCTTTAAATCAAGGGGAAGTCAAAATGGGGCCTTACTACTTAGACGGTTTTAGCGACGTGTCCGGGATGCGTACCGCTTATGAGTTTGCTGGCTGTATTTACCATGACTGTCCGCAGTGCTTCGACCCAAACACCTTTAACCCAGTAACACAAAAACTCTGCTGTGATATGTACTATGATTTCCAGGAACGAACTGAAACTTTAAAAAACACCTATGGTTTGAACGTACTGGTGATTTGTGAACACGAGTGGATGGCCCTGAAGCAGCAGGATGTGGGGGTACAACGGTTTATGGAAACCTTGGACTTTCCTGAACGTCTAGAGCCTAGATGCGTTATTTGGGGGTCGTACCAACGCCATCTGTTTACATTATGAGGTAAAGGAGGGGGGGAGAGTAGATTACTATGATTTCACCAGTCTGTACCCTTTTTTCAACAAGACCAAAATGTACCCGGTGGGTCATCCAACCATCATTTATCGTGACTTTCTCGAACTCGGTCATTACTTTGGTTTGATCAAGGTCACTATGTACCCTCCTCGCGAGCTGTTCTTACCCGTGTTGCCTTACAGGTGTTCGGGAAAATTGATGTTCCCTCTGTGTAGAACGTGTGTGGAAACTGAAAATCAGACTACCTCTTGTCTGCACAGTGATGAAGAGAGAGTGCTGACTGGTGTAGCATTGAGCTTGACAAGGCAGTGGAGAAAGGTTACAGAGTCGGTAAGGTGTATGAGGTTTGGCATTTTTCTGAAAAATCTGATACTCTTTTTGCTGATTACATTATGACCCATCTGAAAGGGAAACAGGAGGCATCGGGCTATCCTTCTTGGTGTGTTGACGCCGCGGACAAAGAGCGATACGTTCAGCAATATTTTGAAAAGGAAGGGATCCGTCTAGAACCGGGGAACATAACTGTAAACCCCGCCAAGAGACAAATGTCCAAACTGATTTTAAACAGTCTGTGGGGTAAGTTTGGGGAAAGAAATAACCGTCTAAACACAACCTTGATTAAAACCCCTGAACAGTTTATAGAATTTATGTTTTCCAAACAACATGCTGTATCACACTTTCAATTCTTAAATGACCGTGTGGCACAGGTCCAGTGGAGGGCCCCTAAAGATTTTCCCACCAAACAGGGTAACGTTAATGTTTTCATAGCGGTTTTTACCACGGCTTACGCCCGGCTTGAACTGTACAACTTAATGGATCAGCTGCAGGAACACACGCTCTATCATGATACTGACTCTGTAATCTTTGTCACCAGACCAGGTGATTGGGTCCCACCCCTCGGGGACTACCTTGGGGAGTTAACGAGCGAACTAGATCCTCAGGACCACATAGTGGAGTTTGTTTCAGGGGGTCCTAAGACTTACGAATACAGAACGGCAGCGGGTAAGACATGTATGAAAGTTAAGGGTTTCACTCTGAACCATTGTAACAACAATCTCATTAACATCAAGTCTCTGACGACCCTGGTACAAAGTTTTGTAACCGAGAAAGACGCGCCTCCTCGTGAGATTATTACTGCCGGAAATCAGATCTATCGCAATAAAAAGGGGTACACGTTGGAAAATAGATCACTAAACAAACGGTTCAGGGTGGTGTACAATAAAAGAGTGTTGAAGACTGATTATAACACTCTGCCTTATGGATATTAGCGGTGGTTTTGATAACAGACTTCAACACCCTTTCTCCTGTATTATAGCCGGTCCCTCCAATTCGGGTAAGAGCTATCTTATAAAGAACATCATAGCAGATGTGGAAGCAACCATGTCCCAAGCTCTCGACAACATATTGTGGTGTTACTCTTGCTGGCAACCGCTCTACGATGATTTGGCTTCGAAAAAAAATAATCTGAAATTTGTGCAAGGTCTCCCCGCCTCGTTGTGTGACGATGACTTGTTCCCGCCTGGTCAAACTAATCTAGTGATCCTTGATGACCTGATGAAGCAGGCCGGTGACAACAGTGAAGTGGAAAAAGCTTTCACAAAGTACACTCATCATAGGAATTTAAGTATTATTTATTTAGTTCAAAATTTATTTTTTCAAGGTAAAAAAAGCTGCACTATTAATTTAAACGCCAATTATATAATTATTTAAAAAAAAAAAACAGAGATAAACTACAGGTCACCGTCTTGGCTCGTCAAATGTACCCTAACCAGACCAAATTCTTTTTGGAGGCATTTGAGGATGCCACCAAAAAACCCTACGGGTACTTGATTGCGGACTTAAAAGCACAAACCCCAGAAGACTTTTGCCTCAGAACAGGTTTGTGCCCGACCGATTGGCTGGCAGTGTATGTGCTAAAGAAAAGGAAATAAATAAGAATGTCTGTTCGGATTAAAAGAAATCTGCCGCTTTTGCAAATGTTATTTGAGGGGAGCCCGCGCCATAGGAAAGCTGTGCTGGCAGCGGCCCCCTCGGATTTGATCGAGACCCTGTGTGAAATAGCTTTAAACATCTTACGTGGTAATATACCCCTAACCCTTTCTTAACATTCTAAACTCAAAAAACAAAAAGCTGTTATCAAGATCATCGCTAATAAGAAGTATTCTATTAAAAGAAAAAGAAAGAAGATTAATCAAACCGGGGGTTTTATTGGCCCACTGTTGAGCATAGCCGTGCCTTTCCTAACCAGTCTTCTAGCTTCCAGAGTGGGTTAATAATGGAATATGCTCAGAAAATGTTTTTGATCCCTCAGGAGCAGCTTGAGAAACTGAGAAAAAATGTTGTCGGGCCAGAGCCCATTAGACAAACGGCCAAAAACAACCTGGACTCTGAAATTAAAGCTATATTGGCCAGGGCCGATTTAAATCAGTATTCCAAAGCCCAGTTGTATAGCAACACATTACAGCGCTACCTCCGTCTGGTTAGACAGGGTGAAAAAGATCAAAACACTTTAACTTTAACCATGGCCTCTCAAGAAAATGGTTCTGGGGCTGATGCGGGGGCTACGGTTGATAAAGATGTTGCGGTGACCAACCCTGTTGAGAGTTCAGAGGGAGATGTTGTAACTGATGTTTTGAGAAACATGCCTGCCAGAAGCAAAAGACATGCGGAATATATCCTACACAAAATGGTTCAGAAACCGCGGGTAACGACTTGGAATGAACAGGGTGAATTTGTTTTTAAAGGACAACTGATAAAAGGTTCACACATGTTTGATTTGTTGAAGAGCGTCACTAGCACTAATAAGGTACCCGATAGTCGCCGACCTGTAAGGCTGGAATGCTTTTCTACATGCAATGGCCTGTCATACCGCAATCAACAGTTCCTAACCAGGAAACGCGACAAAAAATCCGTCTGTGTAAAGAGGGGGAGACTGATGTGACTCCGACATCTCATTACTCTGACCGTGCTGAGCGACTATCCTCAGGATCTAGCCACCGTTGGGAAGCTTATTAATCTCATGTTTTTATATGTCCCCCCTGTAAATAATGACCCGACAAACATTTTTTTTTTTTTTTTTTATTATTATTATTATTATTATTCTTTTTTTTTTTTTTTTTCAAATGTTGTACATTTATTTATAACATAACCCATACTTTGTATAAGAATTGTGTTAAATAAAAACAAAACTAATGATTCAAAGGCTGTTTTCATTATTTTTTCACCATAACACGCATGACATCTTTTAAAATCCTCGCAAGAACACCCCATCTGTATGCATGGTTGGCTAGGGCCGTAAGTCAATGTGTTATAAGAGGGGTCGGTCCACAGTGTCCTGACAAACTCTGCTACTTTTTTATAATTTTGTCCTAAATCCTCGCTGTACAAGGCCATAATATCGGGGTATGACCTTCCTTTAGATCTATGATATAAGAAAAACACACAGTGTTGACCACAAGTGAAGGTCTGTAGACTATGTACTTGACGACCGCTGTAAATGGTTTCTTGACAGTTGTTGAGCAGAAAGTTATTGATCTTCTGAGGGAAAGGTCTGAAATCCGGGGGGTTTCCATAGGAATTAAAAAATTCAACACAGTGGTCCTCCCTTAGATAAATAGCCAGCCAATGTTCTCCGGGCATATTTTTAGGGTGTGTGTTGATTATGTACATTGCGGGTAAATTCTTGATCTTAACTTTAGGCAGCTGGTCGCAGGCGTAGAGTCCTTGAAACAGTTTCCGTGAGCAGGCCATAGCTTTCATGATGTGGTTGAGCTCTCTGGTGTTCATTTTAATAATAATCATACAGAACGTTTCTCCTCTGGTTCACCTCAATAATGTTGTCAAACACAGCGAACACGACCATATTTACAGTGCGTGGTAGAGGCTGCTTGAAACGCATCTCCAAACGCATATTGCCCATCTTCACCAGCGAAAAATGTTGTCCACACTCTTCGTCAGGGGTGAGGTTGAAGCCGTACAGTGTGTAACCGCTGCAGTATTCCCGGCGATCGATCAGCAGAGGTTGATCCTTGAGATGGCGACCCGTAGCCAATACTAGACTGTAATATTCACGAACAGCATTGCCGTTTTCAAAGTCAGGTTGAAAAGGTCTGGATGGAACCTGCACTCCATCGACGTACAACGCTATAAATTCTGCGTTATAATGTTTAAAGTTAAAGGGGTTCTTGTTGTAAACCCTGGTAAATGCATCATTATCCATGAGCCCAATAATAACCTGTTTTGGGAGCTGTCCTAGAAACAGATTTTCCTGGTTCATCACCCACGTCCCTGCGGGGATACTGTGGACTTTCAATCGGGTACTTGGCGTTTGACGTCATTAACGCCTGCGCATGTCCTAGTTTAACCGCCGGGGGAGACGGACACTTTTTTCACAAACAGCGAGGCCAATAATATGGTCAGTTTATATTTTTCAGTATCAGGGGTCATCAGACAAAAAGCATTTTTTCTATGGATCATTTTAATTTTAATGTCTACCCCGTTGAGCATGAGTTTTTCTTGGAAAAATATGTCTGCATAAATATGCCCCATTAGCTCAAAGGTCCACCCTTCTGTTGAAAAGGCCGTTCTTTTTTGCAAACCCTTATTGAGTCCCTCTGGATCCTTGTCGTCCATAGCTCCCGGGGTGTCTTTGAAGAAAAGGCCAGGGCTGAACTGTTTGCTTAGGGTCTCCTCACTATAATTAAGGATACACTCCATCATGGCTCTATAGGGGTAATTATTGCTGCTTTGACTAATGAGCCGATCTCCCAGGGTCACATCCACCTGTGAAAACATGGTGGCCACCAGGTAATTGATGACCCCAACGTTGGTCGTCTTCTCGATTGCATTGCCATCCTCATCAGCCACTTTACAGTTCATTAAAATAAATGTGTTATTCAAATCAATATAATCCTCACCATTGCCTGCTATGAAAAACTCCAGAGGGGCCATGTCTGAAATTGCTGAAAGAGGGGGAATCTCTACATATATGCTCTTATCTATACTCGTTTGAGTGTATGGAACTGTAAACAGATCCAGTTCCGATAGACTGTGGACAAAAGACATGTTTAAAAGATGTATTTGTCTTTCTTTGAGACTTTCTTTTTGCAGGTTTTTTCTTGTGCTGCTTCCTTCTCCGAGTGTTTCCACGATATGTTGGAGAATGAGCGATTCTTCGTTTTTTGTTAGGCATTGATCTTCGTCGCCCTGGTGGACACCTGCTGTTTCTTCTTTTACCCCCAGTCCTCGCCATTACCATGAGACCCGAACCCTCCTGATGCTCATGGCTAGCTGCCCGGTTCATAACATTGGTGAACACGTCACTAACAATGTTTTTAGCCGCTGATTTCAAGTGGGGTCTGGCTATAGCAAAGCCTCTCTTAAGCAGGGGTACGGCCATTCTAAAGAGACCACGAAAGAGCCCTCCTGGACTGGCTCCATACATTGTGGGGGCTCCTACAAAACCAGGCAAGCCATTCCCTGCTTGCGTCTTGTAATAATCCACATAGGCGCTAGGATCGACATAACCCCTCGAGGTATCCATTTTAATAATGTACACACTGTTTCAGGGGTCAAAAATGTAGTTTGACAATAACTTTACCAAAGCGGAAGGGTACGTTGATATTCTGATCCGATTTTACTTTGATCGTGATGTTGTCAAAGTGGGTCTTTGAGACTGGTATGTAGTGCGGCTTGTCATAAGTAATTGTGACCATGTCATTGCTTTTACCTTTAATAAGTACATTTCTCAAAAGGGGGACATAACTATCCCCGACCCTCTGGTGGGTTATGATATCCGTAAACACATAAAGAGTGTAAAAGCCGCCCCTGATGTCGGCCGGGAAGGGGGCCACCACTTCTGAAAACATGCTCTCTGTGTCAGAATAGAACCCTAATATACGGCCCAGTTGGCCGCTGGTTTGAATGCTAACACCCGGTTTTGACACCTTGTACACTCTGTTTTTAATAGGGTTGTAATATAGCTTGAGGTTGGGGTTGCCTTCTGAGAACTGTTTATTCATCTCATCTAATATTTTATCCACGTTGTCATAATAACCTCCTTGTATCGTGAATGTCCATTGACTCTTTTTAACATCATCAAAAATGGCATCCTTATCTTGTAAAACAGACCAAGTGTAAGGATACTGTATTTCCGCCAACCCCACTTCCCACGACCCCCTTAGATCTATAGATTTTCCAAATTGTACCGTGTAACTGGCTATTTGATTTTTAGGATATATATCGAGAGAGGCGTTACTGGGTAGAGTCACGTAGAAGCCTCCTGATTCCATCTTGAGTATCGAAAGCAATACCCCCACCACACCCGCGGTCATGTTGTTATAAGGATTGAATATCGCAAACCTGTTGTTCCGGGACCCAACTATTGAACTTTTCTGGCCATCCTCGCCATTTCACCAACACATATTTTTTCCGGTTCTGGGTTTTTTCAGCTAATATCTTTTCAACTCTGTGTAGCCAGGTGGTAAATTTGGATATAGTTATTTTCCTTGTAGTTTAGTTTCCTTGTGGTGTATTTAGATTTAATAAATTTATGTATAAACTTATTAAGCTCTATACAGTTTGAAGGTTGCATACCCACTGATTGGTCATTTAAAAGGGTAGAAAAGGAAAGTGTTAAAACTAATTCGTGGACCGCAGAGAAACGAATACAAAGATTAATCTAAATGGTGACATCTTTAAGGTCCTTCTCCTTCACCTCCCGCCACTAGGGGCCGCTGTTCCATAGAAGTTAATTAGGTTAAGTTAAGCACTTCCTTTTTCATTGCATTTCCGGGTAGAGCTGAATGGGGAGAGTGATGCAAGATGGATGCTGTGGTGCATCGCGGGTGTTTATCGTGAGGGATGCCTTAAGTTAATGAAGTAACCTGATGTCTCCTCGTGGTTAGCGAAGCTGTAAGCCCACTGCCGTATTGTTTAGTATTGTTGTGTATTATCTTGTATTGTTTTTATTTTATATCCTGTACCTCGTATGTCCTATAGTAAATTCATTTCATGCCAATTTAGAAAGACCAGTTGCACACCCTCTCAGCAACATATAACAAAAATAAAGAACCCCCAAAGAAGTTAATGTGTCCTGTGTAGTGTATCAATTTCACGGGCTACACATTTTTGGTACCAGGAGTGGGGTTAAAAATATTCAAATTGGCTGTATAGGTGATAGATTAGATAATACGGCAGTGGTGAAGAATTGAGAGCAGTGAATCCAGTCCTGTGGTCATCCTGTTGGTGAGAGGTGAGTCCAGTGAGCAGCTGTTTGTCGGAGTAAGACGGTTCCAGTTACCGGCGCAGGGTCCAGATGTTTGGTGGTGTCCCAGAGTAACGACAGCTGCACCTGTGAGGGAGAATCAACCGTCTCCTGCTCCGGCGGTTCCTGTTTCAAGACGGCCTGCAGAATTCATCATAAGAGACTGTTTCCAGCACTCTGTATCCTTGGTTAATCAAACACCGTTGGACTGAGTTGACACATTTCACTTTAGTAATTTCAATTTTTGTATATTAGAGTTATTCAGAACATTAAAAATGTCTGGTGATGAAGAAGTGGTTAATGATGCTGAGCATCTGGTGGCAGTTGAGTGTCCAGGTGTTGATCAGGACGTAGAGCTACAGCATCAAATTCGAGAGCTTAACAGGTTTAGAGATGAAACTGTAGCAAATAGGGCTACAGCCAGTAATGGGGTTAACCGTTCATACATCTATGTACCACGTGAGCGTCATATTCAAGCCTTTAGTGGAGACTTCAGTAAGGATGGGAGGTCAGTAGAGGAATTCATTGAGGAGGTTGAAAGAGTCCTGAGGTCTAGAGAGCAATCTCAAGATGAACAGCTTGACTTTGTGATCTCTCTCCTTAGAGCTTCTGCCTTAGAAGAAGTAAAGTTGTGTATGGGTGATAACACTAGCCAGCCTAGTGATGTTTTCAGCTTCTTGAGAGACGCGTTTGGAGAAAAACGTAGTGCCACACAACTTCTACAGGCCTTTTATAACCGCAACCAGGCAGAAGGTGAAAAGCTCCGTGATTACTCCCATGCATTATCACAAATTTTAAGCACTATTGTGAAGCAATCCAGACACACACTGCCTAATGAAAAGATTGTCCTTAGAGACCAGTTTATTGAGGGAATGAGAGATTCTGCTCTTAGACGAGAGATCCACAAATTTGTCAGAGACCGGCCTGAATCTAGTCTGCTTGAGGTCCGTAATGAAGCAGTCCTGTGGTCAATGGAGGACACTAAATCCTCTGGTTCTAGAATAGTGAAAAATAGGCAAGTGCACTCTGAAGTGGTCAGTGAGACACAGTGTTCAACTGCTCTAACTAATCAGCCTGCTGCTCTAGATGATATCCTCAGAGTGATAGCCAGACAGGATAAGCGATTAACTGAACAAGATCAAACTATCTCTGAGCTCATCAAAGCAGTTAAAGACCTGAGTACTCATAAAGCACAACAGCCTGATAGTCGACCTAGAATGCAGCCCAAGTACACAGATGATGGCCAGCCTATATGCTTTAGATGCCATGGAGTGGGTCATATCACCAAGAAGTGTACTCCGAACAGTAGTGGTCAAAACAAAGCTAGCCCCAAGTCTTCTCCAGCTCGGAAACGAGTGCCCTCGGTTGCTATGAGCCAGGCAATGCGAGGGGAAGTAGTTGGCTCTTCTACAGGCAGAGCTATTAGAGGTAGACTTCTTGAGCGGGCAGTTGGCAATTGTCCAGTTGTTGAATTGAGAATCAGGGGTGTAACAGCATCATGTTTACTTGACACTGGCAGCCAGGTTAGTACGATAACTGAAAGCTTTTTTAGGGAGCATTTGTCTGGGGAGGATGAGGACATGTTATCTACATCTGGGTGGTTAAAGATTACTGCAGCTAACGGGTTAGATATACCTTACCTGGGCTATCTGGAATTAGATGTAGAGACTATGGGGATGACTTTACCTCAGTGTGGGTTCCTTGTAGTCAAAGAGACGCCCAACTCATCTTCTGTACCTGGTCTCATAGGGATGAATATCATCAGTAGATGCAGACAAATAGTTCATGCTGAGTTTGAGACTACTTTTGGTGGTCAGCTGGATTCAGACTGGAGAGGAGCTTTCCAGCAGATGCAATCAGTGAATGTTGTTGATCAGGCTACCTTTGCTCGTGTTGCAGGGAAAGATCCTGTCCATGTACCAGCCTAGTCTTTAGCTACTGTCATGGCGAGAGGTCTCCAGACTGTAAAAGCTAATGGTTTGTCTCGGCTTCTAGAGCCTTTGGGCACTCCTCTACCAGGTGGTCTTGTAGTGGTGCCTACTCTAGTGACTTCTGACAGTCATGTATTTACAGTGCAAGTGATTAACATGTCTCAGGAAGATGTGTGGCTTCAGCCTAAGACTAGGCTAGGTGTGCTTTCTCATGTAGACCATGTAAAGACAGATGAGCCTTGTGAAGTGAAATTTCTGAGAATTTCAGCAGATGTTGAGCAGATCACAGTTGGCGCAAGTGTAAGTCAGCGAGCTAATACCCAGTCAATTCTTGACAAAGTCAATGTGGGTGGTACACCTGAACAAAAGGCTCAGCTAGGTGTGTTACTGGAGAAGTACTCAAGTGTATTTGCAGCTGAAGATGAGGATTTAGGCTATACTGATAAAGTACAGCATGAAATACATTTGACAGATGATGTTCCAGTAGCACAACCTTACAGAAGAATCCCTCCCACTCAGTATAAAGAAGTCAGGGAGCATATTACCAAGCTGTTGAAAAAAGGTGTAATTCAAGAGAGCTTGAGTCCCTATGCCTCACCTGTAGTGTTGGTACGTAAGTCTGATGGTACTTTACGACTATGTGTTGATTACAGGAAGCTCAATTCCAAGACAAAACATGATGCATTTCCTTTACCAAGAATTGATGAGAGCTTTGATGCTCTGAGAGGAGCCAAGTTCTTTTCAACAGTTGATTTAGCTAGCGGTTATCACCAAGTTGCTATGCATGAGAGAGACAGACCAAAGACAGCATTTACTACGCCTTTTGGTCTATACAAATACTTACGGATGCCGATGGGGGTCTGTAATGGACAATCCACATTTCAGAGACTAATGCAGTCTACTATGAGTGACCTGATCTTCCAAATTATCCTAGTCTATCTGGATGATATTTTGGTTTTCTCATGTACTTTCGAGGAACACCTAGAGAGACTAGAAACAGTATTCAGGCGTCTAGCTGAGACAGGACTGAAGATAAAGCTGCAGAAGTGTGATTTTCTACAGCAGAAAGTGAAGTTCCTAGGTCATCAGATTTCGGATGAAGGTATTGGTACAGACCCTAGCAAGGTTTCTGCTGTCCGAGAGTGGAAGGTTCCAGGCAGTGTCAAAGAACTTAGGTCATTCCTAGGTTTCTGTAGCTATTACAGAAAATTCATTGAGGGTTTTTCTAAAATAGCTGGACCACTACATGACTTGGTGAACCATTGTTTAGGTAAGAGGAAGCCTGCCAAAATGAGTCAGATGTTTAGTTCGTTGTGGACTAGTGAGTGTCAAGACGCTTTTGAGCATCTTAAGAGAAAACTCACCTCTGCTCCTATATTAGGTTTTGCAGACTTCACTCGCCCATTTATAGTTGAGACTGATGCCAGCCAGACTGGGTTAGGTGCAGTTTTATATCAACAGCAAGGTGACACTAAGAGAGTAATAGCTTACGCTAGTAGGAGACTATGTAATGCTGAGAAAAATGATCGCAACTACAGTAGCATGAAGCTAGAGTTACTCGCTCTCAAATGGGCTGTAGTTGAAAAATTCATAGGTTACTTATTTGGTTCAAAGTTTGTTGTCCGAACTGACAACAATCCCCTTAAAGACAGCTAAACTAGGTGCAATAGAACAGAGATGGGTTGCCCAGCTGTCTGTTTTTGACTTTGATGTAAAGTACAGACCAGGCCGTAGTAATGCTGCTGCTGACGCCCTCTCTAGGCAGGAGTTTGCAGGGGAGCCTGAGTCAGATTTAGATACAGACTTTAATGACTGTGTGGCAATTTGTAACCTTTTGAGTAGAGGAACGACATTATATCCTGAGCTTGTCACTACTGGTCTTCAATGCGGTAGAGTGAGACAAATCCGTGCCCTAGAGTCAGGTGCCAGTGAAACTAATCAGTCACAGGGGAATACTCATACTCTTCCCATCTATACCAAAGAGCAGTTGGTAGAGTTCCAGAGCAATGATCCTACCTTAAGAGATTTTAGATCATGTTGGAATAGAAACAAGAAGCCAAGTCACAGAGAGAGACTAGCTTTGTCTAAACCAGTCAAGCACCTTCTGAAACAGTGGGGCTACATACAACAGAGAGAAGGATTACTTTACCGTGTTGTAGACGATCCACGTCTTGCGCAGAGCTGGCAGTTACTTTTACCTGCATGCTTGAGAGAGCAAGTGTTGGAGAGCGTACACGATAGTATGGGGCATCAAGGAATTGAACGTACTGTCAACCTGCTCAGACAAAGGTGTTTTTGGGTAGGCATGTATGAAGATGTAGAAAACTGGGTTAAGAAGTGCCAGAGATGCATACTTACCAAAATGCCTCAGCCTAAGATCCATGCTCCAGTTAAAGCATTCTTAGCCTCCAGGCCTCTGGAGGTTGTAGCGGTAGACTTCACAGTGCTAGAGCCAGCATCAGATGGTCGTGAAAATGTCTTGGTGGTCACAGATGTGTTCACTAAATTTACACAGGCATACCCCACCAAAGATCAGAAAGCTGACACAACAGCAAAAGTTTTACTGAGAGAGTGGTTCATGAAGTATGGGGTCCCAGAAAGTTTGCACTCTGATCAGGGTAGAAATTTTGAAAGTGAAATAATTTCTGAATTGTGCAAGCTTCATGGTGTCAAAAAGAAACGTACAACTCCCTATAGGCCTCAGGGAAATGCCCAATGTGAGAGGTACAATAGGACTCTTCATCACTTGCTACGCACTCTTCCCCAGGAAAAGAAAAGGCGGTGGCCTGAGTACTTACCAGAGTTAGTTTATGCCTATAATGTAACTCCACATTCCACCACAGGGTATTCACCGTATTACTTGCTTTTTGGAGTACAGCCTCATTTGCCGGTAGATGCATTACTAGGGAAGGAGAATGTCACAGATGGGAAACATGACTGGCTAGCTGTGCATCAGGAGAGACTAAGGCATGCACATGAAAAGGCTAGGGATTATTCAGAACAGAAAGCAGCAGAAAGGGTTGCTTTTCAGAATGAGAAGGTTTTCTGTCCATCTGTAGACATTGGTCAACCGGTGTATCTCCTTCATAGACCTTTGGGGAGGAATAAGATTCAGGATGCTTGGAGCCCTACAGTCTACAAGGTAGTGGATATCCAGGGTACAACTCACACATTTGAGGAGGGCCCTTGAAGAGAGTCCACAGGTCAGAGTTGCGTCCTTGTGATCCACCCATTCCTAAACCAAGAACTCGGAGAGCTGAGTTAGCTACTAGTAGTCAGTCAGAGTCTACTGCAGAAGACATTCCTGAGTCTTCTGAGCCTAATTTTATTGTAGTAGAAGTCCCTATTCCTTCAGTCAGCTTGACACCAAATGTGTCAGTAGAAGCAGATGATGTTGAAAGAGGATTCAGAAACTGACAGTGATGGTAAAGCATTGGGATCTAGTGATGTAGATGTACAGCTATAAGGGACCAAGGGTCATGAACAAGTATCAAAAGGTAATGTACCTGTTCCAGCCATTAGGAGGAGCAAGCGAGCTACTGCAGGGGTTCATACCAATCCATTTAATTTGCCGAAGTCCGCCTGTAATGCAGTTACAGTCAGCACCGATATGGTTTCACAAGTACTAAGAACTCTTGGTGCTGCTCTGTTTGAGAAAGCATTGCAAGGGGCAATGGGGTCGGTTTAGATTTCTTGGTAGTCATCGAGAATGTAGCCAGGTGGTAAATTTGGATATAGTTATTTTCCTTGTAGTTTAGTTTCCTTGTGGTGTATTTAGATTTAATAAATGTATGTATAAACTTAAGCTCTATACAGTTTGAAGGTTGCATACCCACTGATTGGTCATTTAAAAGGGTAGAAAAGGAAAGTGTTAAAACTAATTTGTGGACCGCAGAGAAACTAATACAAAGATTAATCTAAATGGTGACATCTCTAAGGTCCTTCTCACCTCCCGCCACTAGGGGCTGCTGTTCTGTAGAAGTTAATTAGGTTAAGTTAAGCACTTCCTTTTTCATTGCATTTCCGGGTAGAGCTGAATGGGGAGAGTGATGCAAGATGGATGCTGTGGTGCATCGGAGCTAATCGTGGGTGTTTATCATGACAGATGCCTTGAGTTAATAAAGTAACCTGATGTCTCCTCGTGGTTAGCGAAGCTGTAAGCCCACTGCCGTATTGTTTAGTGTTGTTTAGTATTGTTGTGTATTATCTTGTATTGTTTTTATTTTATATCCTGTACCTCGTATGTCCTATAGTAAATTCATTTCATGCCAATTTAGAAAGGCCAGTTGCACACCCTCTCAGCAACATATAACAAAAATAAAGAACCCCCAAAGAAGTTAATGTGTCCTGTGTAGTGTATCAATTTCACGGGCTACATCTGTATACACTGTCTTTACCCACAATAATTTTTTGTAACTCGGCTTCGAAAAACGTTCCTTCTATATCCTCCCTGTCATAGTCTTTTAACCGGTACACGGGGGGGGTCTCTAGCCAACTGCTCGGTAACTGTAAAATATTCGTCAGAAAATGTTTGTTCATAACCTTTGGCAAAAGTACTCCGTAGCTTTGAAACGTGAACCACATCACCGATGTTGAACTTATAAGTAGTGTTTCCCTTCTTAATTAATGGTCCGTATACATTTTTATACTATTACTTTGATCAACATCTATAGGCTTCATTTTAATACTGGTGTGATACCCTTGGTCGTAAGCCTCGATAAAATCCTGAACTTTATCAAAATACTTGAACGTGTTGACCGCTGTAAAATATCTCCACATTTTGGTCTTTATGGTGCGATTAAACCTCTCCACCACCGATGCCTTAAGCTCATTACCGGTGGTGAAATGATGTATTTTGTGTATCTTCAGTAGATTCTGAAATTCTCTGTTGAGAAACTCTTTTCCTTTATCAGTCTGCAGTTTTTTAGGACATCGACCCTGGCCCAATATATCCTTAAAGGCCCTTGTCACCGCCCTACCTGTTTTATTATGTAGAATGCGAGCCCAGGCATATTTCGATAACACGTCGATACACATCAACATAAATTTGTGACCATTGTTATGTTTTGATAAATTTGACATATCGACTAGATCCATTTGCCATTGTGAGTCTATGTCAGTTGCATATACGTGGTTTCTTTTAAAGTTAATCCTGAGAGGTTTATGTAAGGCTTAGGCGTCTTGTTCCCGTAACCATTCTGAAACAACCACATCATTAGCCTTCACTCCTGCCTCCGCGAGTCCTCTTTGAAAACCCTTCTAACCCGCCAAACCCCCAATCTTGGCTGGGTTGTAGTATAGTTCCTGCATTTGGGGAGCTTGCCGAGTCATTCTGTAACAACACAGACCAACACTATGCGCAAAGTTTTTATACAAGGTTTTTTATTCAACTTCAGGAGAGCAGATACCCCTTTTTAGACATTTGAGAAAAGTATAACATACGCAACAATTTTTTCTACGGTCCAGACAAAAAGAAATCAGATGATTGGTTACTTGATCTATATCAACAAATACCTGTTTCTTTATCTTGTAGGCACACACCTCAGTTACATATGTAAATAAAACAACGATATGGCCTATTTTAAAAGTAAACAGAGGTTTATTAAACATGCTAAGTAAAAGGTCATACAGATGTTGATGAAATGGGCTAATATCATTCTTGGCCCCCTTGAGCGCTTCATCCCAGTGTTCGTACCCCCCGGTCTTTGTTACAGCAGCCATTAACTTTTCCAGGTTTGAAAGTTGGCTACTTTTTTGTCAAGCACATGGTGTAATAGAGCTCTCAGGTTAGCTGCAGAGTGTTGATGACAGAACCAGTTGCAGAAGCAGTCCAGAACATTCCCCATATTCAAAGTCCCTTAGTTTAGGTCAAAGTCTGAATCAGTGGCGTAGATGTCGAATTCTTCGTCGCCGTCCCCAGCTTTAACTTCTTTACGGAAGAAATAAGCTTTTAGCTTGCCAGCGGTTTTTCTACTCGGCTCATCCAGGTCGTTGAGCAGCTGACCAAGTTTCTCTATTATAAACGGCTCCTTTTTCAGCTCCAGCAAAATCTCATCTATGATTTTCTGGACTTGCACCAGGGTGACATGTAGGTGGGAGTAAGACAGCGCCTTGATTGGCACAGGTTTCAGCCATGGTTTGTTCAGTCTTCTGTAAAACATGTCGAAATAGAACTGGAAATAGTAGCGGTCTGGTTCAAACAAACAGCTGTGTCTCAACTGACTGGGGTGATTCACTTCACAACCCAAACAGACTTCTTTCAGAGCTCGATCGATGAGAGCACTCAGAATATACACCAGGGTGCTTTTAACCACTCTGCTTACTTGGTCACGTACCTCGGGCATAAATCCAGCGTCTTCATCACGCCCCCGGGACAGTTTGATACTCATTGGGTCGCCTGGTGGTTTGTGGGGTGTTTCTACATCCATTGGACCGACCCCCTTCTGAGATGCACAGACGGTAGACAGTTCAGCAAAATCGAGGCCCTCCATGAGCTCCAGAGGCTGGGGCTCACCGAGACTCATTTGGACATCCATCGCACAGCATGCTGTTTCGTCCTGAGGGACCGGGGGTTGAGGTCTTGGAGGGTAGCCGCAGTCAGAGGGTTCCGGAGTGTATACAAAATCTGGGGAATAGAACCAGGGGAGATCCCGGGTTTAAAGAGGTCTGTAGAGCCTGTCGACGTCCACAGCTTTCGGGTAAGACATTCTCTTTAATTTTAAACCATGAATGAAGTGTTGCGCCTTTTATCCTATCTCTTCACTACGTCATGACAGACCGCCCTCTTAGAAGAGAGTAGCCCCTGAGCCACCAGACCCCCCTCCAAACCCCCACAGGTCGTCTGTTTTATCATTGTCGTCGTCCTTCAAGGGGGATATATAATCCATAATACAGCATATTCTCCTTCTAACAGAATCCAGTTGCGAACATTTGATCAAGATGTCAAAACCGTCATTTATACAGGTTATGACCTCTTTCAAGAACGGCCAGTCCAAGTCGACAAACATGATTTTGGTAACCTGTTTTCTGGCTACTCCACAACCCCTTCAATAGGGTTTGTAATCAGGGTACTGTTAAACAAAACCTTGCGATCGGTAGTTATCGATAGACTCTTCACCACTCTACCGTAAATCTGCAAGCTTTCCCATTCACACCTTTCAAAACCCTGAGTCGGAGAGCCCGTTTCGCGTTCTCTTGGACCCTCTTGCAAGTCTTCTAGAGTCTTATCCACAAGACCCAGATCTCTCCAGGCCATCACCTTCAACCAGTCCTCATAAGAGTATTCAATTACCGTCTCAAAAGGTTCCAACGTACCCTCCTTCTCTCCCAAAGCAAAAAGCTCCACTCCAACATAGCTGGGGTCCCTTTTAAAGCGGTAACCCCGTTGAGCCCCCCAGAACAGCACCCAGGTGCGTTCAATCTTCAAATTGGTAAGTACAGGAACCCTTGCCCGGGCTTGCTTCTTGCGGGGTTTCATGTTGATGTTGCTGGACATGTTGAAGAAGCTGGATGTTTCAGATGCTGAGAATTAAAGAGGTATTGCCTAAAAGCAGCGCGGGTTCTTAAATAGAGAGGAGAGTTTCGGGGCGGTGCCTTCAGAGGGGTGGGGGTATTTATGGGTGGCCTTGTTGTTCAGGGTTTTATGGGTGTACACTTTCTGACGGATATGACGTAGGAATAATTAAAGAAATAACTCTACCTAAAACCACGCCCCCCAATTATGACGTAGGAATATTAATACGGTTAGGTCATACGTCATAACAAAAAAGGCAGCGCCAATAGGACCCTACTATCTACTGCAGTTTAATTATTGCTGCATAGTCTTTGTGTGCCATATTCAGTTTACTTATTTTAATAGCACAAACAAGTTGTTTCTATACAATTCCCTTTAAGAGACCAATACTGACACATTTCTTTCTTTTTATTATTATCACTTTTAAGCCTTCACTAGTCTCATAAGGAAACACATTTCTCTGTAAATATTTCTGTTATGTGCACATTTTAGTTCTTCAACTTATTGATAATGGCAAAAATTATTAAGGTTTAATTTAAAAAATAGACAGTTCTTTGTCTTTGGTTAAATCCCTCTCACTTTGTAACTTTTACTAGTAAGTCAAATTGAGATTTTAAAAGTTGGTACATGTGAGACAGAGTCAAGAAGGTTTCATTCAGACTGTAGATTGTTTATATACATGGGTATATTACTTTTGCTAGCCTAGTATACTACTGTAGCGTAAGGTACACTTCCTGGAATCTTGTAGAACTCAATTTCTGTAATAATTGGACGCAGACACCAATTCCAAAGATATAAATTGTCAAATTTATTCAAAACAAAGACTAAATGTAGCACTACACTAATTATACAAAAGGGAAAAACTGATTTTTTGATCTAGAGTTGAATTTTAATTAAAGACAAATCACTTCCGTGACCAAATCAAAGACCATGGGATCGCATATGATAACACAAATCGTTAAACAAAAAAGGTTATAAACACATTGACCACAATACCGGTTAGTAAGACGAAGGTGAGTCTCTCATTAGTATTGTTAGTCGGACATTAAATAACTACGCAGGTTAGTATTTAATGTCAGGTAACTTCTCGTTATATATATATCAGTCTCATTTACGTTTAGGTGCCGAGAAAGATCCTATCATTACTTGTTACCACAATTTCCCTTAACTGATTATTATTCAATGATTAAGGATAGGCAGGGCCACCTATAATCTGTTGTCTATTAATTTGTGTCAATTTCAGACTAAACAGTTCAACAGGAATGAGAAGATATTTCTCGGCGTTGACAGATTTTATTTCTAAAATTATCAACAAAACAGTTTAATACAACACACATTTATATTTAAGAAAACTAAATGATATTACACATTCTAGAGTTATGAATCACAGATTAACATTTCTAATTGATTTCTAAGATGGCATGAATCATGAACTCCAAACTGTTAAACTTATCTGAACTTCGTCGCAGAGAGGCCTCAGAGAGGTCCGTGTGGTTTGGAACAAAGGCAGTCCGGTTCGGCTTTGTCCAAGAACTTCCACTCAGTCGATGCACCTGGAAGTTGGGGTTTGTATGTAGAGTGTAGAGTCTTTTCCAAACAGATTTTCCACTGGTTTGAAGGCTCCAAGGTTGTGCACAAAATCTTCTTTGTAAGCAGGGTTCCACCGTAGTTACTTGAAGACAAAGTCTTTGAGGAAAGCAGGGCCCTGTTCATTCCAAGGGTCAAGTTTCTTAAGAGTCAATAGCTATTTAAATGACTGACACTTTCATATTCAGTCGACTTAGTCAATTGTCCAGCTGTAAAACTCCACTGATCAGGTGGGCACAGGCGGGCAGCGCAGTCTGTAAAGTTCTTTATTTAATAAAGTCCTTTAAAAGAATTCTTCGTACGGCTCAATCTCCTTCTCCCAGTTTAACTCTTCTGTTGCCGGCAAAGACTTGGTTGGTTTCTGGTTCCGGTTCTGGCAACAGAGCTACAGGTTGAGCTGTGGCAGTGAGTTTCTGCTTCAGGTGAGAGAGAGAGAAAGAAAGAGACTGTGCGCTGTTCTTTATAGTCTGTCAAATCAATAGGTGATTGGTTCTTGAATTTTTGAGATTGGATTTCGGTTTCAGCCCCCAGTGTCCTATTGGAGGGGGGCTTGATTTATGACTGATGTCAATCCATGCCATCTTTTGGAAATGCCGGTTGGCCCGGGTTCGTAGCTCTATGTCGGGATTTCGGATCTCGTCCACTTCAAAGAGTTTTTATCACCTACAGGCCCCTTTCTCCAGACATTTCACAGCAGGACTCCAAACCATTCGGCCTGAAATCTGGATTAATGGCAAAGCACAGCCCATAAACTGTCAACATAATCAACCCCAGGTAGAAATATAGCTGTCTAATTATTTTGAGCACTAATCTTACATTTCATAAAGAAAAGCATTTAATTCTATGCAATTGTTAGGTGTATACGTTACATATTCCAGTTAGTTCACTGTAATGACAGATATGAGAAGTTCATTTATTTAGCACACTCACAGAAAACCATTTATTTCTAAACAGTTACTAGATATCCAGTTTAGGCCTTCATCTTAGTTATTTGTAATAGCAAGAGTGCTTAAAATTATTAATTCAATGATATATCTTTGTTTCCCCCTTTTGTTTACTGCTCTCATAAAATAACATTTTATTCAAGCAATAACAGGGCAGCCTAAATATACAACATATCTTAAAGTACAAGGCAACTGAAAGCTGTGTACGGTCTCAATGCATTTGATGCTGAGGATTAATTCAACTGAAAATGGTCAAAACTGTTGACTTTTTATTGAATGTTAAATTTGACAGAGTCCTCTCTTAAGGACCTGTTGCCTGGGGGTGTTGCTGCTTTGGGTGTGTCCAGTGCCATTTCAGATAAGAGAGGCTCTGTGGGTCAAGCAGGACAGAGACCAGTCTCACAGTCTCTGCCTGCTCTGCATCTCCATTTCCCATCTTCACCGTATACAGCTGAACTATACTCTGCATCCTACACAAGAGCGCTCAGCTTCTGACACTGATGACAAGACGGGGCATGGCTCTGAGCCTGAAGAAAACCATGAGGTAATTCAAACTTATTTAATTTCTATACTGTGAAACAGACTGAAAGATGTTGCTGTTCTTAATGCTTGTCTTGTTTACTTATTTCATGTATTTGTGTACAATTTTGTGTTGACGAGTTCTACATCAACACGTATGTGAATTTCAATGTGAAGAGCCCGTGTCACGCAATGAGGGGCTGTAGTGTAGAGACCCTCATAAGAGTAGCAGATTTAACACTTTTTTAGTGAACTACTAATTTTTTCTATTTTAATAGAATACAAAACGTAGCAGAAAGTTGTATCAGATCAGACCACTGGACAGGAACACCCACCAAGACTGAGAATTCATGTTTCTGCCCTTGTGTTACAAGTCACCTACAAACTGTTGAAAGAGTGGATGAGGGTCTACAGCAGAGGTTCCCCATCCTGGAGTCGTGACAATGTCAGGGTGAGTTTTATTTAATATGTTTTTAAATTATTTATTTATTTATTTATTATTATTATTATCATTATTATTTGTTATTTTTTATATTATTTTGTAATTAAAAATATGATTGTTTAATATATTTTTGCATTATTATTACTGTTATTATTATTATTATTATTATTATTATTATTATATAGTATGTGTTATGTGTATATATTAATTTGTAATTAAAAATACGATACAATTATGTTTAACACCTTATAGTATAAGTATAAACCACATTAACGTACATAGTAATACAATGTTTATGATACAAAAAAGTGTCTAAAAGTTGCATAAATAGATTAATAGATTAATAATACCCCTATGCTACTGGTAAACCTTTAAGTTTACATCATATTTTTTGTAAGTGTTGGAATATGTTGAAGATGAGCCTATCTGTTTCTGTGTCCGTAAAATAAGCCATTTTACAAAACGTAGAGTTTGTAGTGATTTTTCAGAGTTTCAGGGTTTAGTAGAATGCAGACTTGAGTCATATAAATACAAGGCTGTGCTTATTTCTGTCTGCTTTGTGTGTTCCCTGAAGACTAATTGAATTGTCACTATTTAGTTTGCAGATTACTCCTAGAAGTTATATAAATCATTTTACAAGACTTAAAATTTGCAGTAAAATACCATTTGTGGTTATCATATCCTTGCAATGTGGTCCCTATTTCTGTGTTTTGTATGTGTTTCATGCTTGCAGTTATCACCATGTATTTGTAGGTTTGAAAAATAAGGTATTTCTATAGGAATAGAAACGTAAGTGTTTCTCACTTTATTTACAATAGATACCTGATGTACTTTGTTGCCAGAATCGGGTATAACTTTGAAAAAGAAGCCAACAGTGAAAGACTTAATAGAATATATATGGAATATATTGGAAATGTTATGGAATGACATTACTCCGTACAGGTTAGTGTGTCTCTCTGTCCAATGTTGGTTTTGTGAACCAGAAATTAATCATTACAAGTATCTGTACAACATCTTTTGGAGTCTTTTTCTACTTCTGACTATGTTCCATGTTGTAAAATGCTTGTTTGTCATAATAAAAGTCACCATCATGTGTGTGTTTGTGTGTGTGTGTGCGTGTGTGTGTGTATTTTATTAATTCAATACATTTGAGCATGAACAGATTATATTATATATACATATATTATGTATTATTTTATACATATGAATATTCACAAATACTGCTTCATTTTGTGTCTCTAAGAAAAGTGGTGTACATGTCTTTAGTGTCATAACAAGAAAACATACTGTGGACCAAGTTCCATAATTGGAAGGTTGTGGGTTCAAATCCTGTGTGGGGCAGTGCTGTTGTACCCTTGAGCAAGGTACTTCACTTAGATTGCTCCAGTAAAATACCCAGCTGTATAAATGGGTACAAATGTAAGTCATCCTGGATAAGAGTGTCTGCTAAATGACAAATAATGTAATATATATATACATAAATATATGTGTGTGTTTGCTAGTATATATATATATATATATATATATATTTATTATACATATATATGTAATGAAATGCAATATATTCTTAAATATGATATGTGTTAAGGCTACGTTTGAGCATTCACTAATGTAACAAAAATAATAAGTACGGCGCTGGTCAAAATATACTTATATAATTCTATACATTTTACACTGTTTCTATAAGAAAAGTGGTGTATTTGACTTTAGTTTCTCTTGATAAATATAAACTACAGATTTAGGTATATAGTGAGGGAAAAAAGTATTTGATCCCCTGCTGATTTTGTACGTTTGCCCACTGACAAATAAATGATCAGTGTATAATTTTAATGGTAGGTGTATATTTTAACAGTGACAGACAGAATAACAACAAAAAAATCCAGAAAAATGCATTTCAAAAAAGTTATAAATTGATTTGCATGTTAATGAGGGAAATAAGTATTTGACCCCTTCGACTTAGTACTTGGTGGCAAAACCCTTGTTGGCAATCACAGAGGTCAGACGTTTCTTGTAGTTGGCAAGCAGGTTTGCACACATCTCAGGAGGGATTTTGTCCCACTCCTCTTTGCAGATCCTCTCCAAGTCATTAAGGTTTCGAGGCTGACGTTTGACAACTCAACCTTCAGCTCCCTCCACAGATTTTCTATGGGATTAAGGTCTGGAGACTGGCTAGGCCACTCTAGGACCTTAATGTGCTTCTTCTTGAGCCACTCCTTTGTTGCCTTGGCTGTGTGTTTTGGGTCATTGTCATGCTGGAATACCCATCCACGACCCATTTTCAATGCCCTGGCTGAGGGAAGGAGGTTCTCACCCAAGATTTGATGGTACATGGCCCCATCCATTGTCCCTTTGATGCAGTGCAGTTGTCCTGTCCCCTTAGCAGAAAAACACCCCCAAAGCATAATGTTTCCACCTCCATGTTTGACGGTGGGGATGGTGTTCTTGGGGTCATTCCTCCTCCTCCAAACACGGCGAGTTGAGTTGATGCCAAAGAGCTCGATTTTGGTCTCATCTGACTACAACACTTACACCCAGTTCTCCTCTGAATCATTCAGATGTTCATTGGCAAACTTCAGACGGGCCTGTACATGTGCTTTCTTGAGCAGGGGGACCTTGCGGGCGCTGCAGGATTTCAGTCCTTCACGGCATAGTGTGTTACCAATTGCTTTCTTGGTGACTATGGTCCTAGCTGCCTTGAGATCATTAACAAGATCCTCCCATGTAGTTCTGGGCTGATTTCTCACCGTTCTCATGATCATTGAAAGTCCACGAGGTGAGATCTTGCATGAAGCCCCAGACTGAGGGAGACTGACAGTTATTTTGTGTTTGTTCCATTTGCGAATAATCGCACCACCTTCTCACCAAGCTGCTTGGCGATGGTCTTGTAGCCCATTCCAGCCTTGTGTAGGTCTACAATCTTGTCCCTGACATCCTTGGACAGCTCTTTGGTCTTGGCCATGGTGGAGAGTTTGGAATCTGATTGATTGATTGCTTCTGTGGACAGGTGTCTTTTATACAGGTAACGAGCTGAGATTAGGAGCACTCCCTTTAAGAGAGTGCTCCTAATCTCAGCTCGTTACCTGTATAAAAGACACCTGGGAGCCAGAAATCTTGCTGATTGATAGGGGATCAAATACTTATTTCCCTCATTAACATGCAAATCAATTTATAACTTTTTTGAAATGCGTTTTTTTTTGTTGTTATTCTGTCTCTCACTGTTAAAATACACCTACCATTAAAATTATAGACTGATCATTTCTTTGTCAGTGGGCAAACGTACAAAATCAGCAGGGGATCAAATACTTTTTTCCCTCACTGTATCTGTGGAAGATGAACAGCAGAGAGAGTTGGATGAACCCTCGCCTAGGGTCTCCAGCGAAGTGGATGGAAGGAATGGTGCTTTGTTACAGGATGAAACTGCCAATTCGAGGAGTCCCCAGGATAGCTGAAAGGAGACTGGCCAGAGTCTGGAAGATGTCCCTAGATGCTCACAGAGACACCACGAGCTGCCAAAGAGGCTGCAGTACTCTAAGATGGGTAAATCCCCTTTCCCTGGTTGTACAATCATTGCTTCAAGGGCTCAGTACAGCTTTTGCCGTATCATTGGAGGAGCCTGATTCTCTTGGGGATCCCTCTCTAGCAATGTATAGTGAATATCTTTCTGTGGTGACTTCACAGCCTATAGGATGCAGAGGGACCTGCATATCTTCAAGCCGGGGAGAGTGTAACCCGGGTAACCCAGGCTACCAGTAAAGGAATAAAGATATGAGTTAAAAGTTAGGAAAGTTAAGAGGGAAGGAGGAAAATTATTGTTTTAGAAGGACGGGAGAATCAACCAATAAGTAATAAAAACTCTTTGAAATGGACGAGAGCCGAAAACACAGAGCTACGAACCCGGGCCAACCGGCATTTCCAAAAGATGGCATGGATTGACATCAGTCATAAATCAAGCCCCCTCCAATAGGACACTGGGGGCTGAAACCGAAATCCAATCTCAGAAACTCAAGAACCAATCATCTATTGATCTGACAGGCGTATAAAGGGTAGCGCACAGCATCTCTCTTTCTCTCTCTCACCTGAACCAGTAACTTGCTGCCACAGCTCAACCTGTAGCTCTGTTGCCAGAACCGGAACCAGAAATCAACCAAGTCTTTGCCGGCAACAGAAGAGTTAAACTGGGAGAAGGAGATTGAGCCGTACGAAGAATTCTTTAAAGAACTTGATTCAGTTAAAGAACTTTAGAACCTGCGCATGCCTGCCTGTACCCATCTGATCAGTGGAGTTTTACAGCTGGACAATTGACTGCAATACGAAAGTGTTCAGTCATTTAAATAGCTATTGAGTCTTGAGAAACTTGACCCTTGGAACCAAACAGGGCCCTGCTTTCCTCAAAGACTTTGTCTTCAAGTAACTACGGTGGAAACCCTGCTTGCAAAGAAGATTTTGTGCACACCCTTGGGGCCTTCAAACCAGTGGAAAATCTATTTGGAAAAGACTCTGTTTCGCGAAACCCCAACTTCCAGGTGCATCGACTGAGTGGAAGTTCTTGGACAAAGCCGAACCAGACTGCCTTTGTTCCAAACCACACGGACCTCGTGCCATGTGCTGTTATCTGAGCCCGAAGCCAGAGAGGCCTCTCTGTGTTGAAGTTCAGATAAGTTTAATAGTTTGGAGTTTATCATTCATGACATTTGAGAAATCAATTAGAAATGTTAATCTGTGATTCATAACTCTAGAATGTGTAATATCATTTAGTTTTCTTAAATATAAATGTGTGTTGCATTAAACTGTTTTGTTTGACAATTTTAAAAATAAAACCTGTCAACGCCGAGAAATATCTTCTCATTCCTGTTTAACTGTTTTAGTCTGAAATTGACACACGTTAATAGACATTAGATTATTGGTGGCCCTGCCTATCCTTAATCATTGAATAATAATCAGTTAAGGGAAATTGTGGTAACAAGTAATGATAGGATCTTTCTCGGCACCTAAACGTTAATGAGACTGATATATATATATATATATATATATATATATATATATATATATATATATATATATATATATAACGAGAAGTTACCTGACATAAAAACTAACCTGCGTAGTTATTTGATGTCCGACTAACAATACTAATGAGAGACTCACCTTCGTCTTACTAACCGGTATTGTAGTCAACGTGTTTATAACCTTTTTTGTTTAACGATTTGTGTGTTATCATATGCGATCCCATGGTCTTTGATTTGGTCAGGAAGTGATTTGTCTTTGATTTGTTGATCTAGAGTTGAATTTTAATTAGTTTTTCCCTTTTGTATAATTAGTGTAGTGCTACATTTAGTCTTTGTTTTTAATAAATTTGAGAATGTATATCTTTGGAATTGGTGTCCCCGTCCAATTATTACAGAAATTGAGTTCTACAAGATTCCAGGATTCGTGATAAGGTGATACTATAAATTCACTTCTTTAATTGAAATTTATAAGTGTACCTTACGCTACAGTGATGACATCAGAGTTGATTTAAAAATTCCACTTCAGTAGTTGGACAACATCGATTTGCATGGGGGCAGGGGAATGTGATTTGATCTGATTTGGCTTGTTCTCTTGGCTAAGGGAATGACTGGAGCTGGGTCCAGACTATTAAACCCCCAAAAGTGTAAACGGCTCCCTGTATTGCCTGCGCAGAATTTTAAGAGCAAAGTCTAGCATGAGCTAGTTGGTTGTCCCGGATGTTGGAATGGATGTAGGTTTGTTAAGCTTCAGAAGGTGGAGCTGATCCGGTATTCCTTTGTGTGCAGCAGAAACAGAATTAATGGCCAGAAAATTGTTCAGCGTCAAACCCGATTTGTCAGAACCTGGCGGAGATGAAAGAGGAACCAGTGCTGGGTAATGACATGTCCTTTCTCGTCTATGAATAACGGGTTGGTGAGTGTGGCTCCTTGGGAGTGACAGAGTTGAAGGAAGGAGGTGAGAGGTTCGTAGTGGCTGGTTGCGGAATTTAATCTGAACAAATACATTAATGCACCATCTCCTAGTTGATCCTTTTTGATTCATTTGAGGTGAACAATTAAGGAATCTGTGGAATGAGGAAAAAGGTCTGCGACGCAAGCATGAATGGTTGGGTTGAAATGGGAAGTTTAGGCAATGAATTCTGAGCATCTCAGGAAACCAAAGAATGATATGACAAACATTTCATGGAGTGTCAGGTTAGTGGCAGGTGAGTGATATCTGACCTGACACTAGGCAAGTGCAAGGAAGTGCAGTTTCATTCTTTTGTAATCCTTTGAGAAGGAGGATAGCAGTGTGGAGTAGTGGTTAAGGTTCTGGAGGTAGAGGGTTGTGGGTTCAATCCCCAGGTGGGGGTCACTACTGTTATACACTTGAGCAAGGTACTTCACATAGATACATAAATGCCCAGTAAATGCCCAGCTGTATAAATGGGTACACATGTAAAAATAATGTGATATGTTGTAACAATTGTAAGTCACCCTGGATAAGGGTGTATGCTAAGAAATTGTGTAATAATAATTTGGCGTGAGATGAGCAGAATTGTTTCAACAGTTTCAATATGTGTAGTGATTGTGAACGTCCTTTATTGATGATGTGTACAATTGCTAAGCTGTCTGAATGTACGAGAACTAAGTTATGTCACCAGGATTAACCCCAAAGGAATGCAGCCACGACGAGAGGGTATAATTCACACAACGCAGAGGAGATGACCGAGGGAGGGAGCAGGGAAAGTTTGGGAGGCCAGGGGGCAGCAAACCATTTGCCCTGGTAATAGGCACCAAACCTGATGAAGGTTGAAAGGCTGTAAGTCCTCTGGTGACAGCAGGCAATCCGCATAGAAGAAGGTGAAGCTGTTCCATTGCTGCAGGAACAGCTGCCACAGGCGGAGTTTCATGATGCAATTGGCTGTGAGGGTGACATGATGATGGAGAGAGGGGACAGAAGAAGTGAGGGTGAGCAGAAGGGAAATGAAGACGCGACCCTGGTGAATGATACGGATTGCATAGTTTAAATGGCCAAGGAGGGAGAGCAGCTCTCGTTGGGTGCAGTGGCAAGACCAAGAGTAAGTGGACAGGTATAGAGAGATACGATCGATTTTCTCACAGGGGAGGGAAGCGCTGAAAGTAGATGAATACAGGACAATGCCTAGGAATTCCAGGTGCATGTCTGGTCAAAGGGTCTTTTGAGAGCTGAGGGGCACGCCGAGGGCAGAAAAGACAGACATTATGATGGAGCGAGTGGGGGGGGATCAAGGGGGGTGGATTAGAAGGAAATCATCAAGTAAGTGCAAAACGGAAGGGAGTGCATGATTATTGAGGAGGATCTAGCAGAGTGTCGAAAATCTTTGGGTTGCTGTGGCAACTGAAAGGCAGGCGGACTGAAGCTGATGCTGAAAAGATGCCATGAGTCGGGAGCATGGGGTAAAATTTTAAAGGCATTTGAAATGCCGGCCTTTGTCAGCCAGGCTGATGAGGAACCCCAAAACGAGTTCCTTGGAAAGGAGCGAGTCTACGGAATCGGGATCCAGATTGGCTGATTGCAGAAAGGAGGAAGAGGGAATGTAAACGAGGCTGGGTGAAAAAGGTTTTCAAAGACCAAATTGTACATTTTGTGACAAACAGTAAAGTGAAAGCTATCATTGTAGAGAGGTTCAATAGAACTATAAAATCGAAAATATGGAAATACTTTACATCCATGAACACTTTTAGATATCTTACAGACCTGCTTCATAGTTACAATCACACATTCCACAGAACTGTCAAGGAATGTCCAGTAGATGTCACCCCTGAAGATGCCCTGAGGGTATGGAAGACCATTTATAGGGCATTTTTCAAAAGCAGACCCTCAAAATTTAAGTTTAAAGAAGGTGATAATGTTAGGGTCTCGAAAATAAAGGGGGAATTTGAAAAGGGGTATGAGCAGACATTCACATATTAACTATTCATATTCAAATAATGTGTGCCTGGGGTATGCTGTCTTCTCTAAGACTGTTCCCCTGATACCAACTGTCTCACTGTGCTACTGTGCTGTGCCATAGTGCAACCCTGATACCAAGAGGAACAGAGTCTGATAAGAACCAGTTTTCTCCAGCAATTTGGGCTTGATACATCGTACAAACCCCCCTTATATTAAACATTACATATGCCTTAATTCTCCCTGGTTTGACTATATATGGGTCTTCCAGAGCAGTTGTCAGGCAGAAACCGAACTTGCACTCATCACGGGACAGACATGTGGGCCTGTTATCTGTCTCTCCTGTCTGCTCTGCATAAAAGTGCCTGTAGTTTGTAACTTCTCTAAGACTGTTCTTGAGATCGCCTCTTGAACCTCTTCCATGCACCTGCATGTATTAAAAACCTTTGGTTGGAAACATGTATCTCTCTCCAAGATTTCTTCGACATGTATAATGCTTAAATTGTACTTGCATTATTGCTCTTATGTTTTGTAAATCGCCCTGGAGTCTCCATTTTAAACTTTAACACTCCTCTCCACACTCTCTCTGTTAGTCAATGTTAATGTACTGTAATGTCCAGTCAGTCAGTGTTAATGTACTTTAGTGTGTTGGGAAAGTGTTGGGGGGTATTGCTTTAAGACTGTGCATTATGGGTTTGATTAAAAAAAAAAAAGTACTTCCCGGGGTTAAAAGGTGTTAGAATGAAGGCCATCTTGTAGTGAAACCGGTAGCATAAAAAAGTATTCATTACTTTTACACGTAACTCTGTAATTTGAATAATTGCACATTAAAGTTGACTTCTTCAGGGGAACTGACTGGCAGCGGATAGAACTGTAGTGTCCAGTCAGTCAGTGTTAATGTACTGTAGTGTCCAGTCAATCAGTCAGTGTGTGAGGAGAGAGAGAGAGGAGCATTTGCAACCTATCGTTATCTTTCAAGTTGGAAGCACTGCCGAAGGGGGAGGGGTTACTGTATAACAAAACCGTCGCAAGGGAGGAGGCAGCGAGCTGATAAGGGAGCCTGCCCCAATGTGTACCGCTAGGGGCCTTGGCAACACAACTCCAGACAGTAACCTCAGGGGCCCCTTAGGGCCACACCTGAGCCGCCCAGGAGCGAGGACTGTAGTCACGCTCTTACCGGGAACTGTCTAGAATCAGCACATACAAAGCGGGGCTACAGAGGTTAGCAAGCTCTACTAGTGTATCTAGGAGTCAGGCCGTATCTACTTGCACAATATCCAACGCGGGCAATCAAGCAACTTGTGTGGCCTCCACGCATTATCATGGCAGTGGACCCCTGATGCAATAGGAGCGGGGCCATAGACCCAATGAAAAAACAACAGAATACATAGCCGGCTAGTCAACAAAGTAGTCGAGCTGAACAACAATATATGATATGTATATATCATGTGACAGCAAGACCTTCGTGCTGTCAGCGCGCAGCACAGGGGCATCCAACTCAACTGAATAGTACAGGCCTCTTGCTCCACTAGCACAGCTAAGAGCGAGGCTGAACCAGCTCTATAATGTTATCACAAAAACGAAACTATATACATTGCGGTGCGCAGGAAATTTTTTATGCGCTTCCTGCACAACCACAGAAGTGGTGGCCGCCAGCCCTACTATCATAGCTAGGAGCAAGGTCACACCAGCTCGACTGTGTCATGACAAACGAACTATATACCTCATGGGGAGCAGAAGCCAGCTCATGCACCACACGTGGAACACAGGAGCAGTTGACACCTGCTGAATAGCACAGCTAATACAGGGCAACTACAGCTCCTACCTTGTGAATAAATGAACTATGTACACAGTGGGGCATGAGAGAAGCTCAAGTGCCTTCCGCTGGAGGACAACAGCAGCGGTCCCCTGCTCCATGAAATAACACAGCCAGAGCGGGCCAGACCTGCTGACCAAGGAACTATATACACAGAGAGGCAGCGAAACTCAAGCTCCAACAGCTGGGAACAGCGGCATACAATACAGGGATACACATTCAACTTGTAACCTAATTTATTAAAGTATTAGATACTGTTTTATTGGTAAAAGTATTTTACATTTCAAGGATAAAAACATTCAAACAAATTTTAATACTTGTGATTAAAATTTTTAAAAGTCAATTCTTAAAATCACTTACATTTTTTTAAATCTTAGTGATTTAACGTAAACAAAATACTAAACTTCAAATAAACAAGTGCACAAAACAACAAAACAAACGTGATTAAAGCAAACTGCTACCAACAAAAAAGTCAAATACATTGAAAATAACTGAAAATGCACCGGACAAAATAAAAAAACAATTAAAATGGTAAAAATAAAAAACAAACCAAAACGGTCCAATGCATTTAAAATTAAATCCAAACAGTCAATGTATTTGACAAAAAAAATAGAACAAAACAACTAAATCTTTAAAAACAATTAAAATTCATTTTTAAAAGTCATTTTTTAAAAGACAATCATTCATAAAATAGTTAAAAGATCTTGGACTCGGGCTCCAGCAGGGGGAGATAACCGTCCCCGGAGGTGGGTCCCATCATATTAGATACTATTTTATTGGATTTAGTATTTTCTTTTCATCAATAAAAACAATTCAATTTTTAATACTTGTGATTAAAAACATTGACATATTAATCCTTAAAATCACTTAAAAAATTTTAAAATCTTTGTGATTTTTAACAAAACTAAAACAATAAACTTTAAAATAAACGTGCTCAAATCAAATAAAGAAAACGTGATAAAAGCAAAAACTGCACACCAAAAAAGGAGTCAAATACATTGAAAATAACTGAAAATGCATTAAACAAATTAAAAAAAACAATTAAAAAGTAAAAATAAAAAACAAACAAAAAAGTCTAATGCATTTTAAATTAAACCCAAAACGGTCAATGTATTTGACAAAAAAATATAACAAAACTCTACCAAAAACCCTAAACAGTGTGATTTAAAAACAACTAAATCTTTAAAAACAATTAAGATTCATTATTTAAAATCTTCTTTTAAAAACAATCATTCTTAAAATCTTTAAAAGATCTTTAAAAGATCTTGGACTCGGGCTCCAGCAGGGGGAACTAACCGTCCCCGGAGGTGGGTCCCATCATGGGATCCTGAGCTCCCCCAGATCTTGTATGCGCCAGTTCTTAAAGGCTTCCTCCTTGCCCCTCTGATGGACCTCCAGATTGACGTAGTCTTTTACAAACACCATGCCCCTCCGCGCGATGACGATCGGGTCCAGCTCCTGCTTATTAAACAAACAGATGTTCCGTCCCTCCCACAGTGCCTGCTTCACTGCGCAGACGACACGCCACCAGCACCTCAGGGTTGATGTTGAAATTCCCCTTGCCGGACCGTATAGGATCTGCTGGGCGGTCGCCCGCGCAGGAACGGCGAACCTGTGGAGGAACGGAGAAAACAGGAGCCAGACCCTGTGGGCGGAGGGGCACTCACTAAAGATGTGAGCCTCCGTCTCCTTCCCCAAGCAACCCTTATAGGGGCAGGTGTCATAAGGAGCTATGCCCCTTCTGTGCATGAACACTCGGGTGGGGAGACACCGACTCACAGCCATCCAGGAGACATCTTTCTGCGTGTTCGTGAGGCAAACGTGCGTAGCGTTAGCCCAGATAAACCGGCAGGTTTCGGGAGGGAAATCTTCTATCCGGCTGGTCTCCTGGGCAGATCTCATCTGACTACAGATGGTCTTGTAATCCCAGGAGGCCAGCACGACTTTATGGAGGCCTACTTCGAGCGCAAAGGCTCGGAGCGCCCTGTAGAACGGTGGGGGATCCCACGAGTGCGGCCTGGTGTTATCCATGGCGCAGAGGCCGAATGGTCTCAGGCTGCTGGCAAAATAAAAGCGGTTCATGAAACTCACTTTCTTGCCAGCAGCCTGGATGTTCTTGACCACATAGGCCAGCCCCTGCGCCTTTATCAGCCGCACAACGTCCGGGACCCCCCTGCCTCCATCCAGGGTACCCTTCACCATCTGCACTCTTTTCAGCCTCTCCATTTTGCTCCCCCAGACAAACCGAAATATAATTCGGGTCACTAGTTTTGCGATAACCTTGTCTGGGGGGAAGATCATTCCTACGTAGAGGAGTATCGGGAAGAGGATGGCCTTTACGACCAGCACCTTACCAGCCATCGTCAAGGTCCTTGTGCTCCAGCCGTGGATCTTCCTTTGGACCTTTGCTATGGCCTCCTCCCAGCTCCGGGTGCCCGTGTTGGTCCCGTCGATCGTGATCCCCAGAACCTTGATAAACGGCTTCACAGGGAACACGGTCGGCGGGCCCCGGCCGACAGGCCATGCCCTGGAGAGGTAGACCTCGCTCTTGGCCTTGTTCACAGCGGCCCCCGTCGCCCTGCAGAAGCCGTCCAGCAGTTCCTCGACCCTGGCCACGGACGGAGCGTCCGTGCAGACCACGGCCACGTCGTCCATATAGGCCAGGGCCTTCAGTTGCTCTCCGCCGGAACCCGGGAGATGGAAACCTGTCACCCGGACGTCCCGGCGGATCGCCTGCATGAACGGCTCCAAGCAGAGGACGTACAGCAGGGCCGACAGGGGACAACCCTGCCGGACCCCCGACCTGACCGGAAATGGTTCGGTCAGGTGGCGGTTCACAAGGACCCTGCTGCTTAGGCCGCTGTAGATGATCTTCACCCACTTCCTCAGGCCAAGAGCGAGACCCATCCTCTCCATAACGAGCTGCAGGTATTCGTGGCCCACTCTGTCGAAGGCTTTCTCCTGGTCCAAGCTGATTAGGACCAGGGGAAGCCCTCTCTCGTTCGAGTAGGCCACGACATCCCTGAGCAGCATGGCGTTGTCGGCCGCCGATCTCCCCCGGGCACCACAGACCTGGTCGGGACCCACGACTTGAGGGAGTGGCCGCTGCAGCCGGAGCGTCAGTGCTTTGGCCAGTATCTTGTAGTCGGTGCACAGGAGGCTGACTGGCCGCCAGTTCCTCAGATCTTTTGGGTCTCCCTTCTTGTGAAGAAGGGAGAGGATACTTTTCTTCATCGAAGGGGCCAATCTGCCCTCTCTGTACATCGACCCCAGGACCTGGCCCAGATCTTCCTTAAGCACCTCCCAAAAGATCTTATAGAACTCAGCAGGGATCCCGTCGGGACCCGGTGTCCTTCCAGAGTTAAGACTCTTTATCACCTGGGAGAGTTCAGTGGTGGTGATCTCTGGATCCTCCTCCTCCTCCTCGTCCCCCTCATTGCGGGACACCAACAGGGACAGAAAGTGATGGATCAGATTTTGATCCACCACCTTCTGGTCGTACAACTCCCTGTAGAAATCCCGCACCACTGTCTCAACAGCCTCTCTGCCCTCCACCTCTTGCCCCGAGGAGTCGATCATGGAGGACATTGCAGGCCGCCTCTCCTTCGTTTTCTTGAAGAAGAAGCGGCTGCATTTCTCATCGTCCTCCATGATGCGGACCCTGGAAAGGACCTTGATCTTTTCTTGCTCCTCCCGATAGAGGGCGGAGAGACTCAGTTTGACCCGGGCCACCTCCTCAGCTAGGTCGAAGCCTCTGAGCTGTAAAAGACTCAGGCGCTGGAGGCGGGCGTTTAGATGGGAATATCTCGCCCGCCTCTCGCGAGCTTTCCGTTTCCCCAGCTGAATGAAGTAGCCCTTGGTTCTTTTCTTCATCATCTCCCACCACTCTATGGGAGAATCAAAAAGGTCCTTCAGGGTCCTCCACTCCTCGAGGCGTCTGCTAAAGGTCTTAATCACACGAGGGTCATCGAGCAGAGAGGTGTTGAGCTTCCAGACCCCAGGCCCCGACTCCCGTGTGCTCGGAATGAGCACCTCTGTCGTCAGGAGCCTGTGGTCTGAAAAGAAGACCGCCTCCGAAGACATGGCGGTCCTCTCCAGTGGCTTGCTGAGGAGGACGAGATCTATCCTGGAGAAGGAGGAGCCAGAAGAACTCACCCAGGTGAACAAGGGGACCAGGTCCCGACCTGCGTCGCAGAGTTCAAAGTCCTCCACGAACGCAGCGAGGTCCCTGCTGGATCTATCGTTACGGGGCTTACTCCGGTCTACATCCCTCAGAGCACAGTTGAAATCACCTGAAATGATAACTGGCAAGGTGCCGATCAGGAGCGGGCGTAGCTGAGGGAGAAAGAGGACTCTCTCTCTCTGGCTGGTGGGGGCATAGACATTGACCAGCCTCAATACAGCCCCCTTGTATTTAAAATCGAGGCTGGCCAGTCTGCCCGCCTCTATGACCTTAAATGTTTTAACTGTTAAGAAGGGGTTTTTCAGGAGTACGGCAATCCCGTCCGCTCGGGACACATTGGACCCTGACCAGAAGGATTCTCCTAGGGTCCAAGTGTCCCGGAGATCTTTATATTCTTTTTGGAACGGGATGCCGCACTCCTGCAAACAGATAATATCCGCCTTCATTCCAGCCAGAGAGTTTAAAACATCGGTCCTCTTTTTCACCTCAGCAATGCTCCTCACATTGATTGAAATAATGGTTAATGCCATAATGGCTGTGAGGGCAATTACCCGCTCCGTAACAATCATGTAAAGAAACCTTTCTCTTCCCCACTCCTCTCTTCTCCCTCACCTAGCTTAGCGCTAGCACCCATCATTTCAATCATTTGCCTCACCGCTTGATCCTCTAGGAAGACTATGGGGGGGGCTCGGCTCCCACCACCCGGTAAGGCGGGCAAAACTCCACTGGGCTCAGGGCCCGTGGTGCTGGAGGTTCTCCCTGGTTCCTTTGCGGCCGAGGCCCGACGAACAGATGGCAGGGCAGAGGCTTTATGTACAACTGGGGAGAAAACTGTGTAGACCCCGCTAGTTGTTCTTTTAACTAATGGTGGGGGAGGGGGTGGTCTCTCCCTTCCCGGCTGTCTGCCGCCGCAGGCCTCCTCCCCCAGCGCCAGTGACCTTGCCATCACGTCCCTGATGTCTTTCTGGGAAAGGACACTGGCGCCGACTCTCGTCTCCTGAGGACCTGCGGCTCTCCCACTACTGCCGGGAGGGCATACCTGACCCCTCCCCTGGGAGAGTCTCAGTTGTGGGGCAGGAGGAATGTTATTTCTAGGGGGCCTCTCCTCTACCAGGCTGCCCACTCGGGGCAGTGGAGAAGGCCCACCACTCTCCTCTCCGGAGTCAGAGTGGGGCGTATAAAAATTTGAGGGAGGGGACTCTGGAGCGGGGGAGGAGCCGGCAGGGGGGGGAGAATCTGCAGAATGAATCCTCTTTTTCATCATACCCTCCCTACCCATGCTCCTCTTCTCAGCCCTCCTTCTCTTCCCCGCTACCACTGTCCACTCTCCCTCTGCCTCCACTTCTGACCCAGAGTCAGAGAGGGAGCCTATGAGGCTCCTGAGGATTGTTTCCTCTCTACCCCCATCTTGGGGTATCACCTTTGGAGGAGCCTCCACTTGATTTTCTCTCTCTCCACCACCCCCGAGGGCCCGCGCCCTATTTGCATAGGAGGAGGGACAATTCCTAAAGAGGTGCCCTCCCCCACCGCACAGGTTGCAGGCCCTCTCCTGCTTGCAGGCCCTGGTCTGATGTTCCCCGCCGCAGACCTTGCACTTAACAACGGTACAGGCTGCGGCTAAATGACCCAGGGCCCCGCAGTTCCTACATAATTTGGGCATGCCATGATAAAAGACAAGCCCCCTATTTGCTCCTAAAACCACGGTGCTTGGTAGATGGCGTACTCCGCCGATGGCGGCCACTTCCACCTGCAGGCGCACCTGCCACCGCCGAGCACCGGTCCAGACCCCATCCTCATCATTAACTCTCCTACTTTCAGACAGGATCTCACAGTGTCTCCTCAGCCATACTTCTACGTCGTACTCTGCCACTGCTTCATTGTAAAACTGAATAGTTACAATTTTAATCTCTCTATCTGTCAGGGCGTCGACCACAAAGTCATTCAGGGGCATGCTGTCTTTTTTCTCCCTATACAGGTTCCAAAAACTCTCCAGCACTTGAGGGTTCTTAAAGCTCACCTCGAACACGTCCCTAGGTCCAGGCAGTTTTACCACACAGTTCAGCTCAGAAGGGGCAAAGCCCAGGCCCCTCTGCAGCACGGACCTGCTGAACTCCAGCCGGGTGAGGGCCGCGGTCTCGGCTCCAGCCTCACGGCTGAAGCGCACCGCATTATGGCGCCTCACACCGGCGGTTCGCTGGGCCATGCTGCACTATCCTACCTTGGAGAAGGGTCGGGAGGCTCTCAATCCGGAGGTCGGGGCAAGTCCACCTGGCTGGGGAGCAGCTTCCACCTCCGGGGCTCTTGCAGGGAGCGGGCCTTACGGGGAGAAGTCCGGGCCCTGGCTGCAGGAGGCCTCCCTCAGGGACGTTGCCGATCGGCCTGGTCGGTCCCTGGAATCCGAGGCCTCTCCTGGATCCTGGCTGGTGACGTCAGCGGGGAGCAGTCCTGGTCAGGCCGGGCTCCGGGTAGATGGTCGGCCGGGCTTCTGGATGGGACCCACTCCGTGAGGAGTCCTCCGACCCCTCTGGCTAGGTCCCCTGTCGCTCCCGGTCCGTCCCAATCTCCACTCGCCTCGGCCTCCGGACCGCTCCAAGGACCCAGGACTCTGCAGCTCTGTCAACCGGCACCTCCCCGTCTCGTCTGGTCTGGCCTGATGGATCAGCTCCCTGCAAGGAAAAAAGAAAGACTGTCAAGTACAGCTCAAAAAGCCCCCTGCTGGACAAAGGTTTCTCTCGCTATTGGAGGGAAACCCGAGTCCAAGATATAGAAATAGAACAAAACAACTAAATCTTTAAAAACAATTAAAATTCATTTTTAAAAGTCATTTTTTAAAAGACAATCATTCATAAAATAGTTAAAAGATCTTGGACTCGGGCTCCAGCAGGGGGAGATAACCGTCCCCGGAGGTGGGTCCCATCATATTAGATATGCGATAGTAATAGTCCCCATGCACTGATATCAGGCCGAATTAAACTAGTGTTGAAACGGCGGGAGGGAGAGAGCGAGGGGCAGTGAAACAGCCTGCTCGCTTAGGAGCTGTGGGGGGAGGAGACAGAACGCACTTACTAGCGCCTGAATTCAAAATGCCCAATCACTGCTTAGGATTCAAACTCTAACCAATCATCAGGCAGAATGAGGTTTAGCCAATAGCTCCAGGGTATTCCCTCTTTATAAAGCGTAGCGCCCGCTTTACTGTTTCATTTCTAGGTTGTTGCTTAGATATCGCTAAAGAATGGCCAGAACCAAGCAGACCGCGCGTAAGTCCACCGGCGGGAAGGCGCCGAGGAAGCAGCTGGCGACCAAAGCTGCCCGTAAGAGCGCCCCGGCCACCGGCGGAGTGAAGAAGCCTCACCGCTATAGGCCCGGCACTGTGGCTCTCCGGGAGATCCGCCGCTACCAGAAATCCACCGAGCTGCTGATCCGCAAGCTGCCCTTCCAGCGCCTGGTCCGAGAGATCGCCCAGGACTTCAAGACCGACCTGCGCTTCCAGAGCTCGGCCGTCATGGCTCTGCAGGAAGCCAGCGAGGCCTACCTGGTCGGCCTGTTCGAGGACACCAACCTGTGCGCCATCCACGCCAAGAGAGTCACCATCATGCCCAAGGACATCCAGCTGGCCCGCCGCATCCGCGGAGAGCGAGCCTAGACCCTGACACCCGAGGCAGTCACGCCCGGAGACACAACGGCTCTTTTCAGAGCCACACAAGTATTTCTTTAAAAGTAGATTCGCTTTTCCATTCCTGGTGCTTGGCTGTGTGGGTGCAAGCATAGACCTTTGGGGGGGAGAGTGCTTCCTTCCAACATTGTATTACTTCGGTCATGGTGCTCAATATGTCTATATTGAACGTGTAGATCCTATTTCACTCGAGTCATATTTGTACCCAGTTACTGAGAAACACATAAGCTAGATAGAGTGGGTTGTAATGGCTGTGACAAAAATGTACAAGGCCACTAGCGGCAATGCATATATTAACATTAAGTAGAACTAAATATGCAGATGAAAATAGTACTTTTGAAATTCAATCGTAAATCCTTAATCCTTAAAATGTGCTATATTACAATGGTAACATAAAATGGAAATTTGTGTCGGCTTAAATTGCGGCACACTTATACACACGCACAAATAAAACGATACAAACATAATTCCCAATTAAGTCCCTGTTAAACCAGCAACACACCCGCTCTCCCGTTAAAACACGGCTCAGGTTCTCGACACTTTGACCTCAAGGAGGATTCAACCTGCTGATGGAAAAATAACATGCATCTTTGTAACTACTTTTTAGTGCAAACGTAATTCAAATCGTCAACCAGTGATTGAAGCGATGAATTTAGAAGATGCCCGATTTCTCCTGACTGCGTGTTGATACAGACAAGTTAGAAATACTACGATTATCCTATAGTAATAAATAATACTATGGACTATTCCAGTTTAAAACCGGATAAAACCGAAACAGAACCAGAACCTCTTTCACAGACAGAGTGGGCGGCTCTTAAAAGAGCCTTTGGGTGTGGCGGTGGGTCCGGTCTACTTGGAGCTGGTGTACTTGGTGACGGCCTTGGTGCCCTCAGACACGGCGTGCTTGGCCAGCTCTCCGGGCAGCAGCAGCCGCACGGCGGTCTGGATCTCCCGGGAGGTGATGGTGGAGCGCTTGTTGTAGTGCGCCAGGCGGGAGGCCTCGCCGGCGATGCGCTCGAAGATGTCGTTGACGAACGAGTTCATGATGCCCATGGCCTTGGAAGAGATGCCGGTGTCCGGGTGCACCTGCTTCAGCACCTTGTACACGTAGATGGCGTAGCTCTCCTTCCTGGACTTTCGGCGCTTCTTACCGCCCTTCACCGCCGTCTTGGTCACGGCTTTCTTGGAGCCCTTCTTGGGCGCAGACTTGGCTGGTTCAGGCATGGTTTCAATTCACTGAGACTACAATGACACGAATACTTAAACCCCTATATTTATAGCAACCGTATGCAAATATGGTAGGTTTAAGATTGAAGACCGATTATTGGTTAGCGCCACTGGAATCATCATGATGGCCTCTGATTGGCTACACTTGTGCACCAATAGCAATTCTTGTGCCATTGTTAGCCAGACGGTGAGAGAAACTGGCTGAACAGAACCGGTTCAAACTGGTTCTCTGAAACACTTCTGTCGTAGAACAACAGTACAACACAATTCACGAAATAATTTGATATTTCGTAAGAAATGAACGATTTTAAAAACAATTCAAGCACTCAAGAGTAATCTATTGTGAAGATGTGTACCAACTGTCTCAGTTTTAAACTAATCGTAATATATAAGCAATATTACAAGCTTTGAAGTGGTCTAGCAAAAACATGTCCAATACATATATGCATTACATGTTTTCTTATTCAGGATTGATTGTCAGTCTTATCTCGACTTAATTGTAGGCGTCAAATAATTGTCACGGGGTTGTGAAGCGTAGAAACAGACGGGATTGTAATACATCCAAGTTAAACGTGGAGGAGAGAAGAGCGACACAACCGTCAGGATTAACGAGGAAGCAGAAATGTAGACGGGCTGACTGGCGAGCCACTAATCCCACACATTTATATTACATGCGGGTGGGTAGATGACAACTTAAACATTGTATGGTTGTCTGGTTTAAAACGAATTAACAGTAAGATGTCAATGCTCAATTAGCGTTTACATTTAGAAGCTGCATTATACTTCAAACACAATTTCAATACCCCTGTCCGTCTAGAGACCGACGTCTGTATAGACTTCCGTCTTAATCCTGGTGATCTCTTGGCAAATGTAGTCGCAAATACGCTTGAACATCATAGTGAAATAAAGAGAAAAGCCCTGATAGGAAGATAAGCTTAAAACTTTGAATAGTGCTGTATACAGAGTAGCGCACATGTAAATGTACAGCAGGCATCACAGAAGTCAAAACAGACAAGCTCCTTAGCAGAAAGTGTGGGCGGCCCTTAGAAGGGCCTTTGTGTTTCGAGATGACCGGGCAGATTGTCGCTTAGCCTCCGAAACCGTACAGAGTGCGGCCCTGGCGCTTCAGCGCGTACACCACATCCATAGCGGTCACGGTCTTCCTCTTGGCGTGCTCGGTGTAGGTGACGGCATCACGGATCACATTCTCCAGGAACACCTTCAGCACTCCGCGGGTCTCCTCATAGATCAGCCCAGAGATACGCTTGACTCCGCCACGGCGAGCCAGGCGGCGAATAGCGGGCTTAGTGATTCCCTGGATGTTATCACGCAGCACTTTACGATGACGCTTTGCGCCTCCTTTACCGAGTCCTTTTCCACCCTTTCCTCTTCCAGACATCGTAGCTTCAACCCCTCTATGTTTATACTAGAGAATGAATAGAAATCAGTTGCGTGTGTTGTGTATTTCTACCGTTCATGCGGACCTGATTGAAACAAAGCGAATGTCAAAACGCGGCTGCAGTCCAGAGCCTCGTTCTGAGTTTGAATTTTAACCCCTTTTCTGCCGATTTAAAGCCCACCTCCTTTTCTGAAGCGGTTCATACATTTACATTATGCAATTTATGTTGTGTTTTCCATTTTGGCTCAGTTACGATTATTATTATTATTATTATTATTATTATTATTATTATTATTATTATTATTATTATTATTATTATTATTAACACCACACACTGTCTCTCTCACACAGAGAAGCCCCCTGAGTGCCAACAGCCCACCCAAGAGGGAAGAGCCCAGATGCAGGACTACATAATAATATTGAGATCTTTCTGTTCTTCGTGCTGCCTGGAGGAGAGGCAGTCATTAAGCCTGGGCCTGAAGTCGTGAACCCCCACAGTTTATTGTCCGCAATATTCTGTTTGTGTCTTATGGACAGGGCCCAGCACCTTCTAAGAAGCGCCTCTCACATTAGATTGTGGACACTATTGCCATGGCCTATGAGTCCACTGGGAACCTGGTGCCTGAACACCTGGTGGCCCACTCGACTCGAGGCGTTGCCAAATCCTGGGCCTTTCAGAATAAGTTAACAGTTCTAAGCTGGCTTGGCCGGGACACGTACAAATTGAATGCTGTTGTGAAAAGCACAAAAACTTTTTCATATACTTCAGCGTGTAATCTTTTGTTGTTTTGTATTTGTATATACTGTTTGCTGTGTCGGTATAGGGGAATTGTTTTGGGATACTTATGTACATGCACAAATCTTGTATAACACACTTTGGGTTTACAACTATATATTCTGCAGTCCTTATCCTCCCTATCTTGAAGACTGGCGATCCCTTCGATCTTTTTTGGGAATCGTTACAGCAGACATCTGTGAGGCTGCAGCTTGGGCTTCGCTGCTCACATTTGTCCGAATCTACAGGTTGGATGCTTCAGGCTTTTCCGCATCCTGGATGGAGCTATTTTGAACTGAAGTGCGCAGTTCTCCCCCCCCCCCCCCCACACACACCTTGGGCAGTGTTTCCTTTTTCAGCAACCAATAATTTTTTTAATTGGGCTACTATTAAAGTGACTTTGGGCTATAGCTTGTAGCAGACATCTGGCAACCCTGTGACAGAGATCCAGGCCAGATTAATGCAGAGCAAAGCAAATTCTGCAACAACACTTGAAATCATTCACTCCCTGTTTCACAGATTAATGCTTTGTATTCTGTATTAATACACTGATCCCCTGCCCTCCAACAGCGGCCTCCCGCACTGGTTATAGGAGTCTGACGCTGCAGGGAGCAGTTTGGGCTTTTGTGTCGAGAGGTTTGCTCTTCAGCACAGTCATGTGTGAAATGTGTCAAAGCAACTTAAAATGCAGAGATTCACAGCTTCAAGTCACTGTGAAGCTTCAGGCACAGAGCAGAGAGAAACCAACTCCTGCAGGATGACAAAGGGGAGAACACTGCATGAAATTAATGGATTATAAACGAAGCACATTTGTAAACCTTAAGTTTACACAAGTTTAAGCGGTCATGGTAAAGTATTTGAAAACCTTATATTTACAATATAAGGTTTACATATAACTAACATGAATACTGTGGTAAAGTGTGTGGACTGGTGACACAAGGAAGGTATGTCAGCCGACGCCCGTCCAAAGTCCTATTCCCCTATGAGGCCTGCAGTTCCAGTATAGAGCCCTCTACAGGTACAACACAGGAGCGGTTAATTTGTGCTGTAAAGATGCTAAGGGGAGACCAAAGGAGGAAAGCAGGAGCTAGGACAGTGCTGAGTCGAGAAATCCATAGCTTGTAACCAGCCAACTGTAAATCTATACAATGGAGATATAGGTAAAGAGATATAGGCCAAGAGAAATCTGTTGGCCAAAGGAACAAAAACATCTCGCGTATTCATCTGAAAAGTGCAAATCCAATTGTGTTTTCATTTTTCTTTGTGATTTTCTATTTTTTGGGTGCACGTCCCAATGTTATTGTTGCTCTTGTAATGTGAATAGATTCAAGTAATGAATGAAAACAATATATTTGCTAAAATAAGTTTAACTTAAACTTTTATTTAAAGTAAGAACATGAAATAAACAGGAATTCTTAATTTCCGACTATGTCACTTATGGTATCAGGGCTATCCATGCATGAACTACATACATTTATGCACATATATTAAATGGACTAAAAAAAAGGCACCCTCTAACACCAACATATTTCATTTTTTGTATTTCTTATTTCGATTTTTGGGGATTTCATACTTAATAGACGCGCATGCAAAGGGTCTTGTCTTCACACATTGTGCATCTATTAGGACGAATACAGTATATTATATATAGGCCAAGTGTTTATTATGCATAGGTTTGGATCTGGGTGTGAATGTGAACAGTAAAGCAAGGACTGAACCACAGTACATGTTTTGTTTTTACAATGTTTATGCTATACACCAATCAGCCATAACATTATGACCACTGACAGGTGAAGTGAATAACACTGATAATCTCGTTATCATGGCACCTGTCAGTGGGTGGGATATATTAGGCAGCAAGTGAACATTTTGTCCTCAAAGTTGATGTGTTAGAAGCAGGAAAAATGGGCAAGTGTAAGGATCTGAGCGACTTTGACAAGGGCCAAATTGTGATGGCTAGACGACTGGGTCAGAGCATCTCCAAAACTGCAGCTCTTGTGGGGTGTTCCCGGTCTGCAGTGCTCAGTACCTATCAAAAGTGGTCCCAGGAAGGAAAAGTGGTGAACTGGCGACAGGGTCATGGGCGGCCAAGGCTCATTGATGCACGTGGGGAGCGAAAGGCTGGCCCGTGTGGTCCAATCCAACAGACGAGCTACTGTAGCTCAAATTGCTGAAAAAGTGAATGCTGGTTCTGATAAAGGTGTCAGAACACACAGTGCATCGCAGTTTGTTGCGTATGGGGCTGCGTAGCCACAGACCAGTCAGGGTGCCCATGCTGACCCCTGTCCACTGCCGAAAGTGACTACAATGGACACGTGAGCATCAGAACTGGACCACGGAGCAATGGAAGAAGGTGGCCTGGTCTGATGAATCATGAGTTCAAGGTGTTGACTTGGCCTCCAAATTCCCCAGATCTCAATCCAATCGAGCATCTGTGGGATGTGCTGGACAAACAAGTCCGATCCATGGAGGCCCCACCTCGCAACTTACAGGACTTAAAGGATCTGCTGCTAACGTCTTGGTGCCAGATACCACAGCACACCTTCAGAGGTCTAGTGGAGTCCATGCCTCGACAGGTCAGGGCTGTTTTGATGGCAAAAGGGGGACCTACACAATATTAGGCAGGTGGTCATAATGTTACGGCTGATCTGTGTATATGTAAACTTAAATTACAATACTTTTATTTATTTTCTTGTATTTATTTCTTAGCAGACACCCCTTAAGTCTTACACACTGTTCGCAGATGTATTTAAAATAACTTAAAATGTTTGCATAATAATGAACCTCACGCAAGACGTTATTTACATGGTTTACACTACATATGTAAACTTGTGTACCAACAGTAACATTTTTAAACAATGCTTAATTACATTTTTCTAATTATGAAAACTTTGTTTAAAATGTGTGCAATCATTACACTACCAGGCTATATAAGATTGTAATTTTACATGACTTCGATAACCTACTGTAATGATCTCAGGGATCCAATTGCAGGCTCACTACAATAATAAGATGAAAGACAGGCAAACAATCCGAGAAGGAGAAATCCAGAAGGCAAAAACAGGAACAGTCCAAGGGTCAATCGATTGAGCAAACAGGCTAGACAAAGCGATCCAAGCTAGATAATACAGGTAAGCTACAAAGACAAGCTAAATACTATTTATTTGGTAAAGTATTTTACATTTTCAAAATTAAAACATACAAAGGTTTTAATACTTAAGATTTGAATCTTTTTAAAATACAATTCTAAAATAATTTCTAAAACGTTTAAAATCCTTTAAAACAGGTGAATTCAAAGTGCATTAATAACAAAACAGTGTTAAATATGGCAAACTGCCAAAATAGCTATAATGGAAAACTAAACATCCAATGTTTTGTTTTTTATTTTGTCTAATGCATCTGTTTTAAAACACATTTCTAAAACAAAATGGTCTAATCCATCTTTTCTGTTATTTAAAACGGTCAACACACCAGACAAACCATAAACATAAAAAAGGAACAACTCAAAACCTTGTGCTTTAAAAACAATTAAAACAAAGACAATGATCAGTCTTCATTTTCAAAATTAAAAGCCAATACTTAAATATCAATCAATTCTGCAGAGGAGGCCCTCCCAGTCCTGATAGAGATGTTGTTCCTTTGCTTGCCAGTGCTGGTGCTTCACTCCGGACCGGCCCAGTTTCTGATATCCTGACTCCCTCCTCCGCAGGCCGTGGTCGCGCCTAGGTGCCGGCATCTTGGTTCCTCACAGACCTGCAGAGAGAGAGAGAGAGAGAGCCAGTCCGGGTGCACATGGGAAGCTTCACTCACATCTGTACTACTGAGACCAGCATGCCAGGTAGGGCTCTGCTCCTCAGGAGACAAGGAGCAGCCCTGAGGTAGGCGCCAAAAGACCCCCAGAACAGACATATTGCGGGGGGGGGGGGGCTTTCAGCCCCTCAGCTATCAATCTTCTTAACAAGAGGGAGGGGGGAGTAGGGGTATCTCTCTCTCGGCAGTCCGGTCAACTGCTCCTCCCTGGCCCTCGAACATCTATGCATTTTTCCACGGCTCCCTCCTCCAGGTATGGAACCCCTGGAGGATGAGACCGTGTGCCAGCCACTCCTTTGTCCCCCTTACCTCCACCGCTGGCTGAAGCCGCCGTGACATCTCCGAGGTGGGTAGAGGAGGCACCCTTCAATTGCGCTGGCAGTTTCACGATTCCTCTCCTGTTGGACCCCTGTGCCGATGTTCCTGGCTTTTGCTTTTCTTTCTATACGAGCCAGCACCTGATCTAGTTCACCCTCCAGCTGTAACGGTTGCAGGATTTTCTTCCTCACGACCGGTCCGTTGCAGCAGGAGGGAGGGCTGGCTCTCTCCTGCGAGGCGGTCTCGGCTACACTATCCTTTGGGCAGTTCCTTTGGAGTAGGGGGAGGTTCTGGAGCCAGGGCATATATCTGTTCTTCTACCTCTCCCTCCTCCTCCCGTGCCGGGCCTCCCTCCTGTTCCGACTCAGATTCCGGAATAGAGTTGCTAGTTAGTGAGAAGGGAGACCCGACTATTCGCATATGACTGGGGGCAGTTCTTATAAATGTGGCCTTCACAGCCACAGAGGTTGCAGAGTATCTTTTCTCTGCCGGCATGTGTCAGGTGACCTCCCTTACACTTGCCGCAGACCACCGCTGTGCCCTGGCAACAACGTGGTCTCGGCCCTGACACCGCCTGCAGAGTTTTGGCATCCCATCATAGTAGACCAGCCCTCTAGCTTCTCCGATCTGTATAGTACTGGGGAGGTGGCAGACCTTCTCTGGGTTCTCTGCACTCCGATCAACCGGATCCGGCACTGCCACGCTCCCCCCCACACACCGTCCCCATCTAGCACCTTATCTATTCTAGTGGAGAGCTCACTGAACCTCGAGAGCCAGACCTCCACGTCCTTGCCAGAGACCGTCTCACAGAAAAACTGCAGTCACTATTCTATAGCGTATGTCCGACAGAATTATCATCGAGAAACACGCCAGGTCCTTATACTTCTCTTCTATACACCTTATAGCACTCCTCTAGCAAGTAATGATTAACAAAACTTACCTGGAAGATGTCTCTTTGTGTGGCAGCTTCACCAGACAGTTTAGGTCTTTGGGAGCAAAGCCCATAACCTTATGCAATACTTCCCTATTGAACTGAAATCTCGACATCTGCTGGTCTCCTCCGTCTTCCCAGGTGAACTGCACTGCATTGACACAGAGGCGGCGACGGGTATGGAACTCCATTGCTGCTTAACTGTCTCCAGGGAGGCGGATGAAATACAGACGGAGTAGTTTCAGGACTGGTTGGTCTCCTCTGCTTCGCTCCGCAATTCCTGATCAGGGAGAGGCAAGATAAAGCAGAGAAAACAAATAACACAAAGCAAAGATAAACTAAACAAAAGAACAATAAACTAGAGGCAGGTGGGGATGATCCCAGCCTGATCCAGATGATGGAAGTTCAGTGTTCCCTCATTGAAGGAGGCCCACTCTGCTGGTCGGGGTTGCTAGGCCAGCCCGGCATAGTCCGCACACCGAGGCCCAGTCCTTGCCTGGTCTCCTGCTGGTGGTGGAGGTTCCAGTGGGCTTGTGTCAGTGAGGAGGTCTGACTGGCTTCAGTGCTCCAGTGGGCTACACTCCTCCCTCTGGGTCCTGGTCCAGGTCTCCCGAGGGGGTGCTGCCTTCCTGGTGCTAGGGAATGTGAGAGACAGGGTTTAGAATTAGTATTTAGTAGTAGAGAGACCTCTGGTGGTGAACTGAGGTAGGATCAGGTGAAGCCGTGAAACCTATGGTATATAGTGGCTGACTTAACATGTATGTGAATTTTGTATGTGTTAACATTAACCCCACTTTAAAACAAGGTGCCTAATTCAATATAAATATACTTAAGAGATAACGGAAGCCAGGAAAAAAGAGAATAGAATGGCCGAGTGGCTGAGGAACCTGAAAAGAGATTAACATAAAGTTATTTTTAATTGTGTTAGATGTAAACAAATGCAAATACAGTCTCTTACAGATTGTCTCAAAACACATTAATCACATAACAATCAATAATATCTATGAATAGCCAATTTAAGACTTCTTTATCTAATAAAAGTTAAACACAGAGGAACTGTCGACCCAGTGGATGGTGGGACTCTATAGGCTTTAGATTGTGTAGTGCATGTGGATAATTTAATAGATTGAAGAAGTTGAAAATACAACAATGGGGAAGGATGGATAATAAAATAATTGCAAGATTAGACTTATAAAGTAAAATTAAATAACAAAATGCATATACTGATATATTGTAAATTAAAAAGCAAATGTATATGGGATGCATTTATGCCTTAATTTGATCTTGATTAATTTGAATACTTTCTTATTCTTTAGTGCATCCCAGAAATATCTGAAAAAAGCTTGGTTCAAGACGATGTATATATTTGTGAAGCAGACGTTTACGCCTTCCATTATTCTGTAAACTGAGTGTGAAACAAAGTTTACAGTATGTAAACCTGCTGTACAAATACACATGGAGAGCTAAAAGGTAAGCAGATCGTTGTATACTCTGTGTAAACGTGTTGTTTACAAAGCAGTTTACACACTGTACATTTATTAAACTGTAGATTGCTTGAGTTTACGAAGTCTGTAGATTCCGTAAAGCTTTAAAATCATGCAGTGGAATATTGCGGACAATAAACTGTGGGGGTTCACGACTTCAGGCCCAGGCTTAATGACTGCCTCTCCTCCAGGCAGCACGAAGAACAGAAAGATCTCAATATTATTATGTAGTCCTGCATCTGGGCTCTTCCCTCTTGGGTGGGCTGTTGGCACTCAGGGGGCTTCTCTGTGTGAGAGAGACAGTGTGTGGTGTTAATAATAATAATAATAATAATAATAATAATAATAATAATAATAATAATAATAATAATCGTAACTGAGCCAAAATGGAAAACACAACATAAATTGCATAATGTAAATGTATGAACCGCTTCAGAAAAGGAGGTGGGCTTTAAATCGGCAGAAAAGGGGTTAAAATTCAAACTCAGAACGAGGCTCTGCACTGCAGCCGCGTTTTGACATTCGCTTTGTTTCAATCAGGTCCGCATGAACGGTAGAAATACACAACACACGCAACTGATTTCTATTCATTCTCTAGTATAAACATAGAGGGGTTGAAGCTACGATGTCTGGAAGAGGAAAGGGTGGAAAAGGACTCGGTAAAGGAGGCGCAAAGCGTCATCGTAAAGTGCTGCGTGATAACATCCAGGGAATCACCAAGCCCGCTATTCGCCGCCTGGCTCGCCGTGGCGGAGTCAAGCGTATCTCTGGGCTGATCTATGAGGAGACCCGCGGAGTGCTGAAGGTGTTCCTGGAGAATGTGATCCGTGATGCCGTCACCTACACCGAGCACGCCAAGAGGAAGACCGTGACCGCTATGGATGTGGTGTACGCGCTGAAGCGCCAGGGCCGCACTCTGTACGGTTTCGGAGGCTAAGCGACAATCTGCCCGGTCATCTCGAAACACAAAGGCCCTTCTAAGGGCCGCCCACACTTTCTGCTAAGGAGCTTGTCTGTTTTGACTTCTGTGATGCCTGCTGTACATTTACATGTGCGCTACTCTGTATACAGCACTATTCAAAGTTTTAAGCTTATCTTCCTATCAGGGCTTTTCTCTTTATTTCACTATGATGTTCAAGCGTATTTGCGACTACATTTGCCAAGAGATCACCAGGATTAAGACGGAAGTCTATACAGACGTCGGTCTCTAGACGGACAGGGGTATTGAAATTGTGTTTGAAGTATAATGCAGCTTCCAAATGTAAACGCTAATTGAGCATTGACATCTTACTGTTAATTCGTTTTAAACCAGACAACCATACAATGTTTAAGTTGTCATCTACCCACCCGCATGTAATATAAATGTGTGGGATTAGTGGCTCGCCAGTCAGCCCGTCTACATTTCTGCTTCCTCGTTAATCCTGACGGTTGTGTCGCTCTTCTCTCCTCCACGTTTAACATGGATGTATTACAATCCCGTCTGTTTCTACGCTTCACAACCCCGTGACAATTATTTGACGCCTACAATTAAGTCGAGATAAGACTGACAATCAATCCTGAATAAGAAAACATGTAATGCATATATGTATTGGACATGTTTTTGCTAGACCACTTCAAAGCTTGTAATATTGCTTATATATTACGATTAGTTTAAAACTGAGACAGTTGGTACACATCTTCACAATAGATTACTCTTGAGTGCTTGAATTGTTTTTAAAATCGTTCATTTCTTACGAAATATCAAATTATTTCGTGAATTGTGTTGTACTGTTGTTCTACGACAGAAGTGTTTCAGAGAACCAGTTTGAACCGGTTCTGTTCAGCCAGTTTCTCTCACCGTCTGGCTAACAATGGCACAAGAATTGCTATTGGTGCACAAGTGTAGCCAATCAGAGGCCATCATGATGATTCCAGTGGCGCTAACCAATAATCGGTCTTCAATCTTAAACCTACCATATTTGCATACGGTTGCTATAAATATAGGGGTTGTTGCGCGAGTTTAAGTATTCGTGTCATTGTAGTCTCAGTGAATTGAAACCATGCCTGAACCAGCCAAGTCTGCGCCCAAGAAGGGCTCCAAGAAAGCCGTGACCAAGACGGCGGTGAAGGGCGGTAAGAAGCGCCGAAAGTCCAGGAAGGAGAGCTACGCCATCTACGTGTACAAGGTGCTGAAGCAGGTGCACCCGGACACCGGCATCTCTTCCAAGGCCATGGGCATCATGAACTCGTTCGTCAACGACATCTTCGAGCGCATCGCCGGCGAGGCCTCCCGCCTGGCGCACTACAACAAGCGCTCCACCATCACCTCCCGGGAGATCCAGACCGCCGTGCGGCTGCTGCTGCCCGGAGAGCTGGCCAAGCACGCCGTGTCTGAGGGCACCAAGGCCGTCACCAAGTACACCAGCTCCAAGTAGACCGGACCCGCCGCCACCCCGCCACACCCAAAGGCTCTTTTAAGAGCCGCCCACTCTGTCTGTGAAAGAGGTTCTGGTTCTGTTTCGGTTTTATCCGGTTTTAAACTGGAATAGTCCATAGTATTATTTATTACTATAGGATAATCGTAGTATTTCTAACTTGTCTGTATCAACACGCAGTCAGGAGAAATCGGGCATCTTCTAAATTCATCGCTTCAATCACTGGTTGACGATTTGAATTACGTTTGCACTAAAAAGTAGTTACAAAGATGCATGTTATTTTTCCATCAGCAGGTTGAATCCTCCTTGAGGTCAAAGTGTCGAGAACCTGAGCCGTGTTTTAACGGGAGAGCGGGTGTGTTGCTGGTTTAACAGGGACTTAATTGGGAATTATGTTTGTATCGTTTTATTTGTGCGTGTGTATAAGTGTGCCGCAATTTAAGCCGACACAAATTTCCATTTTATGTTACCATTGTAATATAGCACATTTTAAGGATTAAGGATTTACGATTGAATTTCAAAAGTACTATTTTCATCTGCATATTTAGTTCTACTTAATGTTAATATATGCATTGCCGCTAGTGGCCTTGTACATTTTTGTCACAGCCATTACAACCCACTCTATCTAGCTTATGTGTTTCTCAGTAACTGGGTACAAATATGACTCGAGTGAAATAGGATCTACACGTTCAATATAGACATATTGAGCACCATGACCGAAGTAATACAATGTTGGAAGGAAGCACTCTCCCCCCCAAAGGTCTATGCTTGCACCCACACAGCCAAGCACCAGGAATGGAAAAGCGAATCTACTTTTAAAGAAATACTTGTGTGGCTCTGAAAAGAGCCGTTGTGTCTCCGGGCGTGACTGCCTCGGGTGTCAGGGTCTAGGCTCGCTCTCCGCGGATGCGGCGGGCCAGCTGGATGTCCTTGGGCATGATGGTGACTCTCTTGGCGTGGATGGCGCACAGGTTGGTGTCCTCGAACAGGCCGACCAGGTAGGCCTCGCTGGCCTCCTGCAGAGCCATGACGGCCGAGCTCTGGAAGCGCAGGTCGGTCTTGAAGTCCTGGGCGATCTCTCGGACCAGGCGCTGGAAGGGCAGCTTGCGGATCAGCAGCTCGGTGGATTTCTGGTAGCGGCGGATCTCCCGGAGAGCCACAGTGCCGGGCCTATAGCGGTGAGGCTTCTTCACTCCGCCGGTGGCCGGGGCGCTCTTACGGGCAGCTTTGGTCGCCAGCTGCTTCCTCGGCGCCTTCCCGCCGGTGGACTTACGCGCGGTCTGCTTGGTTCTGGCCATTCTTTAGCGATATCTAAGCAACAACCTAGAAATGAAACAGTAAAGCGGGCGCTACGCTTTATAAAGAGGGAATACCCTGGAGCTATTGGCTAAACCTCATTCTGCCTGATGATTGGTTAGAGTTTGAATCCTAAGCAGTGATTGGGCATTTTGAATTCAGGCGCTAGTAAGTGCGTTCTGTCTCCTCCCCCCACAGCTCCTAAGCGAGCAGGCTGTTTCACTGCCCCTCGCTCTCTCCCTCCCGCCGTTTCAACACTAGTTTAATTCGGCCTGATATCAGTGCATGGGGACTATTACTATCGCATATCTAATACTTTAATAAATGAGGTTACAAGTTGAATGTGTACCCCTGTATTTAAGACATGATCTTATTATAAACTATATTTCATTGTTCCGTTTAAGAAGTCACCTGGATTGTTTATTCCAATCCCTGTAGAAAGGTTATTAAGATTTAACAGCTAAAGATAATTGCTGCTGGCAGCGTGTGACGATGCAATAATGGGGGCTTCGTTGTGGTTGCACTCATTTCAACTGTGTACAGTTCATGAGGGCGATACGTGTGTGATTGCGCATTATGTTAATAAAATAAACGACAGGCTTTGAAATACGGAGTGGAGACGGCTTCAATAAGTGTGTATAGCCTGATCAATATAGGTCGAGCAAGTCGTGTAGTTACAGCACCACTCGCAGAACAGATGCAGTACATTTTAAACTGCTTATTTTGAATTAGTGTAACAATCACCGCATACATTATGTATTTAGTGCAATATATCGTGCTTTTCAAATGAGAAAGTAGCACTTGGCATAAAAGGGATCAGTAATTTAACTACCGAACTTACAACCCACTGTATCGATTTACACTAAATTACTTCACTTAAGTGCTTTCAACAGATGAATCTCGATTTCATAATCACTTCAAATGGAAGGCCGTGCCTCTAGGAAAGTGTGGGTGGCTCTTAAAAGAGCCGTTGGGGTTCGGTCACTCGGTGGGGTCTTTACTTCTTGGCGGGCTTCTCGGTCTTCTTGGGCAGCAGCACGGCCTGGATGTTGGGCAGCACGCCGCCCTGGGCGATGGTCACGCCGCCCAGCAGCTTGTTCAGCTCCTCGTCGTTGCGGACGGCGAGCTGCAGGTGCCGGGGGATGATGCGGGTCTTCTTGTTGTCCCGGGCGGCGTTGCCAGCCAGCTCCAGGATCTCGGCGGTCAGATACTCCAGCACAGCGGCCAGGTAGACCGGGGCTCCAGCACCGACCCGCTGAGCATAGTTTCCCTTCCGCAGCAGCCTGTGGACACGGCCGACTGGGAACTGCAGTCCAGCCCTGGAGGAGCGAGTCTTGGCCTTCGCTCTCTGCTTGCCACCGGTTTTGCCTCTTCCACTCATGATCGCACGGTCAGATACAGCAAGTATGGGATACAGAAGAACTACGCTGCCTGTGTTTTATAGACGCTCCTCTCCTTGGGATTGGTTCTTTCTTCCTCTTCCATCCGTCCACTCACAGAGCTGAATTGAGGCGCGCTCGACAGGAGCTGTAACCAATCCGCTCGCAGGTCTCAGATGTCTGTTTCCAGCGGGAGTAGGGGGCGGGAGCGGGTCTCCTGCGCTTTAGGATGAAGCAGCAGCTTTACTGTAGAGAGCAGGCGGAGCAGAGCCGTCAGCATTTCATTCACAACCAGTCAGTGATTTAGGGTCCCATTTGAACTGTATGCGAAATTGTACATGTCTGTTTGGACAGTAGTATTTCGATATGAATTGGGTATAATAGAATCATGTACCAATACTTGCTAACAATTTATATCTGTATAATCCCCAGCACTATTGTTGGTATGACTAAGGAACCCATCCTGACACATGAAATCAGTGAGGGTCGCAGACCCTTCATAACCGGTGCAGTTCAAACTTGCAGCTGCAGTTGCGCGTCTCTCATTTCAAGACAAACACCTGTCAGAGCAGCTCAACACGGGTAATGACGGTTCACTGAAGATGCGATGTGACGTCACATTTCATCCTGACATGCCGTGGAGTATTTTAGTATTGAATAATAATATAGGTCTGCATGATATTGCAATATTACATCGATCATCAGCATTTGGCTGCACAATTTCGGAGGGGGCACATTATGTTGACACTCATGTAAATAATGCTCTGTACCCTTGGGAAAACGCCGAAGCAGCCCCAGCGCACTGCGCTCGACCCCATGCCAACAGCCCGCCCTGTCAGTCAGCCGGCTGCGCTGTGACTCGCCCCGTCACCGAGAGAGAGACTGCTGCAGGAGCGGAGCAGGACACGCCGCCCCGTTCACACCACCGTGCTTCACAAGCCCTGTACACACGTTCACAACGTGGGGGGCTATGGCAAGGAACCTAATTCGTGGACAATTGAACAGACTGGATACAGAAATGGAAAAACGCTGTTAAGAAGTAGTGGTGGCTCTTAGAAGAGCCGTTGGGGTCGAGGCGGGTAGAGTCGGAGTCAATTCCTTCACTTCTTCTTCGGAGCCGCTTTCTTGGCTTTCGGCTTGACGGTTTTGGGCTTGGCGACCTTGGGCTTGGCCGCCTTGGCTTTCTTGGGGCTCTTGGTGGCCTTCTTGGGCGCCGCCGGCTTCTTAGCGGCTTTCTTGGGGCTCTTGGTCGCCTTCTTAGCCGCCGCGGGCTTCTTGGCTTTCTTGGGAGACTTCTTGGCGGCCGCTGGCTTCTTCGCTGCCGGCTTCTTGGGCTTCTTAGCCGCGGCGGGTTTCTTGGCCGCTGGCTTCTTGGGTGTAGAGGCGGCCTTCTTGGCGGGCTGCTTCTTCTTGGCCTCCGCCTGCTGCTTGTTGAGCTTGAAGGAGCCCGAAGCGCCGGTGCCCTTAACCTGCACCAGAGCGCCCTTGGTCACCAGGCTCTTGACTGCGACCTTGACGCGGGAGTTGTTCTTCTCCACGTCGTAGCCGCCGGCAGCCAGGGCTTTCTTGAGGGCGGCCAGGGAGACGCCAGTTCTCTCCTTGGAAGCGGACACGGCTTTGACGATCAGGTCTCCCACGCTGGGGCCGGCCTTCTTGGGCTTGGCGGCGGACTTCTTCTTGGGCGCCTTGGCCGGCGCGGCGGCGGGAGCTGGAGCCACTTCTTCTGCCATTTGTGTGTCTGTGTCGAGCGAGTCGGACTGTGGAGCCGCAGCGCAGAGGGGCGGAACTTATACAGCACATGAGAACCGTGTAGACTCAACCACAGGCGCGCAGCTTCTCCTGGGCGCACAGCCGCTCGGATTTGTGTTTTCTCCTGGCAGAAAAACGGCGAAAACTGGGCGAGAGAAGACGAGAAACTAGCTACACACGCTGTACTTGCAAAGAGGTCCCCCTGTTAGTCGGTCATAAATTGGGTTTCGATTATAACCATGAGGTGTTTTTCAACCAGAGTCCGAACACTTTCCAAAACTGCCTCCAAACGCAGGCGCCTCGATCGGACTTCCTCGTATTTTCCCCAATTAAAGTCACTAAAACCCTCCTTAAACATTGACAATGCCCCCTCGCTATGAAGCCGAGGCCCTGATGAATCAGCCGAAGCCGGTATAAAATCTGACACGATTACAATAGAGTAATGAAATGGCTGTTTGTGAAGTGCAGATAACACACGGCACAACTCGCCCGGACGGTCACATATACGACTCCTAAGATGAACACCTCTCTGCTACCACTGCGAGATACTGTATCATTTAGCAAACACATATGTAAAGAATGTGATTGAGAGTTGAACTGGTAAAGAATATAAACCAGTAGCGCATTAAACTGTATTTGTAGTACATTTAAACTGTTGCATTTGAACAGGATCGGCTTCTCCCAGACTGGCGTCGGTCTCAGTTCTGCGGTCCAACAGAAACGAGTCACACTATGTTTAAACCCAGCCAGCACGCCCGGGTTTTGTTGTTGTTGTTGTTTGTTTGTTTGTTTGTTTGTTTGTTTGTTTGAAATGCTGAAAATTAAGGTTAAAATCCAGTTGTGATAAATATAATAGAAATGACAAATGAATTGTCAAAACAGCAGAACCACACGCAACCGGGCCCCAAGTGGGTTGTAGCTGGTTAGGCTGGGCTCAGCTGGGGTTTAGATGTTTTTTTTACTGGGTTCTGTGGGTCCCAGTTGGGCTCTGTGTGGGTTCCCTTACTCAAAACTTTTTTTGTTTTCATGTAGATTTTTGATATACACTTTAGATGTTATGGTTAGATTTGTTACTTGTGTTCACCCAGTCATTATTTCGTATTTAGCATATGTAAGGTATATAGTATGTAGACTATAATGTTTAGCCTGATTCGCATTAATATTATTTAATAATGCCTCATATTTTAGTTTTATAGCATCATTTATAATATAGTTGTTTTATAGAACTTTTTCAAATGTGTTCCCATGTAGTCATATTCGATCGGTTTGATGAATTGAATTAGATTAAGTTGTTATTTAGTTAGTTGTTTTTTTAGTTCAGATAAATTATGTTTGATAGATCAATTATTAAAATATTATATGGTATAGATAGTTTTCAGTTAGATCAAAATTGACAGACTCCAGACTCTACATATTTTATAAATGTTTATTGGATTTAATTACCTATACTCATTGTATTAGAAAAATATTGAGATTAAGGTTCTACATTTGAACCTATGATTGACATGTACAACATATCCTTCCACAAATTAAGTGTAAAAATATCTGCATGTATCATAATCAAAACTGTAATAATAAAGTCATGTTCTTGTTATGAAAATAATAGTCTAAGCATAAACATTTTATTTGAAATATACAGTCACTTCTACACAACTAATATAATACTAGTAAAGATTGCAAGTACATCACTTTAGACAGGGGTTGCCTATATCTATAACTCTACAGACCTGTATCGGTCTTAACTCAGTTCGTACGTTTATATATCGAATATTACTTTATATGCCCATATAGCTTATTATACGCTGCCTATATGATATTCTTAATTACACAATTTACCTTAAACATATTGCCAACATTAATATTACTTCATCATCTTCCTTGGAATACTTTCTTATGTTTATTATTATTATTATTATTATTATTATTATTATTATTATTATTGTTATTATTATTATTATTATTATTAAACTGTCACATCGCTTGCACCTGTCGCGTCCAATGTGAATAGACCTTAACGGTTAATTTTTTCCTGGCACCAGGGGCGGACTGGCTGGGTCACAGGCCAGGATGCTAGTATACAAGCATAGGCCACTTTTCTGAAACAATCGCTAGAATATTGGAAATGAAAACCACATAGCTTACAAAAACCACCATAAACAAAACCAACACGAAGGCCTGCAACTCCCAAAGTCTTTTAAAGAAAATGTTTTGCTTCGGACAGTATTACACAAAAAAATATAATAATAATAACAATAATGCATACAGTACTCTCTTCTCTGGCATTAAACTGACTGCTGCAGAGTTGAGGTGCCTGACTGTTGCTGAGTTGAGTTGACTATGACTGCTACTGCTGCCTTTAAGGAGTCAGACTATGCATATTTCAACCATCAGATGAGTGAAGGTGAATATCTAAGTAGAGCAAACATTTCATAAATGAATGAATTTCAGAATTGAGAAATTGCGTTCACAAGAAATATGGGTAAATGACAAACTTAAAAGACATTTCAGTGCACGTTTCAGTTTCAGTGCAGATGGGAGCAGTGCAGTGCTCAACAGTATCTCTTACCTCTGACAGAGCAAAGCATAAAATAGAGGATAATGTCACACTGTCTATATAGATTGCAGCAATAGCATCGTAAATTCCAGCAAAAGCAAGCAAATCATTCCTCAAATCTGGACCACAACATTAGCCATGGTGGCAGTACCTTCAGACTTTCAGGCTGAAATAGAAAACCTGGCTCCACAAGTTCTTGTCATTTCTGGGATGTAACACTGAGGCATCCTTCATTAAGTCTGTGTGTGTCATAAACCTGTTCAACTGTAACAGTAGCCTTCTTGAATAGAACTTCTGGATAGTACAGAGCAGGGTTGGCCAACCCTTTTCCTGGAGAGCCACAATCCTGCAGGATTTCCTGGTCTCTCTAAATTACCAATCAATGGATACCTTGAACACAGGGACATTCAGCCTAATTAAGACCCACAATTGGCTCAATTAAGCAGTTAATCTGGATAGAACAAAACCTGTACACCCTGAGGCTCTCCAGGACCGGGGTTAGCCACCCCTAATTAGAAAGTTGAATAAATATGGAAAATCTCAAAATACATTGTGAACTGAATTATTATTATTTCATTATCAAATATTAAATACAAATCTTAAACATGTTTTGTAACAAAACCAAACCTAACGTTGCCAGAGCTGTGGTATATACAATAATACTAATTCCTGTACAGCCTTCAATACATTCTAATTGATTTAATGATGTTTGTATTAAGACTTCCTGTTTTCATAATGTAAAACATCAATAAGTCTGTACTATGTATTTTTAAAATGCATGTCTTAAACACTGTTACTCTCAATTATGTCATATTGTACTTGTTGCTGACAGGGAGTCAGATTGTTTCCGTTAGTAACGATGCAGTTTTCAGTTATCTTTCAAGTCGGAAGCACTGCCCAAGGGGGAGGGGATTCTGCACACTTCTGTAGGAACCCAATCGAAATGTCAGACTATCAAAGCTGCCATTGGCCCCTGTGCCCGTCACTCAAGACAGGTCCCTTCCTACTTCCTTTTTCAGATAACACTACATTACAGCAAGTCGGGCAAACTAAACTAGTTTATATTTTTCGGGAACAAGCAATCACTTCAGAAATTACACATAGGATCATTTTACAAGTTTTAAACATATCAACTAACATCCTAACTAAGTTTGTAAATGTATATTTTATTGAGCCTTAACTGTTGTTCCAAGTGTTTCCGTAAAAGGGTGAAGAGCTTGCTGCCTTTTCCACTTGTTGTGGTAGTCTGGCAATTATGTATTGTATAGCCTCTATAAAGTTCTTCAACTTTAATTGTTGACCACAGAAAATTATCTTCCATCTTGTACGCGTTCCCCAACTTAGTGAAGGCTGTGTATGCTGCTGATGTTGTGATGGGTTAGGTTTTATCTCGTGCAAAAGCACATAATAGGCTAGCACGGGCATCATTATCCAATCCATATATTTTCTGTTTTATATTGAATGTGTACTTTCATGTCCAAATCAGTATATATTTTTATATTCTAATAAATATTTATTTTACCATGATTCGTTGTTACTGTGTTATGTTGGTATTAATATAATAGAGCACACTTCATATATATATATAATGTATGTGTGTTATTGTAAATAAGGCAAGACAAAAAGACATAAGGCAAAGACAAATACCAGTATAGAAAATATAATTTATAAATAAAATGTATGACTTAATGTAATTGCTGGGCAAATATCTTAAATAAATACAGTAACATCAAAACACTAGATGATCTGTGAAAAATAGCATCCCCATGTATAAGATACGTGACTATGATTTGAGGAAAATGAACTGGGAGGTAGAAAATACGAGACTGATAGGAAAATATTGATGTAATGTTTATTTAATGAATGGCTTTTGTCAATTTACCACAGTTTCATGTGTTCCAGGTGCTTCTCTGGCTCTCCTCTCCTGTCCAACTTCCCATCTGCTATTCAAGCTTCCCAGTGATTTCGTAGATGTTGTCATGTGACTCCTTCTTACGCTCTGATTGGGTACGTGTCCAGGGCGATTTTATGAAAATAGGATTCTGCTCTATTGCTTGAAATCGGATGAATTTGCATTAAATTTGATTTCTTGCGATTTCACTGTGAAATTTCGAGGAAATCTTGGGCTGCATTCGGATTTTATGAAATCGGATTTCATGGAAATTTCATAATGTATCGTGGCCTTAGCATACACAGTGTGGGGCAAGTGGAGCAACTCTCACGCCGCCTGCGCTACATTGTGGCAGTGGACCCCTGATAGCTCCTCGCAGCACAGGAGGAATCTCACTCAACTGAACAGTACAGAGCAGCCAGCTCCACTGTGCTGTCATGATAACAATAAGATATATCGCAAGGTGCAGGAAGCAGATCACACATCCTCCACATAACATGGGAGCAGGTGCCATCTACTAGCACAGCTAAATGCAGGGCAACAGCAGGCTCTACTATTATAAAATGTATATACACAGCGGGATGCAGGATCCAGTTCATACGCCCTCCACACAACATGGGAGTGGCGGCCACTTGCTCCAATAAGTGGCCACACCAGCTCTACAATGTCATAACCAATTAACTATATACATATAGTTAAAATATATATTTTCCTTTCAGTCTCGTATTTCTTACTGCATCGACCGTGGCATACTGAGGGGAGATGCAGACCAAACCTACACTTTTCATGACCTGTCCATCTGGCTGCAGACCAAATCATGTGCCAAATATATTTCTGACCATGCAGCAGTCCTTTACAAAGGTGAGGGCTCAAAGCTGGATAAATGGGAGCAGCACTATACCTCCAAGAAATAGGAGCAACCATCCTTTGTCTATTACAATGCTGAAACAGCTCCAGCTGATTCAAGCTCACGCCCTTCAGCCTGTCAGTCATTGTACACCTAGACTAAAGACAAGCCAAAGTCATACTGCCCATTTTGTAACACCAATGAGCACTACCTCAATGCCTGTGCGGAATTCAAGAAGCTGTCCGCCGGGCAGATAAATAAGTGGATCAAAGAGAAGGAGCATTGCTGGCAATGCGGACGTTCACACTCACCTGAGGCCTGTACCCTGAAGAAGCCATGCAACATATGCAAAGAGCTTCACCTCACCATACTGCATGAGGCTGTCCAGAAAGAGAGCAGGTCAGTCCTAATGACTGTGGTTGAGTCTGACACCATCTACATTGACCAAACAAGCCGCCCACACAAGCTGTTACTGAAGGTGATGAAAGTGGTTCTTCACAACGCAGGCCAAACCTCAGAAACTTATGCCATCCTGGATGATGGGTCTGAGAGGACTGTCATTTTGACTCCAACTAGGTATGCAACTAGGTCAAAGCAGGATCATCAGGTTGTAGAACTACTGGAGGCAAAGACCATAAGAGTAGACATTAATGGAGTACAGCGTTACGCAACCCCATTACTTCGGACCCGAGACTTTCCACTCTTCCAAGGCACCAAGGAGGCAGTACTACCTCACCTAAGATGCATCGAGCGATGACTCATCAGAGATCCTGAACTTGCAGAGGTTCACAGTCTGCAGATACAGAAGTTAGTGGAAGCAGGATATGTCAAGATACTGACTGCAGAGGAAATTGAAACTTCTCAAGAGTCCTGGTATTTACCACACCACATCATGCAACACAATGGAAAGAATCGTCTAGTGTTCAACTGCTCATTCCAACATGACGGCCTGGTGCTCAACCATTATCTACTTCCAGGACCTACCCTTGGTCCATCACTGCTGGGAGTCTTGATCAGATACAGACAACATGTTGTTACAATTTGTGGGAATATCAAGGCAATGTTCCACCAGGTTCATCTCCTGCATGAAGAGAAGCCACTTCTCTGTTTTATATTATATTTATATGCTTATGTCTTTATAAACCTCCCTTTTGGTCTACGGGAGTTGCCTTTTGAGATACTTTTGGATTGGGGCCCCAACTTCTGTGGTGGGGATGCCGAGCTGAGAGAGTATTGAAGCCATGGAGCCTTCCCTCAAACAACTGCTTGCTGACCAGAAAGTGACTGAAAAACCTGAGGTCTTGTCAAATTTAAATACAATAAATGACATGTCAGCTCTGCATAAATATTCAAATGTATATGAATATGTATATATATTTCTTTGAATGGAATATGTAAAATGTTGTTGTATAGTTCTGTCTGTCTGTCTCTCTCCCCCTGCACACCCACTTTTCTCTTTGTCTGGTTTCACATGCAAAACACGTCGAACCACTCTCTCCTCCACAGTCCTTTCCGAATCCCAGAATGCTTTGCGGAGGAAACAGTGACGTCACCCTCGGTGATTGGTAACCCTACACTTCGGGAGATCAAGTCAGTAAAGAATTCTCTGCATGTGGTGCTTGGTGATCGCACAGTTACTGAACCTGTGCTGCGTACTGTTCTAATTGAGGTGGAGGAGATCCTTAACTCAAAACCACAGGGGTGCGTGTCTTCGGATGTTGCTGACCCTGATCCGATAATGCCCAATGTACATTTAAGGTGGTATTCCCCTCACATGACTTGCTTAGCCGACAGTGATGGCGCCATAGCCAGATCCTCGCTGACCTCTTCTGGGCCAAATTCGTGAGATTTTACCTTACAAATCTCCAGCTCCGCCAGAAGTGGCAGGCAGACTGCACGGATTTGACAGTTGGCCAGGTTGTCATGATCGATGATCCTCAGATACCTTGTGCACAGTGGCCAACTGGTAGGTTACAGAAGTCTATGAGGGATCAGATGGTCGTATCCGTGCTGCCAAGATTCAAGTTCAGGGCCGGAGTTATGTTCGTCCTGTGGCCAGACTGATTCGTCTCCCTTCCCACAAGAATGACAGTGAGGACATTGAGAAATAGTTTGTTATAGAAATTTAGGGGCAGCTGTGTCAGAAAGTCTGTTAGCTTGTGATATGTCGCCCTCTAGTGTTCATGTTTTGTTCATGCCGTTTCTGGAAATTTCCTTCGGTAGCCATTTTCTCCTGCAAACTTATAAACAACAAACCTCCTCTCCTTTCCATACCGTTTTTCTACACCATCCGTGCATCAATGCAGAGATGTAAGTTTCCGATTTTGTTCACGATTAATTCAGGATGAATTATATAATACTAAGATCAACATTTAACTGTATTTTTCATGTTCATAGTGAATGTAGCTCTTCAGTTAATGTTATTAATTAAGTTAATGCTGTTCCTCTGTGTATGTAAAGATATTGCTGATGCAGATCTTATTGTAAAAATATATATTTCTGTTTATTTACAGACCACGGTTCATTAACACGGGCAATTAAAATGAGCAATTAACAAAGGCAATTAACAGTAATTTGCAAGGAGAATGAATAAACATTCAGTTGTGGAATATTGTTTCTAGCGTCCAGTCATCTGATCGTGACTGCTGTCCTCAGGAACTTGTTTACTTTACCTTACGCTTACGAACTGGTGTACCTGCACCTACGTGCTAACGAGGTCCTCACCCTCTTTCACATGGGGCACAGGAAACAGTTCATTCACCTTTTGTGCAACATGGGAGTGATGGCCACTTGCAACATCAGCTCTACCAAACAAATAACATCACATTCGGCCTCTGTGCCATGGATAACATCAGTCCTTTGTACTGGTAGTTGGCCTCCACAAAGCCTCGCTGGTACAAGGTACAAGCAGAATACAAGATTTTCCTCACGAAACCTGCAGAAATATCTGGGCTAACGCTACACACGTTTGCCTCACAAATACAGAGAAAGATGTCTCCTGGATGGCTGTGAGTCGGTGTCTCCCCACCCGAGTGTTCATGTATAGAATGGGCTTGGCCCTGTTTGACACCTGCCTGGGAAGGCAGTGCCCCTGGGCTTGCAGGGTCTGGCTCTTGTTCTGTCCATTCCTCCACAGGTTTGCCGTACCTGGGCAGATGACTGCCCAGCAGATCCTGTATGAACCAGCCGTAGGACTGACTTCAGCTACTCTGAGGTGCTGGTGGCGTGTCGTCTGCGCGTTGAAACAGGCCCAGTTGGAGGGACGGAAAATCTGCTTGTTCAATAAGCAGGAGCTGGACCAAAGACGATCGCACAGAGGGCCATGGTCCTAGTACGAGATCATGTCAATCTGGAGATCCACCAGAGGGGCAAGGAGAAAGCCATGAAGAACTGGAAAATTCATCATCTGGGGGAGCTTAGAATCCCATGATGGGACCCCACCTCCGTGGTTGGATACTCCCCCTGCTGGAGCCCGAGTCCAAGAGCTTTATTTCTTTTACTGATTCATGATTGTTTTATAAAAACAATTTAAACTGTTTTTAAAACATTGAATTGTTAATTTGTATCCTGATTTGTTTTTGTTTTTTTGGTGGTTTTGTATTTTTATGATCTGGTGTATTGACCGTCATTCTTTCTTTAAATGCATTGGATTGTTTTGTTTGGTTTCTAGATGTTTCTTTTTTATGTTTTTGTTTATCCAGTGCATTAACCATTACGTTTTGCAATGCACCAGATTGTTTTCATTAACCTTAAGATTTTTTGAATATTCATTTTTTTGGCACTTGATATAATTTAATGTAATGTAATTATGGATTATTCCCCTGTCACTTGGTTTTGTTTTAAGTTCTGTAATGATTTATGTCAGGATTTTCAATGTTTTTTTTAGGATTTAAAAAAATAATAATCATAAGTATTACAGTTTTGAATGTTTTTATTTGTAATACTACATCCAATAAAACAGTATCTTCCATGATGGGATAAAAACTCTGTATACAGCGGGGCACGAGTAGATCGAGTGCCCTCCGCTGAGGACAGCAGCAGCAGTCCACTGCTCTACTAGCTCACAGCTAGAGCAGGGTCACAGACCTGCTGTCCAATAAACTACCCACAGAGCGAGGCAGCGAGATTCAGCCTGAGTGCCGTGCGCTGGGGACAGCGGCAACGTGCCCCCTGTTCCACTAGCACAGCTAGAACGGGGCCACAGACCTGCTGTCAAACTAACGACATACACTGTGGGGTACAAGAGCCAGCTCATGCACCTCCCATGTAACACAGGAGAAGTTGACACCTGCCAATTATAACTAAGGCTAAGGCAGCGCAACAGCAGCTCATACTGTTTTGGGATAAATGAACAATGTACACAGCAAGGCAGCGAGCTGAAAACAGCGGCAGTGGCCTTCCAGTCTACTAGCAGAACTAGGACTGGACCACAGTCCTGCTGTCTACTGTGTGGGGAAAATATAGAAATCCTATTCTGCCTTTGTCCTTGGTGTGCTGTTACTCCTCACTCGGTTATCAGCAGCTCACATTCCTTTCTTGCAACGTATTAACTGCAAAGTACATTCTAATGCAATTGGCAATGTAGAGGTTAATGATTATTATTCATGAGTAATAATCATAATATTGATAAGATGGGAAGGCGTAGTTTAGAATGCCAATGGAATCACTGCTAGTTATTAGAAATGACCATTCAGACACTGTTTGTAAAATGTTAAGGCCCCTTGAGGGTATGTCCCAGAGGGGGTATAAAAGCTTTGTTCTGTCTCAAAACTTTCGGGGAACAGTGTCATGCTGGCCTAAAATCCTTTGAGTTCTGTGTTGCGCTGTTCCTCCCGTGCACGTAATAAATTCTGACTAGAACTCCCGACTCCAAATCTTTCTTCCACCACACTACACATAGTATTTACAAAGCAGGTGAAGAGTCGAAGAAATCCGGAGAGATATATGTTTCCAAGCAAAGGTTTTTATTACATGCAGCTGCAAGGAAGAGGTTCAAGAGGCGATCTCAAGAACAGTCTTAGAGAAGTTACAAACTACAGGCACTTTTATGCAGACCAGACAGGAGAGAAAGATAATGACAGGTTGCGTATGCAACCCCGGTTATCTGAAAAAGGAAGCACTGCCCAAGGGGGTGGGGATTCTGCACACTTCCATAGGAACCTGATCGAAACGTCACTCTATCAAAGCTGCCATTGGCCCCTTTGCCTGTCACTCAGAACAGGTCCCTTCCCACTTCCTGTTCTATAAAACGTGACGTCAGCGCAGGTTCGTCCTGCTTCCTTTTTCAGATAATCGGGGTTGCATACGCAACCTATTGTTATCTTTCAAGTCGGAAGCACTGCCCAAGAGGGAGGGGTTACTGTAGAGCAAAACTGTCGCAAGGGAGGAGGCAGCGAGCTGATAAGGGAACCAGCCCCGAGGTGCACCGCTAGGGGGCCTCAGCAACACAACTCCAGACAGTAGTCTCAGGGGTCCCATAGGGCCGCACCTGAGCTGTCCAGTAGAGAGGACCGTAGTCACGCAATCAGCATATACAAAGCGGGGCTACAGAGGTTAACTCTTACGCCCTCCGCATACAAGAGCAAGGCCGGCTTCTCTACTAGTGCAGCTAGGAGCGAGGCCGTAATCTACTTGCACAATGTCTGGCGCGGGCAATCAAGCACTTGTGCGGCCTTCGTGCAATATCATGGCAGTGGACCCCTGATCCAATAGGAGCGGGGCCACAGACCCAATGAGAAAAATACAATATAATACATAGCTGGCTAGTCAACAGAGTAGCCGAGCTGAACAATATAAAAATATTTACATATCGCGTGACAGCAAGACCTTCATGTGGAACACAGGAGCAGTTCACACCTGTCGAATAGCGCAGCTAACGCAAGGCAACTACAGCTCTTACCGTGTGAATAAATTAACTATGTACACAGCGGGGCACTGGAGAACTCAAGTGCCCTCCACTGGATGACAACAGCAGCGGTTCCCTGCTCTATGGCGTAATACAGCCACAGCGGGCCACAGACCTGCTGACCAATATACAGAGCGGGGTACAGGCCAAATGCATGCACCCAGGTCCGGTTCAAGACATTTGGAGGCCCTAGGCAAAATTTATGTTGGAGGTCCCCCTATTGATTGGTGGACTGATTGGTGTGACTTAGATTTTTAGATTTTTAGAGATAGCAGACAAGCAGGAAGAGATGTGAGAGGGGATGAGAGGGTCAGAAGAGGGAGAAGACATCAGCATAAAAGTGGTAGGAGAAACCATGGGATGCGATGAGGGGGCCCAGGGAGCGAGTGTAGAGAGAGAACAGGAGGGGGCCCAGGACGGAGCCTTGAGGAGAGGCTGGGGGGTGAATGAAGAACCTCGCCATGTCACATGGTAGGTCCGGTCGCTGAGGTAAGAGTGATCGACGGTGTCAAATGCTGCGGAGAGATCAAGGAGGATGAGGACTGAGGAGAGGGAGAGCACAGCTGAGGGAGTCAGTGACTGCCAGGAGAGCCGTCTCAGTGGAGTGAGCTGTGCGGAAGTCGGATTTCAGAGGATCAAGGAGTGAGTGTTGGGACAGAAAGTCAGAGAGCTGACGGTGGACTGCCCGCTCGAGAGTGTTTGAGAGAAAGGGGAGTAGGCAGGACCGGTTCTAGACATTTGGAGACCCTAGGCAAAATTTTTGTTGGAGACCCCCCCTCTTGATAGATGGGCTGGTGTGCCCAATGCGGGTCAGGGCTCCCCACCCAGGATTCAAGACACGAACCACCAGCGCTCCACACCGCAGCGGCACCGACATAGTACAGTGTTAAACCCTCTACACTAACAGGCTGGGCTTCTTACCATGGCGGGATTGACACTATACTACTTTTAGTGAGGGGTTACGTCACTTTGTAACCAACTCATTATGACACGAATGAGCCCCGTAACACTCACGTATAGGGATGTTACGGTTATAGAGGCCCCACCTCCAACCCGAGGCCCTAGGCAATTGCATACAGGTAGTGCCAGCCCTGGGAGTAGGGAGACAGGGCAGTACAGTAGTTCTGAGGAGAGGTGGCATCATGGGTTGGTTTCTTGAGCAGTGGGATGACAGCAGCTTGTTTAAATGCAAGTGGAAACAGCCAGAGAGGAGGGAGCTGTTGAGGAGGGAGGAGATGAAGGAGAGAAGATCAGGAGCGGTTGCTTGGAAGAGGCGAGAAGGGAGAGGGTCCAGGGCACACGTTGTAGGTTTGTGACGTAGGAGGAGAGCAGAAACTTCAGCATCTGAGAGAGGTGAGAATTAAGAAAAGGAAGCTTGATCGGTGGGAGGTTTGGATATGATGGGAGAGGAGGGGGGACTGTTGAAAAGCCTGCGGATGTCTGCAATCTTGGAGGAGAAGAAGGAGGCGAAATCATCAGAAGTGAGAGATGAGGGAGGAGGAGGGGGCAAGGAAGGAGGAGAAGGTGGAGTAGAGTTTGCGGGGGTTGTTGACAGTGGATTTGAAGAGCGATTGGAAGTAAGACTTCTTGGCTGAGGTGAAAGAGGAGGAGAATGTGGACAGTAGAGAGCGGTAGACTTCGAGGGCAGCTGGGAGTTTGGTCCTTTTCCACCTCTGTTCGGAGGAAACGCAGACTAGTTCAGGTTGAATGGAGAACAGCAGAGAGCGAAGGCTGAGGAGGGGAGGGACGGGCAGGACGAGATGTGAGAGGACAGAGAGAGTCAAGGGAGGAGGTGAGTGAAGAGAACGAAGAGGAGGTAGCACAGTTGACAGATAGATGGGAAAAACAGTCAATGTAAGGTAAAAGAGTGAGGGCAGTGGAGGCAAGGGTGGAGGGGGAGACAGAGCGGAGATTACGGTGGAGGGTGACAGAGAGGGTGGGTGGAGCGGGGAGGGAGGGAGGGAAAGGGAGAAGGAGATGAGGCGGTGGTCGGAGATGTCCATGGGTGTCCCAGAGAGTGTCGAAGGGGAGCAGCCTCTAGAGAAGATGAGGTCTAGCTGGTGGCCCATGTGAGTGGGGGGAGACTTACAGGGGAGAATCATCTCTGGGCTCTGGGCCCAGGCCTAATGGCTGCCTCCCCTCTACACAGTGGATCAGAGACCAGCAGCAGGAAGAGCACAAAGATCTCATATTATATAGTCCTGTATCTTGGCTCTTCCCTCATGGAGGGGCTGTGGTCACTCAGGGCTCCTCTGTGTGAGAGAGACAGTGTGCGGTGTTAGCAGTAGTAATAATACTAATACAAACAATAATACTACTAATAATAACTGAGCCCCAATTGGCGACATTTCAAGAACAACTCGCATAATATCATATAACTATAATATAAATGTATTAAGTCTTTGAGAAATAGAGGCTGTCGGGAGTAAATTCGGCAGAAAAAATGCTCAAACGCAGTCTGAGAACGAGGCTGCGGGCTGCTACAGCGTTATGGTTTCAATCAGGTCCGCACAGACTGTAGAAATACACAACGCAAGCCCCTCGTTTGTATTCATTCTCTAGTATAAGCATAGAGGGGTTGAAGCTACGATGTCTGGAAGAGGAAAGGGTGGAAAAGGACTCGGTAAAGGAGGCGCAAAGCGTCATCGCAAAGTGCTGCGTGATAACATCCAGGGAATCACTAAGCCCGCTATTCGCCGCCTGGCTCGCCGTGGCGGAGTCAAGCGTATCTCTGGGCTGATCTATGAGGAGACCCGCGGAGTGCTGAAGGTGTTCCTGGAGAATGTGATCCGTGATGCCGTCACCTACACCGAGCACGCCAAGAGGAAGACCGTGACCGCCATGGATGTGGTGTACGCGCTGAAGCGCCAGGGCCGCACTCTGTACGGTTTCGGAGGCTAAGCGACAATCTGCCCGATCATCTCGAAACACAAAGGCCCTTTTAAGGGCCGCCCACACTTTCTGCTAAGGAGCTTGACTGTTTTCTCTTTAGTTTTCCGTTATATAGTATGTGGAGTGGCACACATTTAAACTCTAAGCTTCAATATCCTCATCTGGATTTGTATTTCACTTGATGCTAAAGTGTATTTGTGACTAAATTTGCGAAGTTATCGCAACGATTAAGACCATGTCTGTAAAGGCTTCTGTGTCGGGGTGGACAGGAATATTAAAATATATTTTCTAAGAACTAATTGAGCATTGATGTCTCACTGTTCATGAGTTTAAAACCAGACAACCATACAATGTTTAAGTTTCCATTTACCCACAAACGCATGTAATATAAGTGTGTGGGAATAGTGGCTCGCCAGTCAGCCCGTCTACATGTCTCCTGCCTCGCTCATCCAGACGGTTATGTCGCTCTTCTCTCCTCCACGTTTAACTTGGATGTATTACAACCCCGTGACAATCGACTAAACAAAGAAGGATACAGATTTAATTATATATATATATATATAGGACTTGTTTTTGATACACCACTTCAAAACGTGTAATTTGCTAATATATGATCTGTTTAAATACTGAGACAGTTTGGAATGTAAAGTTGGAGATGTCTTCACGATACTCCTGAGTGTTTTGGTGATAAAAACATGTCGAAATGTATTCCCTGGTGTTTGGAAGTGACTGGATATTAGAACATGACATTTACGAACGAGAGCAGGCCATTCGAACCATCGTGCTCGTTTGGAGTCAATCAATAGTGTTCGGTTTCCTTCTCAACGTCTGGTTGTCACACGGATTGCTATTGGTACAAGTGTAGCCAATCAGAGGCCATAATGATGATTCCAGTGGCGCTAACCAATCACTGGCCTTCTCTCGTAATACTAGATTATTTGCATACGGTTACTATAAATTCAGCGTTTGTTGGGCGAAGAAAGTATTATATCGCAACCATGCCTGAACCAGCGAAGTCTGCGCCCAAGAAGGGCTCCAAGAAAGCCGTGACCAAGACGGCGGTGAAGGGCGGTAAGAAGCGCCGAAAGTCCAGGAAGGAGAGCTACGCCATCTACGTGTACAAGGTGCTGAAGCAGGTGCACCCGGACACCGGCATCTCTTCCAAGGCCATGGGCATCATGAACTCGTTCGTCAACGACATCTTCGAGCGCATCGCCGGCGAGGCCTCCCGCCTGGCGCACTACAACAAGCGCTCCACCATCACCTCCCGGGAGATCCAGACCGCCGTGCGGCTGCTGCTGCCCGGAGAGCTGGCCAAGCACGCCGTGTCTGAGGGCACCAAGGCCGTCACCAAGTACACCAGCTCCAAGTAGACCGGACCCGCCGCCACCCCGCCAAACCCAAAGGCTCTTTTAAGAGCCGCCCACTCTGTCTGTGAAAGAGGTTCCGTTTAGTGTTTACTTTTACCTTGTATTATTCTTGCGTCTTAGTGTATGATATCTGCCCCGCCCCGGATGTATGTATTAAGTGTTTTCTGGCTGGAAAAGTGACCGTGTAAAGTATACTTTATGTATCTATTTAATGTCCCTGTTAAAAGCATATCTGGATGTCCATGACACCTGAAGAGTTTGCAGTTTCAAGGCAGAAACCTATCTTACTTTCGAATGATAAGACAGGGAGCAGCGTTTGGGAGTGTAATATACTGTAAGTTATGTAACGTATTTTATACATGTGCTTAATTTGATTTATTAACAAACTGGGTTTAAACATAGTCAATACCAACAGCTCGCTGTGCCTAAAGCTGCACGGCCAGAGACTCAATCACAGCCAATAATCTCACTGGCGCAGCTGGTGGCAGAGTCGGGAGTATTCATGTTAGGGCAGGCGGACGCTTCGAACTTCTCTCCGCATCAAACGGAGCTCTAGGTTAAGGCAGCTTCACTAAACCGTAATGCCAAACGACATCACTATTATCCCCCTGAAAAATACAACAACCAATGCGTACGTTATACATTATTTAGAGAAAACATGAGTAGCGGGTGGGTTATTTAACTGCTCGCACATTCTATAGACTGCATTTGTGTAAAATACAAACAAACAGACATAGCCTTAGTATCCAAAATGAAACTGCCCTCTGAAAGACAATTGTGTGGCTCTGAAAAGAGCCGTTGTGTCTCCGGGCGTGCCTGGGTCGGGTGTCAGGGTCTAGGCTCGCTCTCCGCGGATGCGGCGGGCCAGCTGGATGTCCTTGGGCATGATGGTGACTCTCTTGGCGTGGATGGCGCACAGGTTGGTGTCCTCGAACAGGCCGACCAGGTAGGCCTCGCTGGCCTCCTGCAGAGCCATGACGGCCGAGCTCTGGAAGCGCAGGTCGGTCTTGAAGTCCTGGGCGATCTCTCGGACCAGGCGCTGGAAGGGCAGCTTGCGGATCAGCAGCTCGGTGGATTTCTGGTAGCGGCGGATCTCCCGGAGAGCCACAGTGCCGGGCCTGTAGCGGTGAGGCTTCTTCACTCCGCCGGTGGCCGGGGCGCTCTTACGGGCAGCTTTGGTCGCCAGCTGCTTCCTCGGCGCCTTCCCGCCGGTGGACTTACGCGCGGTCTGCTTGGTTCTGGCCATTCTTTACTGATATCTAAGCAACAACCTAGAAATGAAACAGTAAAGCGGGCGCTACGCTTTATAAAGAGGGAATACCCTGGAGCTATTGGCTAAACCTCATTCTGCCTGATGATTGGTTAGAGTTTGAATCCTAAGCAGTGATTGGGCATTTTGAATTCAGGCGCTAGTAAGTGCGTTCTGTCTCCTCCCCCCACAGCTCCTAAGCGAGCAGGCTGTTTCACTGCCCCTCGCTCTCTCCCTCCCGCCGTTTCAACACTAGTTTAATTCGGCCTGATATCAGTGCATGGGGACTATTACTATCGCATATCTAATACTTTAATAAATGAGGTTACAAGTTGAATGTGTACCCCTGTATTTAAGACATGATCTTATTATAAACTATATTTCATTGTTCCGTTTAAGAAGTCACCTGGATTGTTTATTCCAATCCCTGTAGAAAGGTTATTAAGATTTAACAGCTAAAGATAATTGCTGCTGGCAGCGTGTGACGATGCAATAATGGGGGCTTCGTTGTGGTTGCACTCATTTCAACTGTGTACAGTTCATGAGGGCGATACGTGTGTGATTGCGCATTATGTTAATAAAATAAACGACAGGCTTTGAAATACGGAGTGGAGACGGCTTCAATAAGTGTGTATAGCCTGATCAATATAGGTCGAGCAAGTCGTGTAGTTACAGCACCACTCGCAGAACAGATGCAGTACATTTTAAACTGCTTATTTTGAATTAGTGTAACAATCACCGCATACATTATGTATTTAGTGCAATATATCGTGCTTTTCAAATGAGAAAGTAGCACTTGGCATAAAAGGGATCAGTAATTTAACTACCGAGCTTACAACCCACTGTATCGATTTACACTAAATTACTTCACTTAAGTGCTTTCAACAGATGAATCTCGATTTCATAATCACTTCAAATGGAAGGCCGTGCCTCTAGGAAAGTGTGGGTGGCTCTTAAAAGAGCCGTTGGGGTTCGGTCACTCGGTGGGGTCTTTACTTCTTGGCGGGCTTCTCGGTCTTCTTGGGCAGCAGCACGGCCTGGATGTTGGGCAGCACGCCGCCCTGGGCGATGGTCACGCCGCCCAGCAGCTTGTTCAGCTCCTCGTCGTTGCGGACGGCGAGCTGCAGGTGCCGGGGGATGATGCGGGTCTTCTTGTTGTCCCGGGCGGCGTTGCCAGCCAGCTCCAGGATCTCGGCGGTCAGATACTCCAGGACAGCGGCCAGGTAGACCGGGGCTCCAGCACCGACCCGCTGAGCATAGTTTCCCTTCCGCAGCAGCCTGTGGACACGGCCGACTGGGAACTGCAGTCCAGCCCTGGAGGAGCGAGTCTTGGCCTTCGCTCTCTGCTTGCCACCGGTTTTGCCTCTTCCACTCATGATCGCACGGTCAGATACAGCAAGTATGGGATACAGAAGAACTACGCTGCCTGTGTTTTATAGACGCCCCTCTCCTTGGGATTGGTTCTTTCTTCCTCTTCCATCCGTCCACTCACAGAGCTGAATTGAGGCGCGCTCGACAGGAGCTGTAACCAATCCGCTCGCAGGTCTCAGATGTCTGTTTCCAGCGGGAGTAGGGGGCGGGAGCGGGTCTCCTGCGCTTTAGGATGAAGCAGCAGCTTTACTGTAGAGAGCAGGCGGAGCAGAGCCGTCAGCATTTCATTCACAACCAGTCAGTGATTTAGGGTCCCATTTGAACTGTATGCGAAATTGTACATGTCTGTTTGGACAGTAGTATTTCGATATGAATTGGGTATAATAGAATCATGTACCAATACTTGCTAACAATTTATATCTGTATAATCCCCAGCACTATTGTTGGTATGACTAAGGAACCCATCCTGACACATGAAATCAGTGAGGGTCGCAGACCCTTCATAACCGGTGCAGTTCAAACTTGCAGCTGCAGTTGCGCGTCTCTCATTTCAAGACAAACACCTGTCAGAGCAGCTCAACACGGGTAATGACGGTTCACTGAAGATGCGATGTGACGTCACATTTCATCCTGACATGCCGTGGAGTATTTTAGTATTGAAGAATAATATAGGTCTGCATGATATTGCAATATTACATCGATCATCAGCATTTGGCTGCACAATTTCGGAGGGGGCACATTATGTTGACACTCATGTAAATAATGCTCTGTACCCTTGGGAAAACGCTGAAGCAGCCCCAGCGCACTGCGCTCGACCCCATGCCAACAGCCCGCCCTGTCAGTCAGCCGGCTGCGCTGTGACTCGCCCCGTCACCGAGAGAGAGACTGCTGCAGGAGCGGAGCAGGACACGCCGCCCCGTTCACACCACCGTGCTTCACAAGCCCTGTACACACGTTCACAACGTGGGGGGCTATGGCAAGGAACCTAATTCGTGGACAATTGAACAGACTGGATACAGAAATGGAAAAACGCTGTTAAGAAGTAGTGGTGGCTCTTAGAAGAGCCGTTGGGGTCGAGGCGGGTAGAGTCGGAGTCAATTCCTTCACTTCTTCTTCGGAGCCGCTTTCTTGGCTTTCGGCTTGACGGTTTTGGGCTTGGCGACCTTGGGCTTGGCCGCCTTGGCTTTCTTGGGGCTCTTGGTGGCCTTCTTAGCCGCCGCGGGCTTCTTGGCTTTCTTGGGAGACTTCTTGGCGGCCACTGGCTTCTTCGCTGCCGGCTTCTTCGCTGCCGGCTTCTTGGGCTTCTTAGCCGCGGCGGGTTTCTTGGCCGCTGGCTTCTTGGGTGTAGAGGCGGCCTTCTTGGCGGGCTGCTTCTTGGCCTCCGCCTGCTGCTTGTTGAGCTTGAAGGAGCCCGAAGCGCCGGTGCCCTTAACCTGCACCAGAGTGCCCTTGGTCACCAGGCTCTTGACTGCGACCTTGACGCGGGAGTTGTTCTTCTCCACGTCGTAGCCGCCGGCAGCCAGGGCTTTCTTGAGGGCGGCCAGGGAGACGCCAGTTCTCTCCTTGGAAGCGGACACGGCTTTGACGATCAGGTCTCCCACGCTGGGGCCGGCCTTCTTGGGCTTGGCGGCGGACTTCTTCTTGGGCGCCTTGGCCGGCGCGGCGGCGGGAGCTGGAGCCACTTCTTCTGCCATTTGTGTGTTTGTTAGGGATGGGTGGATCGATCCAAAGTATCGATACTTCCGATCCAGACGTTTCATTTTTGAGAATCAATCCTTTCATAAAAATACTGATACCAGGTGGTGACAATGTGAGGGAGAGCTCTCTGACAGAAGCCTTTCAGACAGGCAGGCATTATCCAGGTATCTAAGTGATAATATTAGGTTATTTTAATCATTTGAACAGAAATCAGTTATTTTTTTTTATTTTTTGAGGAGCGTAATATTACAGTAATATACAATTATTCTCCGATACCCCGACTACGGTTAATATCTGGCTATGTAAAAAGTAATGTTAACACCTTTATCTGATATCTTTAATCGGGATCTTAATAACAGTAACACACCAAGATTTCTGCCTAACACTTTGATTAATCTGGGCATGTTAAAAGCTTTGTCAAGGTTCTTTGTGTAATCGCGGTATTGCTGTGCCTGTAAACACTTCAGTCGAATTATTGCCATAACCTGATTTTTTACGATCGGGGTTTTGTTCTGCATGTAAACGCACTCAATAGGCTGCTAGACTGGACACATTTTCAAACAATATCTGAATGCATTATATCAAGTTTGTTGAAAAACTGATATGCATTGCTTAGGATTTCTAAAACATAGATTATATCTTATAAAATGTTACCGTTTTGAAAGTAAAGAGCTCAGGTTGTTAATACCTTCAGGAATGATCTGGTGAATTTAACTATTATGCCAGACAGAACAATTGAACATGTTTTTTATAATTGCTGTTATTAAACAGAAAACAAAAAGAGAAGTCTGATCATTGGTAGTTTAATACTAATGCAAAAGCTTTCAAATATAATTTTTGATGTCTGCATTTACCAATTTTCACTGTAGAAATCACAAACATTTCCCCCTTTTATGTACATCAGAACATATGAGTATTGGTATCGGTATTGGTATTGGGATACTATCCTTGGTATTACTTGGTATCGGGTCGAAAAGAAAATCAGTGGTCACCCATCCCTAGTGTCTGTGTCGAGCAAGTCAGACTGTGGAGCCGCAGTGCAGAGGGGCGGAACTTATACAGCACAGAAGTATTTACAAGTTGCCACAGAGAGAGACTCGACAGTACAGGTGAGAGGCAGCCAGGAGGAGCCAGGTGGGGCCAGTTAGGTGTGAATTGGGGGCAGGCAGACAAAAGCTACTTAAAGCAGCTGTTGAGAAAGAGCTGTGCTGTATCTCATTGACAAAAGTTAAGCAGTTGACTAGGCAACAGGAACCAATAATAATAAAAAATAAAATAAAAAAATAACATTTAGAAGCATGTGGCCACTACAGTGTCACATTTGTCGAATGATTGCCTTCCTGGATGAACTCATCCAAGAAAGTTTCATTTGTGAACGTTGTCAGCATGTTGAAATCCTAGAGATCAAGGTTCACGATCTGCGCTGTATTAGGGATATAGAAGAATTGGTGAATCAGCCCATGAGAGATATGGTGTGCAGCCAAAACCTAGGAGAGATGACACCTCAGAGCAGGACAGCATACAGAACTGCTGGGTTACAGTAGGTCGTAACCGCAGAAAAGGGCGCGCACGACACCAAGAGCTAGAATTGCCCAACAGGTTCCAACTGCTGGACACCAAGTTGGACAGTGACAGCTCAGAGGGTGATGGGAGGGCAGTTGAGCACCAGAGCACCTTGGTGCCCACTCCCCCCCAGAAAAGGGAGGTAATTATAATAGGAGACTCAATTCTTAGAGGCGTAGGTCACATAGTGTGTTCTAGTGATAAGGAGACCCGCATGGTATCTTGCCTGCCTTACAAATTTAAAGAGTTAGCAACAAAACAAAAGAGCAGAACCTCCACGGTAGTTTTCTCTGAAATACTTCCGGTACCAGGAAGCCACAGTGCTGACATGTGATTATGATGTTGTAGGAGTGACAGAAACATGGGTTACAGAAAATGATGGGGATGAATATAAGTTGGAAGGATACATACAGTTTAGGAGAGACAGGTAAAATCGAAGAGGGGGTAGGGTAGCATTATATGTGAAAAATGAGGCAGAAGAACTCATATTAGATCCCAGTAACGGAACAGAATCTTTGTGGGTGAAACTTTTGGACAAGAGATCTGGAGGATTAGTGGTAGGAGTGTTACAGACCACCCAACTCAGATATTCAGCAAGATGCTGCATTGTACAGTGTAATCAGGACTGCATGTAGCAAAAATGTGGCTGTTATAATGCGGGGCTTCAATTTCCCAAACATAGACTGGGAAAGCCCGGTTGGGACTACAGAAGCAGAAATAGAAATGGTTGAGATGGTAAATGACTGCTTTCTAACTCAATTTGACAGGGAACCAAGCAGGGAGAGTGCATGCATTGACTTGATCTTTTCAAATGACCAGGATAGAGTCAGAGGGACACTAGTTAGAGAACCAGTGGCAACTTGTGATCACAATAGGGTTAGCTTTGAGGCATTCTTTCAAAAAACAAGGTCCAAGTCTAAAACAATGGTCTACAGTTTCAGAAAAGCAAACCTTGAAGGTATGAGGCAGCACTTAGAAGAGGTAGACTGGAGCACATTGGATACAGAGTCAGTTGAAAATGGATGGGTATATTTTAAGAATATACTAACTGAGGCTCAGGAGCAATTTGTACCAAAACTTGAGGACCAAAAAACACTGGCCAAAATGGTTTAATAGAGGCATGCAAAAAAATATCAAGAGGAAGAAAATGTTGTATTGTGCATACAAAATGGATAGGAAAAGAAACATAATACGTAGAATATGTTGAGCTGCAAATAGATCTTAAGAAAGGGATCAGGAAAGCAAAGAGGGAAACAGAAAGAAACACAGCTCTTGGAGCTAAAACTAATGCAAAGAGCTTTTTTCAATATTATAACAGCAAGAGGGCAATAAAGGAGGAAGTGAAACAGATAAAGGGCAAAAATGGAAGTATCTTGGAAAATGAACAAGATGTGGCAAATGTTCTAAATGAGTATTTCACAGAGGTTTTTACAAAAGAAAAAACAGATGACATGCCACAGGTTGACAATCAGTCCAGTCAAACCCTAAGACAGATCAGGATAAATGAGGAGGAGGTATTAAAGGGACTAGCAGAATTAAAAACCAACAAATCACTTGGGCCAGATGGGATATTTCCAACAGTACTTTAAAGAAATTAGGGAAATGATTTATAGGCCGCTAACTCGATTATTCCAAATGACACTTAGAACAGGGGATGTGCCAACTGACTGGAAGACAGCAAATGTCATACCAATCCACAAGAAAGGGACAAAACTGAGCCAGGAAATTACAGACCAATCAGTCTCACCTGCATCACTTGTAAAATATTGGAAACAATTATTAGACAGAAAATAGAGGAGCATCTTAATGAAAACCATATTCTTAGAGAAGTCAACATGGGTTTAGACGAGGCAGATCATGTCTTACTAATTTATTAGAATTTATTGAACATGCAACTGCAGCTGTAGATCACGTGAAAGCATATGATATGATATACTTAGATTTCCAAAAAGCTTTTGATAAGGTTCCACACAAAAGACTGATCCTCAAATTGGAAGCTGTAGGCATTCAGGGTAATGTAAGTAGATGGATTATGAACTGGTTGATGTCTAGGAAACAGAGGGTGTCGATTAGAGGAGTCGCTTCTAACTGGAGTGAGGTTGTTAATGGAGTTCCACAGGGATCAGTACTAGGGCCTTTGCTTTTTCTAATCTATATTAATGATCTGGACTCTGGGATAGTTAGCAAACTTGTCAAATTTGCAGATTATACTAAAATAGGTGGCTCAGCAGATACAATCTCGGCAGCACAGGATATTCAAAGGGACTGTGGGCTGACACCTGGCAGATGAAATTCAATGTGGACAAGTGCAAAGTAATACATGCAGGTAACAGAAATGTCCACTATAATTACACTATGGGAGGAATAGAACTAGATGAAGTAACGCATGAGAAAGACCTAGGAGTCTACGTGGACTCCTCACTTTCTCCATCCAAACAATGTGGGGAAGCAATAAAAAAGGCAAACACAATGCTAGGGTATATTGTCAAAAGTGTAGAATTGAGAACAAGGGGCGGTAATGTTCAGACTGTACAATGCACTAGTTAGAGCTCATCTGGATACTGTGGACAGTTCTGGGCTCCACACTTCAAGAAAGATATCGCTGCTCTAGAGGCAGTTCAGAGGAGAGCAACCAGACTTATTCCAGGTCTGAAGGGAATGTCCTACTGAGAGACTGAGGAACTGAACCTTTTCACCCTGGAACAGAGGAGACTACGTGGGGACTTGATCCAAGTCTTCAAAATCATGAAGGGCATCGACCACATCAAACCAGAGGAGCTTTTCCAGATCAGCAGGGACACATGCACCCGGGGACACAAATGGAAATTGGGCTTCAAGGCATTCAAAACGGAAAACCTGAGACACTTCTTTACACAGAGAGGCATCACAATCTGAACAAACTCCCCAGCGATGTGGTAGAAGCTGAAAGTTTGGGAACATTAAAAAACAGACTGGATAGGATCCTTGACTCACTTAGATATTAATGGACACCAAACGAGCACGATGGGTCGAATGGCCTCCTCTCGATTGTATACTTTCTTATGTTCTTATGTTCAGTCATTCAGTGTTTATTTCATGGATTGAGCACAGCAAGTGTAAACTCATTGAATGGGCCAGAACATCATGCACCTATAAATAATTTGATTCCTGATGTCTACCAAGTTGTTTAGCTAATCCCAATGTGAAGATGTGAAGGGACTCATGTATATTTAAGAGGGGAGGATGTAACCTGGTTAAAATTCTTAGATATGGAAACCTATTAAGCTAGGCAATTAGGGAGTTAACAGGAAGTCCCGCCTTGATTGACACTCGCACTCATTGAGAAGACGAGAGGATCCATTTTGAAAAGAAGCTGCATGGAGAGTTCCAGACTTCAGATTGCTCAAATTAATTCGATGTTATATCATTTTCTTGCACTAAAAAAATATTTGCATTTAGTCTCAAAGAAATCTTAAAACCGGAGACAGATTACTTTTAAAAGGCCCTGGTCGTTTTTTTGTTTGTTTTTTTTTCTTTGTTGATGGAGTTAGATTCTCCTTTTCATTTATTTTTCCTTTTCTTTGGGACCTCAAAGGACTTTAAACACACTCCTCCGATTTTCTACAAGTGGTAGACTGCACCACACTACGCACACATTCACAAGGATATTGTTCTCATTTGGACCCTTTATTTTTATTTTAGTTTTTTTGGCACTGCTACTCTTCCAGACAACCAGTACTGGGTATATTGGGTACATGATACATCATTCTGTTGTAATAAATGTATGCTGGTTGTTTGAGGCAAAACCACAGTGATTGTTCCTTTTGTTTTCATTTCTAAATATAAAACCTCTCATACGGACCTAGGATTAGAAGTAGCCAAAGGTGGGTTACAACTGCTTAATTATTAATGCGTGCTTTGATTGTTTTGAGTTAATTAAATTATTACGTGTATGATTTTGTTTTCACTAATCACGTTGTTATTAATGAGTCCTTGTGCTTCACGCCCCGCACCTGCCTCTGATCTAAAGCCTCCACTGCTAGATCATCCTCACTTGTACTCCCAACCCTGACTGAGGGAGCTGACTGTTTTAAAGGAGAAGGAAATCAGAGGAAAGAAGGTAATTAGTCAGTGAGGAGCAAGCTGGAGAAAGATACCTGTTTTCAAACTGGGGGATTGGGGGATTGGACCTTGGGTGTTCAAGAAGGCTACCAGAAGAGCAAGAGGCGAACTGAGACCAGAGTGAATGAGAAGGCACAGGAGCAGTCAGTAAATACACTTTATTACGTTTGTTGATAAAGCTTGGAGGTCCTAGGAAGCAAGCTGAGAATTTAGTGATTTATACTGCAAGCTGTGCTTCATCCATATAGTATTCTGAAGCCACGTTAATTTCCCCAGCATTCTGCAAAAGACAAAGATTGCTTAGTGCGTGACAGTGGAATTAATTTAAATTACTACTTTCTAATAATAATTTAATAATCATGAAACATCATCAGTATTTAGATTTAAAAAAAACATAATGTGAAATGTCCATATCCAGAAATTGTGACAGAGGAAGGTGGAAATGGGCCGATATTTTGAAAGGAAGCGCAAACTATGACAGTGTAAGAGAATTTGATATGCTTGGTTTTTCAGTCAATCTAAATAAATAGTTGAACTGAAAACTCATAGGTCAATTGGTTTCTCTTTTAATATTCTTTTTAGAGGGAAGATGCGGTCAAGTCACAGATGTGCAATAATCATTTATTTTGACAAAAATAGGAAACTAATATCATTCAATTATATTACTGAAAATAAGTAAAATACTGTTTTATTGTTGAAGTATTTTACGTTTTACAAATAAAAACATTTCCAAATTTTAATACTTGTGATTAAATTTTTTTTAAATCAATTACTAAAATCACTTAAAATTTTTAAAATCTTTGTGATTTAACAAAACAAAATACTAAACTTCAAATAAACAAGTGCACAAAACGACAAAACAAACGTGATTAAAGCAAACTGCTAACCAACATAAAAGTCAAATACATTGAAAATAACTGAAAATGCACTGGACAAAATAAAGAAACAATTAAAAAGGCAAAAAATAAAAAACAAACCAAAACGGTCCAATGCATTTAAAATTAAATCCAAAACTGTCAATGTATTTGACAAATAAATAGAACAAAACTAAACCAAAAACAAAAACCCAAACAACTAGTGTTTTAAAAACAACTAAATCTTTAAAAACAATTAAAATTCTTTTTTAAAAGTCATTTTAAAAGATATTCATTCATAAAATAGTTAAAAGATCTTGGACTCGGGCTCCAGCAGGGGGAGATGACCGTCCCCGGAGGTGGGTCCCATCAAGGGATCCTAAGCTCCCCCAGATCTTGTATATGCCAGTTCTTATAGGCTTCCTCCTTGCCCCTCTGATGGACCTCCAGATTGACATACTCACGAATGAGTACCATGCCCCTCCGCGCAGTGACAATTGGGTCCAGCTCCTGCTTATTAAAAAGACAGATGTTCCGTCCCTCCCACAGGGCCTGCTTCACTGCGCAGACGACACACCACCAGCACCTCAGGGAGGGAGATGTTATTCCCTTGGCAGGGCCATAAAGGATCCGCTGGGCGGTCGTCCGCACAGGAACGGCAAACCTGCGGAGGAACGGGAAAAACAGGAGCCAGACCCCGCAGGCGGAGGGGCAATCCCTAAAGATATGAGCCTCCGTCTTCTTCCCCAGGCAACCCTTATAGGGGCAGGTGTCATAAGGAGCTATGCCCCTTCTGTGCATGAACACTCGGGTGGGGAGACACCGACTCACAGCCATCCAGGAGACATCTTTCTGTGTATTCGTGAGGCAAACGTGCGTAGCGTTAGCCCAGATAAACCGGCAGGTTTCGGGAGGGAAATCTTCTATCTGGCTGGTCTCCTGGGTAGATCTCATCTGGCTACAGATGGTCTTATAATCCCAGGAGGCCAGCATGACTTTATGGAGGCCTACATCGAGCGCAAAGGCTCGGAGCGCCCTGGAGAACGGCGGGGGATCCCACGAGTGCGGCCTGGTGTTATCTATGGCGCAGAGGCTGAATGGTCTCAGGCTGCTGGCAAAATAAAAGCGGTTCATAAAACTCACTTTCTTGCCAGCAGCCTGGATGTTCTTGACCACATAGGCCAGCCCCTGCGCCTTTATCAGCTGCACAACGTCCGGGACCCCCCTGCCTCCATCCAGGGTACCCTTCAACATCTGCACTCTTTTCAGCCTCTCCATTTTGCTCCCCCAGACAAACCGAAATATAATTCGGGTCACTAGTTTTGCGATGACCTTGTCTGGGGGGAAGATCATTCCTACGTAGAGGAGTATCGGGAAGAGGATGGCCTTTACGACCAGCACCTTACCAGCCATCGTCAAGGTCCTTGTGCTCCAGCCGTGGATCTTCTTTTGGACCTTAGATATGGCCTCCTCCCAGCTCCGGGTGCCCGTGTTGGTCCCGTCGATCGTGATCCCCAGAACCTTAATAAACGGCTTCACAGGGAACACGGTCGGCGGGCCCCGGCCGACAGGCCATGCCCTGGAGAGGTAGACCTCGCTCTTGGCCTTGTTGACAGCGCCCCCCGTCGCCCTGCAGAAGCCGTCCAGCAGTTCCTCGACCCTGGCCACGGACGGAGCATCCATGCAGACCACGGCCACGTCATCCATGTAGGCCAGGGCCTTCAGTTGCTCTCCGCCGGAACCCGGGAGATGGAAACCTGTCACCCGGACGTCCCAGCGGATCACCTGCATGAACGGCTCCAAACAGAGGACGTACAGCAGGGCCGACAGGGGACAACCCTGCCGGACCCCCGACCTGACCGGAAATGGTTCGGTCAGGTGGCGGTTCACAAGGACCCTGCTGCTTAGACCGCTGTGATCTTAACCCATTTCCTCAGGCCAAGAGCGAGACCCATCCTCTCCATGATGAGATGCAGGTATTCGTGGCCCACTCTGTCAAAGGCTTTCTCCTGGTCCAAGCTGATTAGGACCAGGGGAAGCCCTCTCTCGTTCGAGTAGGCCACGACATCCCTGAGCAGCATGGCGTTGTCGGCCGCCGATCTCCCCCGGGCACCACAGACCTGGTCGGGATCCACGACTTGAGGGAGTGGTCGCTGCAGCCGGAGCGTCAGTGCTTTGGCCAGTATCTTGTAGTCGGTGCACAGGAGGCTGACCGGCCGCCAGTTCCTCAGATCTTTTTGGTCTCCCTTCTTGTGAAGAAGGGAGAGGATACTCTTCTTCATAGAAGGGGCCAATCTACCCTCTCTGTACATCGACCCCAAGACCTGGGCCAGATCTTCTTTAAGCACCTCCCAAAAGATCTTATAGAACTCAGCAGGGATCCCATTGGGACCCGGTGTCCTTCCAGAGTTAAGACTCTTTATCACCTGGGAGAGTTCAGTGGTGGTGATCTCTGGATCCTCCTCCTCCTCCTCGTCCCCCTCATTGTGGGACTCCAACAGGGACAGAAAGTGATGGATCAGATTTTGATCCACCACCCTCTGATCATACAACTCCCTGTAGAAATCCCGCACCACTGTCTCAACAGCCTCTCTGCCCTCCACCTCTTGCCCTGAGGAGTCGATCATGGAGGACATTGCAGGCCGCCTCTCCTTCGTTTTCTTGAAGAAGAAGCGGCTGCATTTCTCATCGTCCTCCATGATGTGGACCCTGGAAAGGACCTTGATCTTCTCTTGCTCCTCCCGATAGAGGGCGGAGAGACTCAGTTTGACCTGAGCCACCTCCTCAGCTAGGTCGAAGCCTCTGAGCTGTAAAAGACTCAGGCGCTGGAGGCGGGCATTTAGATGGGAATATCTCGCCCGCCTCTCACGAGCTTTCCGTTTCCCTAGCTGAATGAAGTAGCCCTTGGTCCTTTTCTTCACCATCTCCCACCACTCTATGGGAGAATCAAAAAGGTCCTTCAGGGTCCTCCACTCCTTGAGGCGTCTGCTAAAGGTCTTAATAACACGAGGGTCATCGAGCAGGGAGGTGTTGAGCTTCCAGACCCCAGGCCCCGACTCCCGTGTGCTCGAGATGAGCACCTCTGTCGTCAGGAGCCTGTGGTCTGAAAAGAAGACCGCCTCCGAAGACATGGCGGTCCTCTCCAGTGGCTTACTGAGGAGGACGAGATCTATCCTGGAGAAGGAGGAGCCAGAAGATCTCACCCAGGTGAACAAGGGGACCAGGTCCCGACCTGCGTCGCAGAGTTCAAAGTCCTCCACGAACGCAGCGAGGTCCCTGCTGGATCTATCATTGCGGGGCTTACTCCGGTCTACATACTGAAAATAAGTAATATTAAGCTTCTGATGGATTACAGAAAGAAACAGATAATACCCATTTTCTTCTTTCTCCTCACAGGACACCTTAGTTCAGTCTGGTCATGTAGGCAGCGGTGTGTCTCTCTCTCCAGCCCTCTTTTGTTTTGTCTCGTTGCAGGATGAAGAAGTTAAGAGAACTAAAATTCTCTTTGTTTTCCCTTTTATAAGGTTTCCTTCCAACCAATAGCGTTTTGCCACCACCATGACTTGGGTGCCTTATGCTAAAGTAATTTAGAAGTGGGGGTCATTTCAAATTTGGCTAGGAGCCAATAAGAGGACAGGTCCCTTTTGGTCTTCTGGACATACAGATAAGGGAGGAAGTCTGTTTCCTCTACCAAACCAGATGGTATAGAATTTCCCATAGAAAAATATATTCTAACAAATAATATCTTACAACAGAGTTGACATATTTAAACGTGAAGCACTATAAGGTGATTTCTCCTCCATTATAGCCAGGAATCACCAAGAAACAGCGCCATGAAAGCAGTGACGGCTGGTGGGTTTATGAACTGGTGAGGCAAGAAAAGACCTATGAACATGTTTAATATAATGTATATTTTCACCACAGTTGATACATTTCCTGAAAAAACACAAAACCAGTTTAAAGGGTAAAGTGGTCGCTGAGTGAAGGCGACGTTGCGGTACGTAGTACTGATCTTCAGTTTTCAAGTCCATAATCATGAGAAAGCATATTTAAACAATAAATTGTGATTTGCCAAAATGTTCTTTGTAAAAGAAATACAAATTATGTTACACTATCGTAAGAAAAAAAAAAAAAACACCCACAATTGTGAATGTGCCGAGGCGCCTTGTGTGTTTATATAAGAATACATTATGGTAGATTTAAAGTACATTCTACTTAATAAAGCTGCAATGCTATAAACAACAATTTTATCATGAGGGGTGGGGGGGCAAAAAAAAAGTTTGACATTATCCTTTAAGAAAAGACATATGGGCATAAATGCATAAACATGCAGAGACAACACAGCAGCGTTTCTTATGCAGTAAAGTGTAATTTTACATTTCCTGAATCTTTGGCAGTAATTATATATTTTTTAATTTGTTTTTAATGTTCCAATATCTTTAATCTTTAATCTTCCTAATACAATAAGGTTTAGGCGACAATAACAACAAGAACAGTTGGTAAAACTTTTCTGTGCAGAGCGCAAACAGACGACATTCTAGGCTGACATTCAATTAAAGACTGTCTAAGCATTCCTTTTTCTTCAAGTATAATGAGGAGAAATGAATAACTTTAAAAATTTCATTCAGAATAATGACGTTTGCTCCATGTAACCGCGTTTTTCAGAGTAACGTTAGCATAGCTACCTACAATTGTCTGATAGATAAGATTTTAAAAAAGACAGCTAGCAGCTACTTTACAAATGAGCTGCTGTTCAACACGAAGGTGAAAAATGCAGTAGTTATAGTAACTAAAGTGTAAACAATCCTAAATCAGAGAAGAATTTTATGTTTACACTTACTTAGCTGGTGAAAACTCAAGAAGCCTCTGCTGTGTCTGTCGCTGCTGTAAACTGATTCATAAAACTGCGAGTTCGCGCACGTACGTGGGACATTGACGGGGATGAATTGACATGCTCCCCACGTGCACATATTTAGAACATCACATCTCATGTCAGGGCTTTTATTTTGACAAAAAAATATATTTTTATTCAATGAAATATCGGGACCACCCAAGTTCCATGTTTTCTCTCTTATGGGGGGTTCCTTACCTCTCATGGGGGGTCCCAGACCCCCACAGCCCCCTCTCAATTCAAACACAGGTGTAGAATGTGAATACATGTGTCAAAAACAAATATGTCCACAATTGTAATACAAACACATGCTACACGAAAGGCAACAGAAAGCCTGTTTTCTGGGATCTGGGAGCAAACAGTTGTGCTGGAGACAGGGCTGCTGGTAATTCTGCTCGCCGCGGATCACATAGGTTTTGCCAAACCTATATTATCTAAACTAGCCTAAACGGTTATGATGACACACCTCTGTTGTGAGACTTTGTTTCCTCCTCCTTTATTTGTTTCTACCCTGTGCACCTGACAGTTTTGATAATCTGTGATTACTTTTTTGAACTGTCTTCCATTGCAGTGCTGGCTGCTCAGTCATCCCTTGATTTATGTCATTCCAAACTTACGTTGTCAACAACTGAGCATGCACACGGGTGGAAGCCCCCCAGAGCTTCATTCTGTAGTTATCTTTCAGGTCGGAAGCACTGCCCAAGGGGCAGGGGGTTCTACACACTTCGGTAGGAACCTGATAGAAAAAGTCACTCTATCATAGCCGCCATTGGCCCCTGCGCACGTCACTCAAAACAGGTCCCTTCCCACTTCCTGTTCTATAAAACGTGATGTCTGCGCAGGTTCATCCTTTTTTGCCATTTCGCTGGACCCGAGAATGTGAGCTCTCTGTTTCTTGTCTGTGCACTAGACCTTATTGTTAATATTCACAGTTTTTCGGTTGGCTGGCTTCATGGCTGTGTTGTTCGCAACCGTCTTACTAGTGTGTATGTCTCTATTTGTTTTTGTATTAGTTATTATTGATAGCCAATCCGATTCTGTTCCGTCCACGCACTGGGAGCTTTCAGTCTCAGTTTCATTTTTTAAAACTATGGCTTTAGGAGATCTCGCTCTCTCAGCTTGCTGGGATTGAGCTCTGCTACGCCTCCTCATCCGTGTGTAGATGCCTCAGTTTTAGGCCCCCGTTTTGGCTGGTGGCCTACTACCTTCGGCCCCCTCAGATCCCAGACCCCACATCACCCCGTGTCCCCAGAAACCCTGGCACACACAGCATGGTTCAGCCTATGGGCCTACACGGCGCTTGTATCCTACACCTGGTGTTTGGATACACAGTGTTCTGTCCGGCAACAGCTAGGTTGCGTCTGGTTGGTGTTGCAGTGCCACTGTGTCCATAAATGTTGCAGAGTGGAGACGCGCTTACAGCAACTGCTGCCATGCCTGGCGATCTCCCACTCCAGCATGTGATGGTAGGGGCTCGGTGGCTCAGGACCTCTGTCTCTCCCTGAGCCCCTCCGTCTCCTCCTCCAGACACGCAGCCTCGGAAATAGCCACGCCTCCCGCGCCCACTTCTCCTCCTGCATCTGCTGCTGCACCTGCTGCCACGACCGCACCTGCCACAGCAGCTGCTCCCCCCGCGGCAACCCCAACCCTCCGCAGTGCGTGCCACTATGGCCGCTCGCACCCCTGCACCAGCACGTGAACGACAGGGAAGAGCAGTGAAGCGAAGCCCATGGGCTCCCTCCCCCTCTTCTGAGTCGTCGTTAGCCCCCTCACTGCCGCGCTGTCATCGACGGAGGTCCTGCTCCATGGACAGAGATTGAGATGAGGCCATCCATGCTTGGAATAACAGGATGCACCAAATCTGCGCTCTGCTGGCCACAGCGGCCCACACCGCGCGATGAGGGCAGCAGACAGGCCACCTGGGAGGAGGACCGCCTGGTTCCTGGGTCTGCATGCATGGAGGAGAAGCTGGTCTCACCCACCCCTCCTCTTCCGCTAAGTGAGGACATCCCTCCTGCTCCTGCAGGACATTACCGGGAGTTCTAGGTGATGATTCAGAGGGCCGTGGAGTGTCTCCAGCCCTGCCACGTTCCAGGTTCGAGGGAGGTCAGCACTCGCAGCAGGTCCCACGGGCCTGCAGGCAGTGCCGTGTAACGGAGACGCTGCACCGAAGGGTGGCTCGCCTCAGAATTACCAAGAGCCTTCTGGGTATTTGGCCCAGCTGGCTGAGCCCTCGAAGCATGACGACGCATTACCAACCCCATCCTACCTCGGAGATATTGGCATCGGCCGACCAGCTGGTGGCAGTGATGCGACAAGGGTTGACTGGGCAATCATGGACGCCCCCATTTCGCCAGGCTTCACCTTCAGCCCCTCTGTGGAGGAGATGCTTACATATCCCTGCGACTGGCCCGGGTTTACCCCATTGCACCGCAGGCCCAGCAGCGCAGGCAGCTTGTCAACAAGGAGGCCCTCCGATCGCAGTTCCCAGGCCACAGCCCAGGCAACAGCCCAGCCCTCCTGCTGACCTCTGCCAGTGTCTCTCTGGCAGGCAGGTGCCCCCCAAGGCTCGCCACCCTGGTCCCCAGCAGCCCACGGCAGCCTGCAGTAGGAGAAGCGAGCAATCTGCAAAGTGCACCCTCCGGAGCAGCAGGAGGGATTCTATTCCCCATACTTCCTAGTGCCCAAGAAAGATGATGGTTTCCGCCCCATCTTGGATCTGAGGTGCCTGAACCACTACCTCAAGGTGTTGCACACCATGTCCCAGGCCATCACTGGTTCACCACAGTGGATCTGAAAGATGCATACTTTCACATCCCCATTGTGCAGGTGCACAGGAAGTTCCTCCACTTCGCCTTCGAGGGCTGAGCGTTCGAGTTTCCTTTTTTCCCCTTCGGCCTCTTCCTAGCCCCATGCACTTTTTCCAACTGCATGGACGTCGTGTTAGCCTTCTTGCATTGCCAGGGGGTCCACATGCTCAATTACCTAGACAACTGGCTGGTTTGTTCTCGAGGGAGCAGGTTCAGAACCATACAAATCTGATTTTAGGCTCTCCAAATTGGGCTCCGGGTCAATCGAGAGAAAAGCCACCTGATACCAACTTAACAGACACAGTTCCTCGGACTGTGCCTCCATTCCGTTGCCATGCTTGCCACGCTAGTGCCAGAGAGAGTTACCTCCATACACACGTCTCTCCCTCTTCTGACTGAGTGCTCTCATCGGGGTGTCCCTTTGCCAGAGGCTGCTGGGCCCCCTTGCGACTGCATCACAGACCCTCCCCCTTGACATGTGGATCTCTTTGCCTCAGCAGAGTCCACCCACTGCTCACTGTGGTTCTCCATCCGAGACCACTCAGGAACAACGCACTAGCATGTGTGTAGCCTCCTTTATGCGTTCCCACCGTTCCCCCTTCTCCCAATGGTCCTGGAGAAGGTGAGGAGAGCCCCACAGTGGCCTCGCAGATTCTGGTTTGCCGGAGAGCCATGGCAACTCCCAGTGACAGCAGACTTGTTGTCCCAGGTACAGGGCACACTTTGGCACCCTGATCCGGGCCTCCTCCAGCTCTGGGCCTGACCCCTGAGCGGGAGCGTTTGATTGCATGGGTTCTGTCAGACGCAGTAGTAGCCACTATTCAGTCAGCGAGAGCTCCCTCTATGAGGTCGCAGTATTCCTACCACTGGCGGACGCAAGGCACATGGTGCCAAAATGGCAGTCAAGACCCAATTAATTGCCCTATTGGGGTCATATTACAGTTTTTACAAGAGCTGTTGGACCAGGGTAAGTCCCCGTCCACGCTCAAAGTGTATTTGGCGGCCATCTCTGCATGTTATGTCCGGGTCTCATTTCCTGGCTGTGCAGTTTCTGAGGCTATGGCCTCCTCGCACCCCTTCACTGCCCACATGTCCTCTTGATGTAGTGCTGGACACACTTTTCCAAGCACCATTTGAGCCACTGTGTCACTTAAGACTGCGTTTTTGCTGGCAATCACCTTTGCAAAATGCGTGAGCAAGTTACACGCCCTGTCTGTACACCCATCGTGTGTCCATTTTGTGGGAGATGGTTCCAGGGTCACACTACAGCCTAACCTTGCAATCCTCCAGAAAGGTACTATCTCCATTTCATGTCAATAGGCCTATTGAGTTGATGGCTTTTCATCCTCCTCCCTTCACTTCAGAGCAGAATAGTCGGCTTCACCTGCTCTGCACTGTGTGGACCCTCAGGTGCTATTTGGAACACACTAAGGACATTCGGCACACTGTTTGTGTCTTATGGAGCACGGACACAGGGCCAGGCACTTTCAAAGCAGCGCCTCTCGCATTGGATTGTGGACACTATTACCATGGCATACCACAGCATGAATGTTCCTGTTGCCACACGATACATATAGTTGGTTTTCAGCTCAGCTACTCTGTTGACTAGCTGGCTGTGTATTATGTTTTTTTTTTCAGTGGCTCTGTGGCCCCGGAGCAGCCGGCCTTGGTAATGTAAGCGGAGGGTGTAAGAGTTAACCTCTGTAGCCCCACTTTGTATATGCTGATTCTAGACAGTTCCCAGTAAGAGCATGACTGTGATCCTCGCTCCTGGGAGACCCATGTGCGGCCCTACGGGGCCCCTGTCTGGAGTTGTGTTGTTGAGGTTCCCTAGTGGTACGCCTCGGGGCAGGCTCCCTGCTTCCTCCTTTGTGACAGTTTTGTTATACAGTAACAGTAAGGTGAGGAAGAGTGGGGGAAAAACAGGAGATCCGATTTGGAGAGGTTGAGCTTGAGGTGGTGTGAGTGCATCCAGGTGGAAATAGCAGACAAGCAGGAAGAGATGCGAGAGGGGATGAGAGGGTCGGAAGAGGGAAAAGACAGGAAGATCTGTGCATCATCAGCATAGAAGTGCTAGGAGAAACCATGGGAAGCGATGAGGGGGAGAGGGAGCGAGTGTAGAGAGAGAACAGGAGCGGGCCCAGGACGGAGTCTTGGGGAACGCCTGTGAGGAGAGGTTGGGGGGTGGATGAGGAGCCTCGCCATGTTACTTGGTAGGACCGATAACTGAGGTAGGAGGAGAACCAGGTGAGAGCAGTCCCAGAGATTCCAAGGTCAGCGAGGCAGGAGAGGAGGATGGAGTGATCAACGGGGTCAAATGCTGCAGGGAGGTCAAGGAGGATGAGGACTGAGGAGAGGGAGGCCGCTTGAGCACAGCTGAGGGAGTCAGTGACAGCCAGGAGAGCCGTCTCAGTGGAGTGAGCTGTGCAGAAGCCGGATTGCAGAGGATCAAGGAGTGAGTGTTGGGACAGAAAGTCAGAGAGCTGATGGTGGACCGCCCACTCAAGAGCCTTTGAGAGGAAGGGGAGATGAGGGTGGAGTTTTGAAGAGCCTGCGGATGTCTGCAATCTTGGAGGAGAAGAAGGAGGCAAAATCATCAGCAGTGAGAGATGAGGGAGGAGGAGGGGGCAAGGAGGGAGGAGAAGGTGGAGTAGAGTTTGCGGGGGTTGTTGACAGTGGATTCGAGATTGGAAGTAAGACTTCTTGGCTGAGGTGAGAGAGGAGGAGAATGTGGACAGTAGAGAGCAGTAGACTTCGAGGGCAGCTGGGAGTTTGGTCCTTTTCTACTTCTGTTCGGCAGCACGCAGACTAGTTCAGGTTGCGCGGAGAACAGCAGAGAGCCAAGGCTGAGGAGGGGAGGGACGGGCAGGATGAGACGCGAGAGGACAGAGAGAGTCAAGGGAGGAGGTGAGGGAGGAGAACAAAGAGGAGGTAGCACAGTTGACAGATAGATGGGAAAAACAGTCAATGGAAGTTAAGAGGGTGAGAGCAGTGGAGGCAAGGGTGGAAGGGGAGACAGAGCGGAAATTACGGCAGAAGGTGACAGAGGGAGTGGGTGGAGTGGGGAGGGAGGGAGGGGAGGGAAAGGGAGAAGGAGATGAAGTGGTGGTCTGAGATGTCCATGGGTGTCACGGAGAGTGTTGAAGGGCAGCAGCCTCTAGAGAAGATGAGGTCTAGCTGGCGGCCAGCCCTGTGAGTGGGGGGAGACGGGGAGAGAGTGCCCTGTTCCTCCTCCCCGCCCAGTAAGACGAGGGGAGTGGGACAGGATGAACAGAGAGGATAAGGCAGCAGGGGTGGTAGAGTTGTCTGGGGAGATCCATGTCTCGGTGATAGCGAGAAAATCCAGAGACTGGTGGGAGGCGATGGCAGAGATGAAGTTGGCCTTGTTGGAAGCTGAGTGGCAGTTCCACAGGCCCCCAGAGAGTGGAGTAGAGGGGAGGGAGGAGGAGGGGAGAGGCAGAGAGATGAGGTTGGAGGGATTAGGGAAACAATGGCGTGCAGGTGCATGCCGAGAGGAAGGAGAGAGCAGGACAGGAATCGGAGAGATCGTCATGGTTGCCTGTTGTTGCTGTGCAGCGTCTCCTCGCTGGATAATACTCCATTTATACGTGTAATTATGGTATGTTTGGTTTCCTAGCATATACACTTGCGCAGTGTTGTTGTGTTTGTTTTGAGGGAGAGAGATGTAAGAATACATTAATTCACCAGAAAACAACTAAACCCAATTAACTCAGTCCAGGCGATTATTCTTCCAAAGCTGTGAATTCATTAATTTAGTACACTTAGCTTGGCTATTTACATATAGCACAACTTCAATAGGTTCAACTTTGCTGGTGGTTTTCTCGGACGAATAGGGTAATGTCTTTCTTGATCCCCTGGTGATGTTGAAAAAGTAACTTGTGTGGGCTCTGGAACTTGTGGATCCTGGTGCAGGGTTTTTAGCTTCCCTTGAGTTTTCTGCCTTCTGAGTGTCCTGCTGGCTGTCAGGTAAGTGAATTAGAGGAGTACTGTCCAGTTCCCTCCTGGAGACCCACATTCTGATGTGTTCCTTGTTCCACTTCTCAAAGACAGCAGATGATCTGCACGCACATACCAAATTTTTTTTGCAAATGCCCCATGCCCTTCTTCTCACTTCTCACCCCACTGGATAGAGATGCAATCCTTCATCATTTGCATTGCACAATTTCAGTCAGTCACAAAAATAATAAACACAGCATAAGAGACAAAAAGATTTATTAATTGTCACATCTTACATCTCTCCCTCTTTCTCTCCAACTCCACCCTTCTCCCTCAGCAAACACACCAGCCCTACTGTTCCCCTAGTAGGTGTCTTGCCCCCCTCCCTCTCCCTGACACTCCCTCTTTCCCTCTTTCTCACTCTCTTGTCTCTTTCTCCCCCTCTCAACCTCTCCCTCCCTTTCCCGCTCTACCACTCCTACCCCTCCCCCATTGTCTCTCTAAGCCAGGCCCTGTAGTTCCCCACTCTAGTGTAAACCCCATAGGAGCCCGTCTCCCCACAGTTAATACCCCAGGACACCACCCCGGCTGCGTAATACCGCTCCCCTGCCCCATCCCGCAGTACAAACGCCCCCCCACTGTCACCCTGGCAGGTGTCTCCACCCCCCTCGGGCAGTCCAGCGCAGAACATGTTGTCCGTGAGCTCAGAGATCCCTTTTCTGTTTCCTCTCTGTTTGTCGATGGAAATACGGCACTTGTCTTGGTCCACCACAGGCAGGGAAATGAAGCGCAGCTTGTTGGTGATCATATATTCCTCGGTGATGCCCCAGCCAGAGGCATAGCTAAAGAAGGAGAGAGGGATAAGGGGAAAGACAGAGAGAGAATGTTAAAAGCATAATTTCTGTATTTATTGTTCCCATTGGATATGTAATTGAGAGTCATTTAATTGAGTTATCTTTCAAGTCGGAAGCACTGCCCAAGGGGGAGGGGTTTTTGCACACTTCCGCGGGAACCCGATTGAAACGTCACTCTATCAAAGCTGCCATTGGCCCCTGCGCTCGTCACTCAGAACAGGTCCCTTCCCACTTCCTGTTGTATAAAACGTGACGTTTGCGCAGGTTCGTCCTCTTTTGCCTCTTCGCTTGACTCAGGAACGTAAGCTCTCTGTGTCTGTGTTTGTAATAAACATTCAAACTGCGTATTTCGGTTGGCTGGCTCACTTCATAGTGTTGTTCACCACCGTTTTCGCTACACATCGTCTCTGTCTTGTGTGTGTTTAGTTATTATTGATAGCTAATCCCGATTCTGTCCCGTCCATGCACTGGAGGTCCGGCTGCGCTTTCGGTTTCAGTTTCGTTCACAAGAAGAGCCTTTTTAAAAATAATAGTCGTGGTTATATAGTGCTATATATATTCCGACTGCTTGCTGTGTTGGTTTTTTGTCCACAGGGCTTTTTCCTCCACAGCAGGAGTGCTAGCAGCGGCAGTAAGTGTGTCGTAAGAGATCTCGCCCGCGTGAGGTGCACCTCCGCCAGCTTGCGCCCGCACTACAGCCCGCGGCTGCGGCTGTAGGAGATCTCGCTCTCTCGGTTCGCCGAGAACGAGCACTGCTAGCCCTCCGGTCCGTGCGTGCGTGCCTCGGTTTTAGATCCCGCTACGGCTGGTGGTCTACTACCCTCGGCCCCATGGACCCCGGACTCCGCGTCACCCGGTGTCCCCGGAAACCCCAACACACACGGTATGGTTAAGCCTACGGGCCTACGCGGCACTTGTATCCAGCACCTGGTGCTTGGTATACACAGTGTTCAGTCCGGCAACAGCAAGGTTGCGTGTGGTTGGTGTCGCAGCGCCCCCGTGTATATAAACGTTGCCGGCTGGAAACCCACTTACAGCGGCAGGCCCGCTAGGTGCTCCACTTGTTGCAGAGGCGTTTCAGTTGTTGTGTGCCCCCGGTGCAAACACTGATCTGCTGCACGTTTCCCTGTGCACGCGCGTGTGCGCTCGGTGCTCGGCGATGAGCTCCTCTCGCCCCCACCACTGTGCCGCTTGCAGCCACTGCACCTTGCCCGCCTGGAGCGGGGAAGTCTTATGCCCCGTCTGTCTGGGCACCGATTTGGCCGCGACTTCCGGGTCCGCTACGGCACGCCCGGAGGTCCGCCATCTTACCAGGCGACTCCCCACTCCGGTGAGTGACGGGGGGGCCTCGAGGGCGCTGGATCTCCGCTTCTCCCCAAGCCCCTCCGTCCCCTCCTCCAGGATGGTAGTGCTGGGGACAGCTACACCCGCTGCTGCGCCAGCTGTAGCTCCCACACCTCCCACGGCAGCTGCCCCCCCCATGACAGCCGCGCCGCCCCTGCCTGATGTGCCCCCGGGCTCCCTCCCCCTCTTCTGAGTCTTCGCTGGCCTCCTCCCCGCCGCGCCGTCGGCAACGGAGGTCAGGCTCAGTGGACAGAGAGTGCAATGAGGCTATCCTTGCTCTCAGCAGCCATCCCACTGCTGCCTGACCTCCTCGAAGAGCTGAGGGCTACCTGGGACCATCCGGCAACAGCCCCCACCCTAGCCAGGAGAGGGGAGGCTTATGCCAGGACCCAGGGTGTGGCAGAAGCGGGCTTGGTGGATTTTCCCTGTATAAATTCCACCATAGCCACGCTCGTCTCCCTACCTCCGCTGTCCGCGGAGCCACGCGACCTGGCCTGCCCCAACAGGCAGTGTCGCATCACGGAGACGCTGCTCCGGAGGGTGTACGAGGCTGGAGCCCAAGCGGCTCGCTTCCAAAATACGGAAAGCCTGCTGGCCTTGTACTTGGCTCAGCTGGCGGAGCCCTCGGAGCAACATGGCACATCACCCCTATCTCAGAGATAGGCAGCGGCGGATCAGCTGGTCACGGTGATGGGCCAGGGGGCAAGGGCGACGGGGCGATCCTTGGCAGCCATTGTGGTGGCCCGCCACCAGCTTTGGCTGTCCCAGGCATGGCAGGTCCCTGAGGTGGACAGGACTCGCCTCATGGACGCCCCTATCTCGCCGGGCTTTACTTTTGTCCCCTCTGTAGAGGAGATGCTCTCGCGCACCTTCCAGGAGAGGGAGCAGTCCCTGCAGCTGGCCCGAGTGTACCCGGTGGCACCTCAGGTTCAGCAACGCAGGCCACAGCCCAGGCCACAGGCCGGACCACAGCCCAGATCACAGCCCCGCCCACCTGCCGATCTCCGCCAGGGTCTCACTGGCAGGCAGGCACCCCCCAAGGCTCGCCGTCTTGGCCCCCAGCGGCCCACGGCAGCTCGTGGTAGGAGGGGACCCGGCCCGACACCGCCTCCTCCACCACCCGAGCCCCGTCCCCGAGGCGTTCCAGCAGCCTCTGGCCCACCTTTAAACCCCCTAGCAACTCTCCAAATGGCAACACTGCACCCAAGACTCTTGGGAGCTCCAAATTATATCAGTTGGCTACTCCCAGCAATTTCAGACACGTCCACCCCACTTCCAGGGCGTGGTGTGGATGCGAGTGAGGAACCCGTTGCAGTGTGCGGCTCTCCTGGAGAAGCAAGCAATCCGCGAAGTGCCCCCGCCGGGGCAGCACCAGGGATTTTATTCCCCATACTTCCTTTTGCCCAAGAAAGATGGCGGTTTTCACCCCATCTTGTATCTGAGGCGCCTGAACCGCCACCTCAAGGTGCTGCACTTCAAGATACTCAACCTGCGCACCATGTCCCAGGCCATCAAGCCCGGCGACTGGTTCACCACGGTGGATCTGAAAGATGCTTACTTTCACATCCCCATTGCGCAGGCGCACAGGAAGTTTCTCCACTTCGCCTTTGAGGGCTGAGCATTCGAGTTTGCTGTTCTCCCCTTCGGCCTGTCGCTACCGCCACGCACTTTTTCCAAGTGCATGGACGTCGTGCTAGCCCCCTTGCATTGCCAGGGGGTCCGCGTCCTCAATTATCTAGACGACTGGCTGGTTTGTTCTCACTTGAGGGAGCAGGTTCGGATTCACACGGACCTGTTTTTAGGCCGCCTCTCAGAATTGGGCCTTCGGGTCAATCGAGAGAAGAGCCCCTGACGCCAACTCAGCAGGCACAGTTCCTCGGACTGCGCCTCGATTCCATTGCCATGCTCGCCGCGCTGGCGCCAGAGAGAGTTGCCTCAATACACACGTGTCTCTCCCTCTTCCGACTGAGAGGCCGTTGAGGCCGTTGCATTGGTGGTTCAGGTCACAGTCACTCCGGCGTGCTAGAAGGCGCTCCGTTGGTGGCGGAGCCCCCACAATTTGACCCTCGGTGTGCCCCTGGGGCCAGTTTACCACCGAGCAGTCATGACGACAGACGCCTCTAAGCAGGGTTGGGGAGCAGTCTGTGACGGACGTGGAGTCCGAGGCAGGTGGACAGAGCCCGCACGGGCCCTCCATATCAACATCTTGGAGTTACAAGCAGTACTCCTTGGACTGTCTCGTTTCCTGCCAGTCCTGCGGGACAGACATGTGCTGGTCCGGAAGGACAACACAGCGGTGGTTGCCTATATCAACAGGCAAGGAGGTCTCCGGTCACGCAGACTGTACTGTCTAGCACGCCGTCTGCTTCTGTGGGCGCAACCACGGTTCCGCTCCATCAGAGCAGTTCACCTCCCAGGCCTGTCCAACACGGCGGCGGACCTCCTCTCTCAGGGAGGCCCCCCGGTCTCGGAATGGCGCCTCCACCCGCTTGTGGTACAACAGCTGTGGAGCCAGTTCGGCTGGGCGGACGTGGATTCTCCGTCCAAGACCGCTCAGGAACCCTAGGGATCAATGCGCTAGCTCACAAGTGGCCTTGGCAGCTCCCAGTGAGAGCGGACTTATTCTCCCAGGTGTAGGGCACGCTTTGGCACCCCAATCCGGGCCTCCTCCAGCTCTGGGCCTGGCCCCTGAGCAGGAGTGATTGATTGTCTGGGGTTTGTCGGATGCGGTAGTTGCCACTATTCAGTCGGCGAGAGCTCCCTCTACGAGATCACAGTATTCCTACCGCTGGCGGACGTTTAGCACCTGATGCCAAGACGGCGGTCAAGACCCAATTAATTGCCCCATCGGGGTCATATTGCAATTTCTACAATTTCTGTTGGACCAGGGCAAGTCCCCATCCACGCTCAAAGTGTATCTGGCGGCCATCTCAACATGTCATGTTCGGATTGATGGTAAGCCTCCTGGATCTCATTTTCTGGCTGTGCAGTTTCTGAAGGGAGCTCGACGGCTACGGCCTCCTCGAACCCTTTCACTGCCCGTATGGCGCCTTGATGTAGTGCTGGACGCACTTTCCCAAGCCCCATTTGAGCCACTGAACTCAGCTGAGCTGAAGCTGGTGTCATTTAAGACTGCGTTTTTGCTGGCAATCACCTCTGCAAAACGCGTGAGCGAGTTACACGCCCTGTCCGTACACCCATCGTGTGTCCGTTTTGCGGGAGATGGCTCCAGGGTCACGCTACGGCCTAACCCTGCGTTCCTCCCGAAAGTGCTGTCTCCATTTCATGTCAAAGGCCTATTGAGTTGGCTTCACCTGCTCTGCCCTGTGCTATTTGGAACACACTAAGGACATTCGGCGCTCAGACCAACTGTTTGTGTCTTATGGAGCGCGGACACAGGGCCAGGCGCTTTCAAAGCAGCGCATCTCGCATTGGATTGTGGACACCATTACCATGGCCTACGAGTCTACCGGGACCCCGGTGCCTGTTCACCTGGTGGCCCACTCGACTTGAGGCGTTGCCACATCGTGGGCCCTTTTTCAAGGTGCCCCCTTGGCAGACATATGTGCGGCTGCAGCTTGGGCCTCGCCGCTTACATTTGCCCGGTTCTACAGGTTGGATGTGACGGGACCGGTCCCTTCCATTGGGAACCCGGTTTTGGCTGTAGTCGAGCCCCAGTAGCCTGCAGGCTCTGGCTCCTGCCTTTCCTCTCCCAGTCTGCCCCTGTAAGTGCATCCTGAGGGAGCTAGTGAACCGTGTCTTTCCCTTCCACCGGACTATGCCTTCCAGTCGAGTACCCACATGAGCTCCTCCTGGATGTACAGACAGCCCTGTCGATGTGTTCCCGGGGCTTGTCGTGCGGCCTACAGGCATGTTGCCTTAAGAGGCCGCCCTGTATATAGTTAATTCATTATAATTGTGTTGTGGTGGTGCATGCGTTTGGCCTGTACCCCACTCTGTGTATTGGTCAGCAGGTCTGTGGCCCGCTCTGGCTGTATTATGCCATAGAGCAGGGGACCGCTGCTGTTGTCCTCCAGTGGAGGGCACTTGAGTTCTCCAGTGCCCCGCTGTGTACATAGTTAATTTATTCGCACGGTAGAGCTGTAGTTGTCCTGCGTTAGCTGCGCTATTCGACAGGTGTCAACTGCTCCTGTGTTCCACGTGTGGCGCATGAGCCAGCTCCTGCACCCCGTGATGTATATATGTGTATATATGTATTATGTGTTAAACAGCAGGACTGTGGCTCCATTCTAAAATTGTAGAATGGAGTTTACTGCCGCTGTTCCCAGCTGACGGCACTTGAGTTCGCTGCCTCACTGTGTATATAGTTCCTTTGTTAACACAGTAGAGCTGTGATGTTGCCTTGCGTTAGCCGGTCTAACCAGCAGGCGTCAACTGCTCCTGTGTTCCATGGGCGGCGCATGACTTCGTTCCTGCGCCCCGTGGTGTATATAGTTCATTGTACGAAATCTAAATTGTCAGCACAATGGAGCTCTTCCACTCTGTTCTGTTTAGTTGAGTTGGATGCTCTTGTGCTGTGCGCTGACAGCATGAAGGTCTTGCTGTCACGCGATATATATGTATTGTGTATTGTTCAGCTTGGCAACTCTGTTGACTAGCCAGCTATGTATTATATTGTATTTTTCTCATTGGATCTGTGGCCCCGCTCCTATTGGATCATGATATTGCGCGGAGGACGCACAAGTGCTTGATTGCCCGCGCCAGACATTGTGCAAGTAGATTACAGCCTCGCTCCTAGCTGCACTAGTAGAGCAGCCGGCCTTGCTCTTGTAAGCGGAGGGCGTAAGAGTTAACCTCTGTAGCCCCGCTTTGTATATGCTGATTGCAGACAGTTCCCGGTAGAGCGTGACTACGGTCCTTGCTCCTGGGCGGCTCAGGTGCGGCCCTACGGGGCCCCTGAAGTTACTGTCTGGAGTTGTGTTGCCGAGGTCCCCTAGCGGTGCACCTCGGGGCAGGCTCCCTTATCAGCTCGACGGTTTTGTTATACAGTAACCCCTCCCCCTTGGGCAGTGCTTTCGACTTGAAAGATAACGATAGGTTGCGTATGCAACCCCGGTTATCTGAAAAAGGAAGCACTGCCCAAGGGTTGCAAGGTCACGCGGGTGTCCAAGCTCCCGGGAAAAGAGGACGAACCTGCGCAGACGTCACGTTTTATAGAACAGGAAGTGGGAAGGGACCTGTTCTGAGTGACGAGCGCAGGGGCCAATGGCAGCTTTGATAGAGTGACATTTCGATCGGGTTCCCGCGGAAGTGCGCAGAAACCCCTCCCCCTTGGGCAGCGCTTCCTTTTTCAGATAACCGGGGTTGTATACGCAACCTATTGTTTTAATTGTATTCTGATAGCTGATAGTTGAGAGAGAGACAGAGAATTGTAACTATTCTGATTGTTGACTGATGGAGAGAGAAGGAATGAGGGAGGAAGAGAGTCAGTGTGTTTCTCACCCTGCTTTGTCCACTGTGTATTCAGCTCCCTCGGGGGGCAGACATAGGGGCATGATGGTGCTGTTGACTGTGACTGGCTGCCTCAGCTTAAGCAGGGCAATGTCATTGTCGAAGGAGACAGAGGATTGGTCGAAGCTGGGATGAGGGATCACATCCTCTAACTCCAGACGCCCCAGAGACAGAATCTTCTCCACACTATTGTCTCCTGCATATACCTGAGAGAGAGAGAGAGCGAGATATAAGACATTCAATTTTTCAATGCCATAAGAAATTGAATCTGTTTTTATTATCCATTGCAATTACACACCGACACACAGGAAGACAGATTCACAAACACACACACATAGTACCTCTATGCTGTCTCTGAGCTTAGACAAGGGCAGTTTGGTTCCTGCTTTCGGGTAGATGTTGTGTGCCGCTGTTAGGACCCAGCGGTCACCCACCAGTGCCCCACCTGCTCGTCCCCAAAGAGTAATCAGGAGCACCTGCCATGGAAACGCCCCCTGCACCGCATCCTGGCCTCCCAGAATCCTCTGCGTCTTGGTGGGGGAGACAGTTGGCTGCCCACACACTGACAGAAGGAGTAGGGTTAGAAGAAGAAAGGGAGGGAGGGAGAGGAGGAAGGAAAGATGGAGTGTGGAGAGGAAGAAGGAAGGAGAGGGATGGAGTAGAGAGAGGGATGGCAGAGGGAGAAAGGGGGACGAAGATGAGAGGGGGAAAAGGTAAGAGCAAAGGAAAGGATGGTAGAGGGGGAAAGAGAATAGAGATGGTATATTGGAGGGGAAAGGAAGAGGGGTATATGAGAATGGGGAAAGACAAAGGTCAGCATATTATTGTTAATGTATTTATGTATGTATTTAATGTATTTATTAATTATCAGGTATCCTTGTCCAGTGTGAAATATTTTAAAGCATTACACAAATGCAGTAATTAAATCAGTACAATATACAAGAAATATACATCCTAGTACAATGAGCTTACAAATCGAGACACATTGGAGTTAAGTAATATATATGCTAAAAGGAGTATGTGTGTGTGTGTGGGGGGGGGGGGGTTCATATAACAGACTGACTGGACACTACAGCACATTAACACTGACTGACTGACAGGACACTACAGCACATTAACACTGACTGACTGACTGGACACTACAGTACATTAACACTGACTGGCTGGACACTACAGTACATTAACACTGACTGACTGACTGACTGACTGGACACTACAGTACATTAACATTGACTGACTGACTGGACACTACAGCACATTAACACTGACTGACTGGACACTACAGTACATTAACACTGACTGACTGGACACTACAGCACATTAACACTGACTGGCTGGACACTACAGTACATTAACATTGACTGACTGACTGACTGGACACTACAGTACATTAACACTGACTGACTGACTGACTGGACACTACAGCACATTAACACTGACTGACTGGACACTACAGTACATTAACACTGACTGATTGGACACTACAGCACATTAACACTGACTGACTGACTGGACACTACAGCACATTAACACTGACTGACTGGACACTACAGTACATTAACACTGACAGACTGACTGGACACTACAGTACATTAACACTGACTGACTGGACACTACAGCACATTAACACTGACTGACTGGACACTACAGTACATTAACACTGACTGACTGGACACTACAGTACATTAACACTGACTGACTGACTGGACACTACAGTACATTAACACTGACTGACTGGACACTACAGCACATTAATACTGACTGACTGGACACTACAGCACATTAACACTGACTGACTGGACACTACAGTACATTAACACTGACAGACTGACTGGACACTACAGTACATTAACACTGACTGACTGGACACTACAGCACATTAACACTGACTGACTGGACACTACAGTACATTAACACTGACTGACTGGACACTACAGTACATTAACACTGACTGACTGACTGGACACTACAGCACATTAACACTGACTGACTGGACACTACAGTACATTAACACTGACAGACTGACTGGACACTACAGTACATTAACACTGACTGACTGGACACTACAGCACATTAACACTGACTGACTGGACACTACAGCACATTAACACTGACTGACTGGACACTACAGCACATTAACACTGACTGACTGGACACTACAGTGGTGGTTTGTTTGGTTACCTGGGAAACAGGTGGGCAGGATGTAGTTATTTTTGTCATCCTTCCACTTCCTTTCAGCTGAACATGAGTACTTCACTGTTAAACAACAGAATGAGAGAGACAAAGAGAGGATGAGGGGGAGAGAGGGAAATCCAGATAGAGAAATAATGACAGAATGAGACAGAGAGAGAGACAGGTAGTGAAGTATTTTCTTTGTAAAAATGTGTTAATTATTTCAATGAAATCATGTTTAATTTATCAATGTTTATTGTAACATTTTGACAGAGCATTTATGGATACTGTTGTATAAACTGAGATGCCAATAAAGTTTGTACTGAATTTGAATTGAGAGAGAACGAGAAAGACTGACACTAACAGGATTGATTGATTGATAAATTGAGACCCAGAAACATAAATACACACACTGTATACATATATAATACACAGCACACACACTATTTATACACACACACACATACTGTATACACACACACACACACCATATACCGTGGCACAGTACAAGGTACAAGGCGTGGTACACGAAGGAAGGTACATTAGTTCCGGACACGGTGTCTCCCCCACCTGAGATACGCTGGAATGGGCACTTGCAACATGGAATACCTGAGGGGCAGATACACACCCCCGGGCAGTGAACATGCATGTGCACCTCTGACAGCCTGAAGGGTGGAGGACACCAGCTGTCAGCACTAGTCCCCGAAGCACTATATAACGGCCACTCCTCAAACATGAGATCACAGAATACCTGAGGGGAAAAGGGTTTGAACAAAACAGAGAGGAGTGCAAACTGTTGATAGATAACCCAGATACTGAGCACTGCCTGACCGAGACAGTTGCAGACTGGCCATTTGGAACCGGGAGATTATTATTTTTATTTTTATTTTTTATTGCTTGAAAAAAAAAAATGGGGCTTTGGGCCCGGAAAATCCTGCATCCCCTGACTGATTGTGCCTGCGCAGTTTAAAACATTGTATTATAACTACTGTGAACAATAATTTAAAACAATTTTTTAAATCATTATCTTCATTATATACGACTGACTTGACATTTGGCTTTATAAAACAGTCTGCAAAGAGAAGTCTATACTTTAAAATAGATTTTATTTAATATCACAATGTACGTAGCATTATTTTCATTTGGCAAAATGTGCATGATGATCTTTAAACTACCTGTAAATTGATGCAAATAAACTACCTTTTGTATGTAATAAAGCATGTATAGTTGACCGAAAAGTAATGAATGTGCCAGTCTCCTTCAACTGCGCATGCGCACTCAGTCAGTAGATGCAGGATTCTACTGGATGCCAAATATGTCATAACACCTGTACCGGTATTACCTCCGAGAGATCATCCGGGTCTTTTAAATGGCTCATACCACGAACACGTCACACTTCCCTGAGTGACACAAAACATGCTGCAACCCGTAGCCCACCGCTTCCCTCAGAGACACACTGATAGTGATGCAGCCTCTACACGTTCATTCCTTTTGTAAAAAATCATGGATAAAACAAAATAATATAAAATGTAAAAAGTGCCTGAAAATGTAAGGGAGAAAAAAGCGAAGTCGCTTGAGACTGAGCATCATGTAGGACAGGGGTGTCAAACTCAAGTTTACCATGGGCCATATCATCATTTCAAGTTTTATTCGAGGGCCGCATAAATATTTGCTCATCCCTATTTATAATTCGGTCGTTTCAACAAAATTCCCAACACTCTAAATTTAAATTAAATAGTTCGAATGATACTTAATCTTTACCACTTACGATTATTCAAAACTGACCTAAGTGCTGCTCTGAGAGGGTTCATTTGTTCAGGAGACCTGACACAGGAAATGGAAAAGGTTAGAGATTTAAATCAGTGCCGATTCCAGGCATCCCTTCCTCTAGACCTGATCAAATGTACAGTTTTTGTTGCCGTGTGCATTACATGACCCATATGCAGCACCTTCCCTCACAACGCTTCCTGGTGTACAACGCAATGATAAATTGTCCCGGGACACTGACAGTTTTCCTCCAGTAGATTGTTTTGCTTCCTAGCAAGCAGACCTGTTGTTCAGCACACAGCGCAGGCTCAGACCCACTACCTCTCCCACGGCAGCTTCATTCGGTTCACGCAACTCAACTTGCTGAAATGTGTCATTTGCTGGTGGTGCCGTGCATTGCTGCAACATCCAAAAGCTCTTCAGTAACATTTAGATCTGAATTTACTCCCCGGATGAAAACAGATAGCGGGGCTGTGTCCGTTATGCCAGCGCTCTCGTCAACAGCAGGCCAGTACGCAGTGACATGACTTGCTTTTTCGGCCAGCTGGTCTTTGACATTAGCAGCTAAATCATCTACTCTCTGGGCAACGGTATTTCGTGAGAGACTGGCATTTGCAAACAAATGCTTTTTGTCTGCACACTATATCGCTGGCTTTAAGCATACGTTCTTTAAAAAAGCACCGTCAGAGAAAAACCTTGACGTTTTGGCAATTTCTTGGGATACCATGTAACTCGATTTAACGGCAGCATCGCTCTGTTTTTGCCCTTTTGAACATGGTTTGCTGTAGTTCAAGACTTTTTTAAAATTCAGCCACTTTGTGCAGCTTTTGCTCTCTCTCCACCCACATTTCTCTTGTGTTTAGTCTCGTAGTGCCGCCGTATATTGAATTATTTCATCACGGCTGAACGCTCCTTACAAACGAGGCATACAGGTTTTAAACTCTGCTCCACAAAAAGATATTCCCACTCCCAGCTTTCCTGAAACACTCAATCTTCCTTGTCGATTTTTCTGTTTTTGGACATTTTAAGTTTATTGCAGATTACAGAAACAACAGGAGCGTGGACAGTAACTCAGCCTGTGATTGGCTGTTAAAACCCTACCTCGCGCCAATTACATTTGCAATGGCTGATGGGAATTGTAGTTTTCAAACGCAATTTCCTCATTCACAAGCTTAATTACACCACCTTTACGGGGGCCGGATTAAAACCATTGGGGGGCCGTATTCGGTCCGCAGGCCTTGAGTTTGACACCCCTGATGTTGGAGGTTAACCGACTTCTTTGGTGGTGCTTCAGTGCCAATGCCGAAGAGGATGCTGTAGTCCTGGGCTAGGTTCAAATGGGAGTAGAATAAGAACCTGACGGCAAAGTCAGTATAGTGGCCGAAAAGGTAAGCAAAGGGGGGCCAGGGCAGGGACAGATCACACAACATCAATATTGTGCTGCTAATAAGGATGTTACTAGTTTACATTTTAAAAGTTAACAAATTGATAATCATTTATCTTCTCTTAATTCTGAAGTCGAATTTGTGTTATCTGCATTATTTATTATTGAAATATTGTCTATTATAATGTATGTAATGCTTTGGAAATATTGTTGTCATGCCAATAAAGCATAATTGAATTGAACTGAGAGACTTTTACATTGCAGTTTATAAATAACATGCTTTGCTATGAACCACAATGTTTTTGGTAGCTATGGATTAAGAACAACTTCAGCTACAAGATGTATGCATGTATAATTTACTTGTAAGGCAGTATTTTAGTGGAAAATGTGTAAGACACTTTTATGAATTAAATTCATGATGATTCAACCTGACTATAAGCTATTGTTTCCACTATGTTGCTATATTTATAATCTGTAGTTAAACAACTATGAATTTCAATAGAATTGATGTGTTAAGCTACTTTTCTCCAGCCCCATTCATGCTATAAAAATAATTGTATTATTATTATTATTATTAGTAGTAGTAGTAGTAGTAGTAGTAGCAGTAGTAGTAGTAGTAGTAGTAGTAGTAATTTGATCCAAAGGGAGGGGCTGCTGCTGTTCTAGCTATTATACCATTTCTATTTTAAACCAGGCTTCAGATAAAGATGGGATGTTGACAATTAAGTATGTGTTGTGTGGAACTCTTACAAAAGTTTGCAGAGTGTGCCAGTACAAGTACAAGAGCCAGTGGAGTATCCGTGGGCCAGTTGTGGTCAGCCAGTCTGGGTCAAAGTCCAGGGACTTTTTTACTCCCAGTCCGACACGGAAAACGGCTTAGGACCTACACATCTCAACTACGACCATGAGAATGCCTAAACCCCTGAACCTGCGCCTGAGCTTTGAGATTTGGAAACTGAATAGTGTCCCAAAAGTAGACAGGGAAAACACTGGTCTTAGCTAGCAAACTAACCCGGGCTAGGAGTTATTTTGTTTACAGAGTGTTTGTGAAGACTGTCATTCGTTACTTCATCCTGATATTGCAACTGATCACCCACATTCCTAAACAGTGCATCCCACACCCAGCACTGTGTCACAATACATACTGTATGCTCACACAATACACACCAAACCCTAGACACACACACTCTATACACACTGTATACACACAAAATGTACACAGACACTCACTATATAAATGTGCAAATACATTGTATTTGCACACACACATACTATACACAATAACACCAAACTGTTTAAACACACGCACACTTAAAAAAAACTGTATGCACACACACATTTTATACAAATGAACATGACACATGCACAAACAAGAAAGCTAGACACATACCACACACACTACATAAACACAGATACTCACACAACCTTTCCACACATACCGTACATACACAACATATAGCATACATATAAACACTATAGTATACACACTATACTCACTGTACACACACTCACAATACACACATATGCCAAATGATTTACATTGCAAGTGTTCTGTAAACGTGTGTGTGTTTGTGTCAGTGTGTGTCACCAAACAATACTACTTGTTGAAATGTTCAGTTTTTATATATATGAAGTGACTGTGTAAATGGAGTTAATAGCTACAATGATTTATAATGATATATGATATACAATGGTTTATCATCTGTACTTCAGTACTTATTACTATTACGTTGCTATTGTTATGAGTCTATAGTGAAGTGCTATAGGGCTCCAACACACATTACTGTCAAATACTGTCAATGCAGCTGGACAGGCTGCCCGACTCACCATCACCCTTTGTTGGCAGCTTGTAGAATGGCTCATTGCAGCGGTACTGGATCAATGACCGGTACTGATTCTGGGACCCGGAGAGGAAAAGGAATTCCCCATTCAACAGGGTAGAGGGGGGGCCGCAGTCTATTACTGGAAATGAGGGGGGGGGGGTTGGTTAATGAGGGGGGTTAATGCAGGGCATACACAGTGACTGAGTGGCTAGTTCATTGAATGATACAGTGACTGGTACATTGACTGTCTGACTTACAGAAAGAAAAAGAGAGAGTGAGAGAAAATGGGAGCAAAGGAGAGAGAAACTCACTGTGACACTCTGGTAAAGGGAGGTGCCACTGTCCATCACTCTGACAAACAGTGAAATAGCTGTCTATCTCCTGCTTTCCCTGAGAGAGGGAGTGGGAATGGGAGAGGGATGGGGACAGAGAAGGAGAAGTGAGTTATTATACACAGTACATTAACACTGACTGACTGACTGAACACTACAGCAAATTAACACTGACTGACTGACTGGACACTACAGTACATTAACACTGACTGACTGGGCACTACAGTAAATTAATACGGACTGATGCCCCATTTCATCTAGGTACGTTTAGCTGCACCTCAGTGGCCTGTCCGGTCCAGGGCGTTTCCACTGGGGCTAAGCTGCACCTCCATCTCTGCCCGGACTAGTCTCAGGCGGCACAGTTTCGATGCAATAGATGCGGTAGAAACTTTTGCAAAGAAGGAATATGTGTGCTTACCTTGGGAAAACGATTAATCTGGAGCAGTTATTAATGTACGGTGGAAAAGTGCCACACAGGATTAATTGCTTGGAGCAGAAAGACATTGAAAAGAAACAAAGTCAGATATTTATTTATTTGTGGAATCAGGTCTTAAAGGCTCAAGAGAAAAAAGCAGCAAACATTTCAGCTTTCATCAGTGCTTAGGAAGCGCAGCTCACAAAGCTCAGTTTTTCTGTCATTAAATAAACTTTGGGGAAATTAAAAACAAGCTGAAACTTCATAAATGCATATCTTAACGAGGCATTCTAAATTAAACTAGTCTGAATCTAACAATCTTTCCTATATTGAGTGTTTTATACACGAGTATCCCACAATGCATGTGGCTACAGGCCTGACCCAGCCACTCTCACAGTGCGCTGGTTCAGTGAGTGACCACTGATGAGCAGGACTGTGTGTTATTTATTATAAATCCAATATGAGTGACCACTGGTGACCAGGACTGTGTGTTGAGAGGAAACAGTCCTCAGGAGTCTCATAGGCTCCCTCTCTGACTCCGGGTCGGAAGTGGAGGCAGAGGGGGAGGAGAAGTGGTCAGTTGTGGTGGGAAAGAGGAGAAGGCCAGAGAGGAGGAGAGTGAGTGAGGGGGGAGTAAGCGGGTCAATTCTGCTAGCTCTCCCCCCCTGTCAGCTCCTCCCCTGCAGCCAAAACCCCTCCCCCTCAGTTTTATACGCCCCTCTCCGAGTCTGGAGGTAGAAAGGCTGTGGGCAGCCTGGTGGAGGACTGGCCCTCTAATAGTAATATCCCTCCTGCCCCACTCCCTAGACTCTCTCAGGGGAGGGGACAGGTCTGCCCTCCGGTGGTAGTGTGAGAGCCACAGGTCCTCAGGAGAGGAGAATCAGCGCCAGTGTCTTCTGCTCTGCCACCTGCTCGTCGGGCCTCGGCTGCAAAGGAACCAGGGAGAACTCCCAGCACCACGGGCTCTGAGCCCAGTGGAGTTTCACCAGCTTTACCGAGTGGCGGGACCCGTGCCCACCTCATGGGCTTCCTAGAGGATTATGCGGTGAGGCAAATGGTTGAAATCATGGGTGCGAGCGCTAAGCTAGGTGAGGGAGAAGAGAGAAGTGGGGAGGAGGAAGGGTTCTTTACATGATTTTTATGGAGTGGGTATTTGCCCTCACTGCCATTACGGCTTTAGTTATTATATCTATAAATGTGAGGAGCATTTCTGAGGTGAAAAAGAGGGACGATGTTTTAAACTCTAGGTGGAATGAAGGCAGATATCATCTGTTTACAGGAGTGCAGCATCCCATTCCAAAAATAATATAAAGATCTCCGGGACAGTTGGACCCTGGGTGAGTCCTTCTGGTCCGGGTCCAATGTGTCCCGAGTGGACGGGATTGCCATACTCCTGAAGAACCCCTTCATAGATGTTAAAAAAATTAGAGTGATAGAGGCAGGCAGGTTGGCCAGCCTCGACTTTAAATAAAAGGGGGGCTGTATTGAGGCTGGTCAACGTCTATGCCCCCACCAGCCAGAGAAAGAGAGTCCTCTTTTTTCTTCAGCTACGCCTGCTCCTGATCGGCACCTTACCAGTTGTAGGGATGTACCAGAGGGATGTACACCAGAGTAAGCCCCGTAACGATAGATCCAGCAGGGATCTCGCTGCGTTCGTGGAGGACCTGGTCCCCTTGTTCACCTGGGTGAGTTCTTCTGGCTCCTCATTCTCCAGGATAGATCTTGTCCTCCTCAGTAAGCCACTGAAGAAGACCGCCATGTCCTCAGAGGCGGTCTTCTTTTCAGACCACAGGCTCCTGACGACAGAGGTGCTCATTCCAAGCACACGGAAGTCGGGGCCTGTGGTCTGGAAGCTCAACACCTCTCTGCTCAATGACCCTCATGTAGTTAAGACCTTTAGCAGATGCCTTGAGGAGTGGAGGACCCTGAGGAACCTTTTTTATTCTCCCATAGAGTGGTGGGAGATGGTGAAGAAAAGAACCAAGGGCTACTTAATTCAGCTAGGGAAACGGAAAGCTTGCAAGAGGCAGGCGAGATATTCCCATCTGAATGCCCGCCTCCAGCGCCTGAGTCTGCTTCAGCTCAGAGGTTTCAACCTTGCTGATGAGGTGGAGTCTCTCCGCCCTCAATAGGGAGGAACAAGAAAAGATCATGGAGGACGATGAGAAATGCAGCCGCTTCTTCTTCAAGAAAACAAAGGAGAGGCGGCCTGCAATGTCCTCCATGATCGACTCCTCGAGGCAGGAAGTGGAGGGCAGAGAGGCTGTCGAGACTTCTACAGGGAGTTGTATGTATTATTCTTTCTCTTCTCCATAAGAAGGGAGATCCTAAGGATCTGAAGGTCAGCCGCCTGTGCACCGACTACAAGATACTGGCCAAAGCATTTACAATCCGGCTACAGTGGCCACTCCCTCAAGTCATGGGTCCCGACCAGGTCTGTGGTGCCTGGGGGAGATCAGCGGCCGTCAATGCCATGCTGCTCAGGGATGTCGTGGCCTACTCGAATGAGAGAAGGCCTCCCCTGGTCCTGATCAGCTTGGACCAGGAGAAAGCCTTCGATAGAGTGGGCCACGAATACCTGCAGCTAGTTATGGAGAGGATGGGTCTCGCTCTTGGCCTGAGGAGATGCGTTAAGATCATTTACAGAAGCCCAAGCAGCAGGGTCCTTGTGAACTGCCACCTGACCGAACCATTTCCGGTCAGGTCGGGGGTTCAATAGGGATGTCCCCCGTTGGCCCTGCTGTACGTCCTCTGTTTGGAGCTGTTCATGCAGGCGATCCGCCGAGACGCCTGGGTGACAGGTTTCCATCTTCCGGGCGCCAGCGGAAAGCAACTGAAAGCCCTGGCATACATGGACGACGTGGCTGTGATCTGCACAGACGCGCCGTCCGTGGCCAGGATGGAGGAACTGCTGGACGGCTTCTGCAGGGCGATGGGGGCTGCTGTCAATAAGGCCAAGAGCAAGGTCTACCTCTCTCAGGCATGGCCTATCGGCCGGGGCCCGCCGACCGTGTTCCCTGTGAAGCCGTTCATCAAGGTTCTTGGGATCACAATCCATGGAACCAACAAGGGCACCGGGAGCTGGGAGGAAGGTCTAAGGTTCAAAGGAAGATCCATGGCTGGAGCACAAGGACCTTGACGATGGCTGGTAAGGTATTGGTCGTAAAGGCCATCCTCTTCCCTATTCTTCTCTATGTCGGCATGATATTTCCCCCAGACAGGCACACTGCAAAATTGGTTAACAGAATTATATTTCAGTTTGTCTGGGGGAGTAAAATGGAGAGGCTGAAAAGAGTGCAGATGGTGAAGGGCGCCCTGGACGGAGGCAGGGGGGTCCCTGACGTTGTGTGGCTTATTAAGGCGCAGGGGCTGGCGTATGTGGTTAAGAACATCCAGGCGGCAATAAAGTGAGTTTCATGAACCGCTTTTATTTTGCCAGCAGCCTGAGACCACTCGGCCTCTGCGCCATGGACAACACCAGGCCGGACTCGTGGGATCCCCCGCTGTTCTACAGGGCGCTCCGAGCCTTTGCACTCGAAGTAGGCCTCCACAAAGCCGCGCTGAATAGAAGATTTTCCTCCCGAAACCTGCCAGAATATCTGGGCTAACGCTACACACGTTTGCCTCATAAATAAACAGAAAGATGTCCTGGATGGCCGTGAGTCGGTGTCTCCCCACCTGAGTGTTCATGTACAGAAAAGGGGCCTGGCCCTGTTTGACACCTGCCCCTACATGGGCTGCCTGGGAAGGGAGACAGAGGCTCATATCTTTAGGGAATGCCCCTCCGCTTTCCGTTCCTCCATAGGTTTGCCATTCCTGAGCGGGCGACTGCCCAGCAGTTCCTCTATGGACCAGCAAAGGGTTTGACATCTACACCCCTGAGGTGCTGGTGGCTTGTCATCTACGCAGTGAAACAGGCCCTGTGGGAGGGACATAACATCTGCCTCTTCAATAAGCAGGAGCTGGACACAGTAGTCATCGTGCGGAGGGGCATGGTACTAGTACGAGACTATGTCAATCTGGAGATCCACCAGAGGGGCAAGGAGGAAGCCTTTACGAATTGGCATATTCAAGATCTGGGGGAGCTTAGGATCCCGTGATGGGATAACACCTCCGGGGACGGCTACTGCCCCTTGCTTTTATTAATTAATGATTATTTAAGAAAAAAATGTTTCTAAACTGGTTTTAATGAAATGTATTGTTTTTAAATGCACTTGTTTTGTTTTGGTTGATTTGTTGGTTTTGTTTTGTTCTTTTGTCAAATGCATTGACCGTTCTGCTTTTCATTTAAATGCATCAGATTGTTTTGATTTTGTTTCTTTGATGTTTTTGTTTGTTTATTGATTTATCTGGTGCATTTCCCGTTTATTTCAATGCATTTGATTGTTTATTGGTTTAGCAGTTTGCCATTTAATCACAAGTTTATTGTTTTGATTGATTTATTGCACATGCATATCTTGAGTTTATTTGGTATTTTGGTTTTCTTTAAATCACGTTAAGATTTTAAAAAGTTTTAAGTGATTTTAGAGTTGGATTATATATTTTTTTAATCAAAAATGTTTTTATTTTGTTATTGTAAAATACTCAAACCAATAAAACAGTATTTTACTGGGAGCCAGTGTCCACTCAGTGGATCAGTTTTACTGAGAGCCAGTGTCCACTCAGTGATCAGTGACCACTAGCTGGTATAACTTATACTATAAGACTGTGTTAGATATCGTAAAATCGTTTCAGCTCAATGTTTATTGCACTTTAATATTAGCGGTATTTCAGCCTCCAGTTTAAAACACTGAATCCCAGAGTGCCGAGTGTCCCAGATGCATTTTGACCTTTCGTGTCTCACAGTCACTTCCTAGTGCAGCTGTACCTCACAACAATAAGTGGAAACACTGCCGGGCATAGTGTAGGTGTACAGTTACGGCACGGCCACGCTGAGGTGCAGCTGAACAGGGCTAGTGGAAACGGGTATGACTGACTGGACACTACAGTACATTAACACTGACTGATTGGACACTACAGCACATTAACACTGACTGACTGACTGGACACTACAGCACATTAACACTGACTGACTGGACAATACAGCACATTAACACTGACTGACTGACTGGACACTACAGCACATTAACACTGACTGACTGGACACTACAGCACATTAACACTGACTGACTGGACACTACAGCACATTAACACTGACTGACTGACTGGACACTACAGCACATTAACACTGACTGACTGGACAATACAGCACATTAACACTGACTGACTGACTGGACACTACAGCACATTAACACTGACTGACTGGACACTACAGCACATTAACACTGACTGACTGGACACTACAGCACATTAACACTGACTGACTGGACACTACAGTAAATTAACACTGACTGACTGACTGGACACTACAGCACATTAACACTGACTGACTGGACACTACAGCACATTAACACTGACTGAATTTCAGACAGGGAGAGAAAGAAACAGACAGAGAGTGAGAGAACAGAAGAGTCAGACAGACAAAGACAGAGTGAGAGACATAAAAAGAGAGAAAGATAGACACAATCAGAGAGACAGACAGACAACAAGAGAAACAGACCAACCGAAAGAGAGAGACAGACTCAGAGACAGAGACAGATAGAGAGATAAAGAGACACTCACTGACCATCATCATCTTGTACCCAGTGTCACAGCGGATAGTGATGTAATCTCGGAAGCGATATTCTGGGAAATCTGGACTGACTCTGCCATTGGTTATTCCACTTGGAGATGGACACTGCACTCCTAATAATAATAATAATAATAATAATAATAATAATAATAATAATAATAATAAAGTCAAAGTTTTTAATTGGTCTAGCTCTTTATTCATTTTCATAATTGAATAATTAAATTTAATATTTCTAGATACATTTCACATTCCTACAAGCTGACTCTGTTTCTCTGTTACTCTTTAGACCTGGTAGAGGATGACAGGCTCTCAAAAGTATAGATTATTTCTATCCTTTTAAATATAGCTCTCTTATCTCTAAGGCCCTGCATTCTGTTGTTTTCCTGCATCTTGTTGTTTAACAAAACTTGATGTGTTAGCATCCCTGATCAAAAGGTTATTAATGCATAAAGCCTATGTAGTAAGTAATTGAAATGTCTCTTGTTAATTAGTTACAATTTGCTTAGTAAGCTTGTTTGCACCAGTCAAGAAGGAAAGAACTGTCTTCTCTGTCTTGAACACAACCCATAGAATACCAAATGTAATTTGTTGAGACTGTCTGAGGAAACTTCTCCTGTTAGGCTCCCCTACAGCTGCCGGAATAAAGAATCAGCATTCTACCACACACCGAGTCTCTTGCTGTTTTTTGCAACTCTTCAATAATAATTATCATAATGGGTCAATTGCAACGAACTCGCAGAGTTTGTACGGAGCTCTGTACTAAGTACTAGCTATTACTGTACTATCTCGGCATCATCCCCAGCTGCGGACTAAAGTTAGTACCCATTGCAACGAAAAAAGAGTTGAGAGATTAGCTGATCCCCAGCTTTAATACCGTACCAAGGATAAGGTTGTTGTTACGCTACCAAACGGGAAGAGAAGTCAGTGAAGGGGCCGGGCCTCGGCTCCACTAGCAAACTAGCAGAGCTAATGCTAATGCTGCTGCACTTTTGCAATGTTAACTGATTTAAAATGCGAAAGCCATATAACTACATGATATAATAATACATTTATTTTAGTAGCATAATCAGACAGGTCCTTTATGTCTGACGGGATGAGCTGCTTAATGTTTTCAGTTGGGGCAGCTCATTCCAACCCATTGTTTTCAGATACCGGGCAGCTCATCCTGATAGGGAAGTGCAGTTTGTCAGAACATGCAAGAGCATGGCTGCTCCACAAGGCTGTGCTGGTCGCATGTTAGGATGAGTTTATGGGGTTTCTCATTCTTTTATTGAGATCTGTATGCTTGTGCTTCAATTATTGTTGTGTCCCTTCCTTGTTGATTTGAATATTCTGAACATATCCTTCCACTGCATATTGCAATCCCTTTTGCCTTGATCTGGAGGATATCGCGGAGGTATTACTCTAAAAAGAGTCATGTGCTGCTTTCCCCTCCATGCTCAGTGTTACAGTAGATCCCACTGACAGAGCAGCGCGGCTTGACGGGCGCAGCAACAGCAACTAAGTGGGCATGGCTTTTTTGAAAGGTCAATAGGGGCTCATTACTATTATTTATTTATAAGCAGACGCCCCTTATCCAAGGCAACTTACACAACATAAGAGCATTATAAGAGTGCAATACAGTATACAATTACAGATCAAAACATAGTACAAATTACAAGTTCAAAATGACATGAGCGCATAAGAACAAATACAGTAAATCCAGGTCCTACATCCTTGTGAGCTAATCATTGCAGACAAGATGTGAAGTCCTAGTTAGAGCTCAGGGGAGGGACACAGGGGCGATCAATAGAAACAACACGATATTGTAATGAACCACTACACCAATACACTTATATAGCCAGGCAACATTATCATAATTATAATACACTCATTACGGGAGACAGCTGTTTATTCAGACAGAGCTAATTCTAGTGGGTCGTATTGCCAGACAAGAATGGATTTTTAAAGACATAAACCCCTGCCCTGGCTAATAAACCTCCCACTATATCTTAAAAATGGCTCTTGTGTGGCTAATGGGTGGAGCTGAGCGGACATGTTACTGATGACCGATCTCACTGTATGCAGAGTCAAACCTCAGTGTAAATGGATGTGAAATCTCACTGTATATGGAAGTATTTCATTGGATGCATTTCAGTATGTAGTGTATGCATCTCAGTATGTAGTGTATGCATCTCAGTATGTAGTGTATGCATTTCATTATGTAGTGTATGCGTCTCAATATGTAGTGTATGCATTTCAGTATGTAGTGTATGAATTTCAGTATATAATGTATGCGTCTCAGTATGTAGTGTATATGTCTCAGTATACAGTGTATGCGCATCTCAGTATGTAGTGTATGCATCTCAGTATGTAGTGTATGCATTTCAGTATGTAGTGTATGCATTTCAGTATGTAGTGTATGCGTCTCAATATGTAGTGTATGCATTTCAGTATGTAGTGTATGAATTTCAGTATATAATGTATGCGTCTCAGTATGTAGTGTATATGTCTCAGTATACAGTGTATGCCCATCTCAGTATGTAGTGTATGCATTTCAGTATGTAGTGTATGCATTTCAGTATGTAGTGTATGCGTCTCAATATGTAGTGTATGCATTTCAGTATGTAGTGTATGAATTTCAGTATATAATGTATGCGTCTCAGTATGTAGTGTATATGTCTCAGTATACAGTGTATGCGCATCTCAGTATGTAGTGTATGCATCTCAGTATGTAGTGTATGCATTTCAGTATGTAGTGTATGCATCTCAGTATGTAGTGTATGCATTTCAGTATGTAGTGTATGCGTCTCAATATGTAGTGTATGTATCTCAGTATGTAGTGTATGCGTCTCAGTATGTAGTGTATACGTCTCAGTATACAGTGTATGCGCATCTCAGTATGTAGTGTATGCATCTCAGTATGTAGTGTATGCATCTCAGTATGTAGTGTTTGCATTTCAGTATGTAGTGTATGCGTCTCAATATGTAGTGTATGCATTTCAGTATGTAGTGTATGAATTTCAGTATATAATGTATGCGTCTCAGTATGTAGTGTATGCGTCTCAATATGTAGTGTATGTATCTCAGTATGTAGTGTATGCGTCTCAGTATGTAGTGTATACGTCTCAGTATACAGTGTATGCGCATCTCAGTATGTAGTGTATGCATCTCAGTATGTAGTGTATAGCATCTTAGTATGTAGTGTATGCGTCTCAGTATGTAGTGTATGCGCTTCTCAGTATATAGTGTATGCATCTCAGTATGTAGTGTATGTGTCTCAGTATGTAGTGTATGTATCTCAGTATCTAGTGTATGCGTCTCAGTATAGTGTATGTACCACGGGGTGAATTATGTCCCTAACGGTGCCTCATACATATGACTACATTGTATTGTTTACTGTATATTTCCTAAACACGTGTGTAAATTGTAAATTACATTATGCTTTGAACTGTACAGTAGTTTTGCAAAGCAAAGCAATTCATTTTCATAAATGTATGACAACAGTCTGAATATTGATCGCATCCTACTATTTAAACACACTGCATGCAGTTATACAGACACTGCTATAGGCTGCTATATTTGTGAATATTATAATCAGCGTTGCGCTGCCGAATGGTGATTGTTTTGCCTATATAAAAATATACAATAACACAGTAGTGTGACGTCTCCTAAATATCCATCTCGGAGTATTTTACTGCTACTGCCATATATTTAAATGGGGAAATTATCGCACTTGTACAGACACGTACAGAGTGCTGGTCCGGGTCTCCTCTCCGGGTCCATGGGCTTCTATAGCGTCTCGGTCACATGACTACAGCTTTCTTGCTCAGTCTCTGGGTCCTTGACGGCAATTTTCCCACTTTCAAACCCAGTGTGAATGGGCGGCAACAGGAAAAAAGCAGGCAAATGTTGCCGGCAATTTTCCTGCAATTTGGCGGCATGTCAGTGTGAATGCGACTTATACACTGCTCAAAAAAATGAAGGGAACACTTAAATCACGATCGCATCTTGATGAACGAAATATATTAAAGATCAAAATCTTTACTGTACATTGTGTAATTCGTTGAGAACAAAATGATGTAACAACGGTCAATGGAAACCAAAATCAACAACCGACTGAGGGCTGGATTCAAACTCACACTGAAAATCAAAGTAAACAATTTAAATCACAGGCTGTTCCAACTTGTGTGAATTTCATCACAGCAACTCATAATGTGACTCAGTAGTGTGTATGGCCCCCACGTGCCTGTATGCACTCCCGACAATGTCTGGGCATGCTCCTGATGAGACGGCAGATGGTGTCCTGGGGGATCTCCTCCCAGACCCGGATCAGGGCATCAGTGAGCTCCTGGACAGTCTGTGGGGCTACTTGGTGGCGTTGGATGCACTGATACATAATGTCCCAAAGGTTCTCAATTGGATTCAGGTCTGGGGAACGTGAGGGCCAGTCAATGGCATCAATGCCTTCATCATCCAGGAACTGCCTACACACTCTGGCCACATGAGGCCGGGCATTGTCCTGCACCAGGAGGAACCCAGGGCCCACTGCACCAGTGTAAGGTCTGACGATGGGTCTGAGGATTTCATCCCAGTACCTAACAGCAGTCAGGGTTGTGCGACTCTCCAAGGATATGCCTCCCTAAACCATCACTGACGAACCGCCAAACCGGTCATGCTGGACGATGTTGCAAGGCAGCATAACATTCACCACAGTGTCTCCAGACTCTTTCAAGTCTGTCACATGTGCTCAGTGTGAACATGCTCTCATCCATGAAGAGAACGAGGTGCCAATGGCGGACCTGCCAATTCTGGTGTTCTCTGGTGAATGCCAGTCAAGCTGCACAGTGCTGGGCTGTGAGCACAGGTCCCACTAGAGGACGTCGTGCCCTCATGCCACCCTCATGAAGTCTGTTTCTGACAGTTGGTCAGAAACATGCACACCAGTAGCCCGCTGGAGTTCATTTTGTAGGGCTCTGGTAGTGCTCCTCCTGTTCCTCCTCGCACAAAAGAGCTGATACCGGTCCTGCTGCTGGGTTGATGCCCTTCTACGGCCCTGTCCAGCTCTCCTTGTGTAACGGCCCGTCTCTTGGTATCTCCTCCATGCTCTTGAGACTGTACTGGGAGACACAGGAAACCTTCTTGCGATGGCATGTATGGATGTGCCATCCTGGAGGAGCTGGACTACCTGTACAACCTGAGGTACCACCTCATGCTACCAGTAGTAAGGACACTAGCAAAATGCAAAACTAGAGAAGAATCAGTCAGGAAGGATAAGGAGAGAGCAATTGTCTGTGGCCACCACCTGCAAAGCCATTCCCTTTTTGGGGGGTTGTCTTGCTGTTAGCTCTCCAGTGCACCTGTTGTCACTTTCATTTGCACCAAAACAGGTGACATTGATTCACAATCGCTTAGGCTTCCTAACTGGACAGATTGATATCCCTGAAGTTTAAATGACTTGGTGTTACACTGTGATGATTACGTGTTCCCTTAATTTTTTTGAGCAGTGTAGTTAGTCCGTAGCTGGAGTAGGACTAAGTTAGTCCCGTATTTAGTCTCCTCTAAAGGGCAGCAGCAGTGTTTTTGGGGTTCATTGCAATGGAGACCTTGTTTAGTCCACAGCTGGGGACGAACTTTCATTGCAATGGGTATTAAACTTGCAGACTAGTTTAGTACGGAGCTGCGCACTAACCACAGGATCATCTCCAGTTAGTTCACAGCTTTCAGTTCATTGCAACTGACCCAAAAACATTAATTATAATAACAATGTGTTGTGACAGTGAATATAGACAATGTTATGAGAATTATTATCAGTGTTTTCATAAAATGACTGTTAGTATACACTACCGGTCAAAAGTTTTAGAACACCCCCATTTTTCAATTTTGTATTGAAATGTAAGCAGTTCAAGTCCAGTGAATAACCTGAAATGGTACAAAGGTAAGCGATAAACTGCCAGAGGTTTAAAAAAAAAAAAAAGAAGCACATATATTTTGTTGCCTTTTAAGGGTACCAGAGGGGTTTGTCAGTTAAATTTTGTTAAACAAAATGATTCCATGATTTCTTTTTTATCTCCAATTGTTTATTTGTTCTATGCTTTAATTTCAGAGTACATTGAGACATTAAACTGCGTACATTTCAATAAAAACTGGACAAATTTAGGTCTTCTAAAACTTTTGACCAGTAGTGTAATTAGATAATAACGTTAATATCATTGTCATATTAGTTGCATTACAGGAACATTATGATTATTTTCAGTGATATTACAATAGTGATATGAATGTTATTATTATTATTATTATTATTATTATTATTATTATTATTATTATTATTATTATTATTATTATTATTATTTATGTATGTATTTATTGGCTGACACCTTTATCCAGGTGAAAAGTCCAATAATACAGTATAAAATTACAGATCAAAACAAAACAAGTTCAAACTTACAAAAGTGCATAGGTTAAATACAAGTCCTACATCCAAGATTGTAATAGCTAATATATTGTTACTATCCATGTTGTTTCGTTATTCATATAATTGTATTTATTATAACTATTATTATCAGTGTTATTATAGTATTATTATTGGTGTAATTGTTATCTGAGTTTTTACAGTATTGTTATCAATGTTATTATTATTTGAGATATTAGAATAGTAATATAAAAATAATTCACTTTATTATTCATTGTGTATTTACAGTTTTAGTGTCAATACTATTACAATATAATATATTATTATTATTATTATTATTATTATTATTATTATTATTATTATTATTATTATTATTATTATCAGTGTAATTACAGAGCTATTATCAGTAGTGTTATTGGTGCTATAGTACCGTCACTCACGCTCAGTGCTGTAGTGCAGTGTCCAGCCGCGGCTCTGGCCCTCCTGGTCAGTGTGGTACTCCAGCTGGACAGAGTAAGAGCCAGTAGACATCATGCCTGGAGCCTCGCTGCCACACAGAGACACATCCTCCTGGCCGGGCACAGACACCTACACATACAAACACACATGACAACAGACACACAGACAGAGAGACAGAGAGACAGATACAGTGACACACAGACACAGACAAATAGACAGACACGCATATACATTAACAGACAGAAGGATGAAAACAGACAGATATACAGACAAACACACATAGACACACACACACACAAACAGAAGTTAATGAATTATACTGAAATGAGTGGAGTTTCACTATAAAACTCTCCTCTCTCGCTCTCTCTAGTTAACTACTTTTGCACACCTAGATTTTATAATATTTTACCATTCTTCTTTAGAAAATTGTTCAAGCTCTGTCAAGTTCCTTGAGTAGCATTGATGGACAGCAATCTCCAAGTCATGCCACATATTTGGGGCTCTGACTGGGCCACTCTTTGTTCCTTAGCAACGCCAGTCTAGTTTTGTCTGTGTGCTTCAGGTCTATGTCATGCTAAAATATGAACAGATTCAGTTTCAGAGGGCAGCAGGTTTCCCAAAGGGACTCTTCTGTACTTTGCTCCATTAATTTTCTATTCTCTCCTGACAAGTGACCCAGTACCTGGCAATGAGAAATATCCCCATAACAGGATGTTGCCCCACCATGCTTCACAGTAGAGATGATGTTCTTTAGGTGATGGCTTGTTTTGGGTTTGAGTGAAACTTTCCATTTAGGCCAACGAGGCCAATTTAGTTTTGTCAGACCGCTTAACTTTTTGCCACATGGCTACAGAATCTCCTGAGTGTTTTTGTATATTTCAAATGGCATTCAAGGTGTACTTTCTTGAGTACCATACATGTCAGAATTGTGGAGTGCTTGGAATATTGTTGTCACATGCACACTTTGACCAGTCTTGGCCATAAAAGCCTGTAGCTCTTGCAATGTTGCCATTGGCCTCTTGGTAGCCTCTCTGATCGTCTCATTATTGCTCAGTCATCCAAGTTGGAGGGATGGAAACACAACCCAGCAAAGGGAACATACAGGAACTGTTGCTATTACAATGGGGTGGATTTATTTTTCTGAATTTTCAACAAATGTCTAAAATATTTGGAAGTTGTGGGGCAGGATCCGAAAAGGATCTATTGTCACTGTATATAATATGTGACTGACAGATACACAGACTGGTATGCTGCGCTGTACCTTAAGCCAGTGGTGTGGGCACAGTGCATGGTGCTGCTCTATATGGAAGAGCCCAGTGAAGTGGAGGCTGATGAGGAAGCCAGGGTCCACTGTGATGTTGTAGTGACAGGAGAGGCCAGGAGGGGAGGGTAGGGGGTATCCCGGCGATGACAGCTGCCCTCCCAGCTCAGTGAAGAGCCCCCCCACACACTGCACTGAAAGAGAGAGAGAGAGAAAGAGAGGTGGAGGTTAAAACATTATAGTACGTTAATGACTAACTGACTGGACATTAGCACTCACTGAAAGCGAGAGAGAGAGAGAGAGAGAGAGAGAAAGGGGAGAGAGAATGGGTTTGAGGCAAGAACAGGTCAGTAAGTTAGTCTATCAGTGTATTATTCAGTCAGTGTGTCTGTCAGTCAGTCAATGTGTCAGCGTGTTAGTGTATCAGTGTGTCAGTACATTTGCAGGTGCTCTTGTCAGGCTGCAGCTCGTATCCATGGTGACAGGAGCAGAGGTATCCACCCAGCGTGTTGTGACAGAGGTGCTGACAGAGAGGCTCCTCCCCCTCGGTAACCTCTAATGAGCACTCATCAATATCTGAGAGAGAAAGACAGAGAGGGATTAACACAAGAACACTGACAGACTGACTGACTGGGCACTACAGCACATTAACACTGACTGACTGACTGGACAATACAGCACATTAACACTGACTGACTGGACACTACAGCACATTAACACTGACTGACTGACTGACTGGACACTACAGCACATTAACACTGACTGACTGACTGGACACTGCAGTACATTAACACGGACTGACTGACTGGACACTACAGCACATTAACACTGACTGACTGACTGGATACTACAGCACATTAACACTGACTGACTGACTGAACACTACAGCACATTAACACTGACTGACTGGACACTACAGCACATTAACACTGACTGACTGACTGGACACTACAGCACATTAACACTGACTGACTGACTGGACACTACAGTACATTAACACTGATTGACTGACTGGACACTACAGTACATTAACACTGACTGACTGACTGGACACTACAGTACATTAACACTGACTGACTGGATACTCCAGCACATTAACACTGTTGACAGACAAACAGACAGACAGACCCAAAGCCCGATAGAATGCTCTGAAGCCTAGGTTCTGGTCTGGCCCCTGGTTCGAGGAATCTGATTGGAAGACGAGGCGCAAGCTGTTGCCAGGTGACAGGATTGGACGGTTGCCAGGGTGATGCCCATCAGCTGAGTTCTCCTGACCGCAGAATTTACCCAGAATCTTACGGCCGTACAGAACCTGCAGAGAGAGGCTATTGAGCCTGACTGCAGAGAAGACTACATGTCTCATAGATGATTGCCATTTACTCTTGTGCAGTGTGGGAAATGTAGCTTAAATGTCTCATCAATGAGCAGAACATGGATATCTTAAACATAGTCAGACCCTAATACAGACCCGACAGACACTCCTGACACAGAGACCCTAATACAGACCCCACAGACACTCCTGACAGACACACAGACCCTAATACAGACCCCACAGACACTCCTGACACACAGACCCTAATACAGACCCCACAGACACTCCTGACACAGAGAGACACAGACCCTAATACAGACCCCACAGACACTCCTGACACACAGACCCTAAGACAGACCCCACAGACACTCCTGACACAGAGACACACAGACCCTAATACAGACCCCACAGACACTCCTGACACACAGACCCTAAGACAGACCCCACAGACACTCCTGATACAGAGAGACACAGACCCTAATACAGACCCCACAGACACTCCTGACACACAGACCCTAATACAGACCCCACAGCCACTCCTGACACACAGACCCTAATACAGACCCCACAGCCACTCCTGACACACAGACCCTAATACAGACCCCACAGACACTCCTGACACACAGACCCTAATACAGACCCCACAGACACTCCTGACACACAGACCCTAATACAGACCCCACAGACACTCCTGACACACAGACCCTAATACAGACCCCACGGACACTCCTGACACACTGACCCTAATACAAACCCCACAGACACTCCTGATACAGAGACACACAGACCCTAATGCAGACACCAGAGGCACTCCTGACACAGAGAGATCCACCCAGACAATAAAATAGATTACAGATGCTCTTCACACAGAGAGATTAACATTCACTCTTTCTCCTCCTCCCTCTCTCCGTCTCTCTCACCATCAGTGAGTCATAGTGACAGTGCTGTGATGGCTCAATGTCCAAGTGTGTGAAGGAGAGCAGGAGGTTGTACCCCTGGGGTACCTCCAGTTCCCACTGCAATTTAACAGAAGCGGGATAGGGGCCGGGGTACCCTGGGGACAGCACCTCCCCGAACAGCACAGGGGCCCGGGGTGGAGTCACGGCCCCCCAGCACTGACTGACACACAGCAGCCTGAGAGAGAGAAAGAGCAGTTTGTTTACTGTGTGTTAAATGTGAATTGGCCTTGTATTTGTAATGTGTAAATAAGAGTGTATTTACGGTGTGTAACATTAGTAAATAATAGTGTATTAAATAGCGGTATATAAGTAAATGTATGCGTATTTACACTGCATCAATAAGATGTTTATTTGAAATTAAAATAATCTAGAGAAACAGGTGAAAAAGATACAGAGGATAGGCAGACATCATGAAGGTTCTGAACCCTGAGAAAAAGAGGCTGAAAAATAACAACAAAAAACATATATGGGATAAATTGAAATAATCAATGAATATTCATTAAATGCTGATTAATGTGTCAGTCTAACAGACTATATTGGCTACTGAAAAATCAATAATATAGATAATGAGTAAATATGATGCCCCTTCATGACATAGCTCTCAAGTTTTCAAAACATCAATGCATGAGATGTATCATATTTAAAAGAATGCAGTGACAGATACCTCTCCCACCGGCAAAAGCAACAGCCTGAGGGGATGTGCACATATTTATTGAGTTGGGGGAGAGGTGTGCGCACCAAATATTTTTGGGCAAATGCATCAGATTTTAGCAAGAGCATCAGGTGGAGCCTCACCTCTTCTGTGACCTTGTTGACGCCTCAGCAACAACAGGCAGATTTGTTATCAATGTTATCAACCTCATCCCCTGAAAGTGTCAATCCATGGAATAAATCTATTTTGTGAACCGTGTGTCTGTGTCACAATGAAAGACACACAAAGACGCACAGGCCCTGCATGCACCAAATTGGAAAGATGAGAATAATTTAAATATGCTGATCTCACAGCGTTGCAAATTTTGAAATCATAGACCAAATCAAAAATTTGACCCACTCGCGAATTACGAATTATGGAGTGGTACCCTATCCTATTAAGATTTTTGTAAATTGAAAATTGAAAATTGTAGAAAGTGTCTCTAACTATAAATTAAACTATTACAGGTTACAGATCCATAGGCAAGGGAGTGCTTTTAAGCAACATGCTCCTATTCCAGAGAGGGCCTGACTGTGTGACTTAATATTGTTCACAGTAATGTGAGGCTAAGTATATTTCTCTAGTGATGTTGTTAGCCTTGTAATACTGTGTATATGTAGTGTTGTGTGCTAACACATATATAGGTTTCTGCAGCAAAATTACAAAATAAGCAGAAGAGGTGCCCTATCTCATGGGAGGCACTTTCTCATGCTTCAACAGTCCTGTAATAATCCATATTTGCAATATAACGTTATGCAATCTTTTCCCTTTAAAAGGACTGTTTATTAGTCGCATGTTCGTAACTGAAAGCATTAACTTCTGTAATATAATTTAAAGGCTTTACATTATTACAAATTGATTGTTGTGTAGTTGTTGAACATGTGCCAAGTGACTAATGTAATAAGATATTTTAAAGCAGTGTTGCATTAGTGCATTTACCACATAACTGTAGCTAGTGTGGTAAGTCTGAGGTTTAGGCCTCCTCATTTATTGGTTTAATTTAGTCTGCTATATCAGGTACATCGAGGTGGGAGTTCATTGCAATTGGTAACATTTGAGTCCACAGCTAGAGACTATTATGAGAGATCAGGCTTGTTGGCATTGGGATTTATTAGCACACTAATTTAGACTAGGCCTGCAGGACTAACTATGAGATAATCCGCAGCCAGGCAGATTATTTTGTTAATTTCAATTGACCCAGAGAGAGAGAGAAATCAAAGAGACAGACAAAGAGAGACAGACAGAGAGAGATGGAGAAACGAGAGAACAAGGACAGATAATAATCATAACAATAATAATAATAATGTTATGACTGTTACTACTACTACATATAATATTATTATTATTATTATTAATAATAATAATAATAATAATAATAATAATAATAATAATAATAATAATAATAATAATTAACATAAAACTCACCAGACAATAGGGGTGAGCAGTCCCATATCTGGGAAGGTTGTGTTGTAGAATATTCAAGATTTGTTGTTGATTATTATTATATTTATTATTATTCTAAATATGATTATTGTTGTTATTGTAGTAGATGTCTATGTAGCTGTGCAGTCCAAAGCTGACTGAAAGGGACAAAAGTGACAGAGTGTGAAAGTCCAGATAGGAGACAAGTGTACGGGAATACAGCACTGTTTAACTTGGCAAACAGAGAGAGGGAGGGAGAGAGACAGAAACAGAGACAGATACAGAAAGAGAGACAGAGAGAGAGAGTTACAGGTAGAGGGAGCAGGAGAGAAAGGGAGGGGGAGTGGGAGAAGCAGTAAGGGGATGGGGTACAGGAAGAGATAAAGACAGAAAGGGAGAGGGACAGAGAAAGAAAGAAAGAAAGAAAGAAAGAAAGAAAGAAAGAAAGAAAGAAAGAAAGAAAGGGAGGGAGAGAGAGAAAGAGAAAGTCTGTGTTTGTTGACCAGTTTGCCTAGCTCTCTTTGTTTGAGTTCAAACTCCACAGGGTGTCCTGGCTGTTAACCAGGGGAGGATTTTTAGCCACAACAGCAACCCTTACCCAAACCACAATCAACCGCCCCCACCAGCCTCCTCCCGCTCCACACACCGCCACCCCTAATTAGACACACAGGGGTAATGTCACTAACACAAACCTGGCAGTATACAATAGAGTTTCTCAACTTTAACTTTTAATTTGACCATTGATAAATAGTCCTTCTCCTTTTTTGACCAGCACTTTTAGAACATGTTTAAAACACATATTACAAATACAACAACTGCAAATACAACTCACCACTATAGGTGGGCCTATGTTGTCTTGCCTCCCTGTTGTGCTGCCTGTCCTGCCTGTTGGTGCCACTCTGTCTGTTTGTGCTTTTCTTGTTCTCTTCTGATGTCTGTCTGACTGTAAGGAATAAAACTGTCTGGGTAAAATCCACCCTGGTAATATTCTGCAGTTTGGGACCAGTTAATTCTCTCTAAATGTTCTTAAGTGCTCTGCTGATTCACAGAGAGTGGACACAGAGCAGACACAGGGTGTCTCTGGTATCAATAGCATAACAAAAGGTTGGTCTGTTTACCAGTCATGTATCAATAGCATATCAAAAGCTATTAATAAAGATATGTAAGGAGACAGCATATCTAGCATGCTGTTGGGAGGGGTGAGACACTACCCTGGAGTGTGGGAGAGGGGGTGAGGGCTCCATTGTCACTGAAGATCTAAATTTAATATTTCTAGAATTAAATTTAATATTTCTAGATACATTTCACATTCCTAGAGTTTTAAAGCTGACTCTGTTTCTCTGTTACTCTTTGGACCTGGTTAAAGCTGACACAGCCTCCCTCAAACAGTATAGATGATTTCTCTCATTTCAGATATATCTATCTTATCTCTAAGGCTCTGTATTCTGTTGTTTCACTACATCTTGTAATTTAACAAAACTTGCTGTGTTGGCATCCTTGACCAAGAGATTATTTATTCATGAAGACTATGTAGTAAGTAATTGAAATGTCTCTTGTTAATTAGTTACAATTTGCTTAGTAAGATTGTTTGCATCAATCAAGAAGGAAAGAACTGTCTTCTCTGCCTTGAACACAACCCATAAAATACCAAATGTAACTTAGAATTGTTGAGACTGTCTTAGGAAACTTCTCCTGTCAGGCTCCCCTGCAGCTGCCGGAATAAAGAATCAGAATTCTACCACACACCAAGTCTCTTGTGCTAAGTGCTGTCAAGATGTAGGGTCACAGTCAGGGGTTATGGGAGAGGGAGCAAGGAGGAAAACAAATCAAGAATGCAAGAAGCATAATAAAACTCTGTGAAGTGCTATCTAACGGGGATAAAAGGACTAATATTACAAGTACTGTTGGAAAAGATGTGTCTTGAGTAAGCGCCGGAATGAGGTCAAGGACTCTGCTGTTTTGACTTCGGTGGGAAGGTCGTTCCACCATTTAGGGGCCAGGGATGAGAAGGAGCGGCTCTGGAGGAAGGAGAGTGGAGAGGAGGCAGAGTTAGTCTTCTGGCACCGGAAGAGCACAGTGGTCTGGAGGGGATGTATGGAGAGACGAGTGTCTGAAGGTAACTTGGTGCAGTGTGGTCGAGACAGCGGTAGGTGAGGGTCAATGTCTTGAACTGAATGCATGCCGGTATCAGGAGCCAGTGGAGGGAGCGGAGCAGTGGAGTAGCGTGTGTGAATCGGGGGCAGAGAGAATACCAGACGAGCCATAGAGTTCTGGATGAGCTGGAGCGGCAGGTAGTAGATGTAGGCAGGCCGGCCAGGAGGGAGTTGCAGTAGTTCAGGCGGGAGAGGACCAGTGACTGGACGAGTAGCTGAGTCGAGTAGTCGGTGATATGTGTTGTTTGTTGTTTGTCATGGGACCCATCTACAGTAAATATTATTAGTTCTATTTGCCTGAAGGTAGGGCAGTACATACAGTTGCCTCTAGGAGGCCAAGGAGAGTGACACGTGGCAGACACGTGGCTGACTGATACAGACACCACAGGCCTAACAATAGTTACCTATGTAACATTAGCTCTTCCCGGTAGTGGCATTTGTTTGCCAAGATGTGCAAAAACAAATTGGCAGCTGGTTCAGCATACTAGTGAGATGCTGTATTGTCAATGGTGGTATTGTCCCGTTGTGGACCTTGGAATAGTACCATGTATCTTACATAAGGACATTAATGACCAAACTTCAATGTGTAATCTTACAAGTAGCATGGGATCAGATGGAATGGTTTATGTCAGAAATATTTATGACAGGACTACAGGTTTGGGGGATTACACTTGCCAATGCACCGTAATTAGCAATAACAAACAGATACACTGTCCACAAATAGTTAACATCAGGTCAGGTTGGACTGAGTTCCATCCCTTGCTGTGGCAGAATGGGTTGGAGGGTCAGTACTGCCAAGTACATTGTCAACACCCGGAATCACATTTAGGATGCACTGATATTCGCTGCTTTAATTTGTCCACTTGTAATTATGAGGCTCCAGCCTCATGCCTAACACTGCACGAGGCACCCCATAGTGGAATCCTTCATATAGGATCCAATACAATTTTAATACATGACCCTGTCATGGTTACACTCCAGGTAGAATATGCCCTGACCGCTGTAAGTACACCACTTTCCACTATATGTGCTTCTCATCCTGCAGCATTAAACTGGTTAAAACAACAGGTAAAAACAGAAGTAAAAGCTTATAACTCTCGTAACGGCCATACCTGGATAAGGGCGTCTGCCAATAAATAAAAATAATAATAATAATACCCACACTAGGCCTCGGACCAAAAGAAGCCTGGTGGGTGATATTGGTGGTCTTTTTGGTAGTGCTAATTCAGCCATCAACTCCATTAATGCAGCAGCGGACAGGGGATATGAACAATGGGTAAAATCACAGACAACTCAAGGCCTAAGTCACTCTTTGAAAGGCCTTAATCATGCACTCACCGCTACTCAAATGACAGGTGATGCATTCCAAAATTACTTAGATCAATTTCCCAATATAATTGACAGTATTCAACAATCCACATCTGATGGATGGCGTGTGAGATGCTTGCTAGAGATTTGTTGAATGTTGAAAGATGACATGTTGGATATTGGTATGGGTACAACTCCTTTCTTTACTACTGCTGACTCTTCTCTTACATTTCTAACTAATGTATGCACTCAGCTCATGGTCTCTGTTCCTTTGCCCTCAAGTGAAGAATATTTAACGCTTTTTACTTGTCAATCCTGCTTCTACACCTTTCCAGATTTTCCCTAACACTTTTCGATTCAAGCATATAGGAACGGTTCACAACAGTCCTGTCTTCCGACTGGACACAGCAGTATACCTGTCCCCTTTTCCACAAGGATTATTGGCAACAACCACCGACAATTGCATTGAAACGGTCTGGCCTTTCAGCTGTCATCACAGTCACGCCTTTGAGGGATGCTATGGAGGCTGTCCAGATTTCCAGCACACAGCGGTGTTTCCTAACTCCTTAACCCCTTTTTAGGTATGGATCTTTAACCTGCCTTACCAAGTCCACTATGTGTCTACAGATATCTGACACTATGGTCCTGGTCCTGGTCTATGGTTCCATTTGTGTCCCCGGGTGCGTGTGTCCCTGCAGATCTGGAAAAGCTCCTCTGCTTTGATGTGGCACCCTCTGTTTCCTATACATCAACCAATTCATAATCCATCTACTTACATTACCCTGAATGCCTGCAGCTTCCAATTTGAGGATCAGTCTTTGGTGTGGAACCTTATCCAAAGATTTCTGGAAATCTAAGTATATCACATCATATGCTTTCACATGATCTACAGCTGCAGTTGCATGTTCAAAAAATTCTAATAAATTAGTAAGACATGATCTGCTTCGTCTAAACCCATGTTGACCATCTCCAATAATATGTTTTTCATTAAGATGCTCCTCTATTTTCTGTCTAATCATTTTTTCCAACATTTTACAAGTAATGCAAGTGAGACTGATTGGTCTGTAATTTCCTCGCTCAGTTTTGTCCCCTTACTGTTGGAAATATACCATCTGGTCCAGGTGATTTGTTTGATTTTAATTCTGCTAGTCCCTTTAGTACCTCCTCCTCATTTATCCTGATACGCTCTCCCAATGCATTAGCCCCCCTTGTGTTTAGATGTAGACCGTTTGGTTTGTACAGGTCCCATCTATCCCAGAAGAAAGACCAATGCTCCATAAATCTTAAACCCTCTTCCCTACACCAAGATTTCAACCACGTGTTGAACTTTCTAATCTCTGTCTGCCTGTGGATTCCCCCCGGCTTAGGCCAGTAGCCCATCTACTAGTTTAGGGAGAGCACCAGGCAGGCAAGACACCATGCGGGTCTCCTTATCACTAGAACATACTGTGTGATCTTCACCTCTAAGTACCTCCCTGTTTTGACTGCCCTCCCATCACCCTCTGAGCTGTCACTGTCCAACTCGGTTTCCAGCAGCTGGAATTGATTGTAATGATCAATCATAATCATAATGATCATAATGGACCAATAGCGAGAGAAACCTTTGTCCAGCAGGGGGCTTTTTGAGCTGTACTTGACAGTCTTTCTTTTTTCCTTGCAGGGAGCTGATCCATCAGGCCAGACCAGACGAGACGGGGAGGTGCCGGTTGACAGAGCTGCAGAGTCCTGGGTCCTTGGAGCGGTCCGGAGGCCGAGGCGAGTGGAGATTGGGACGGACCGGGAGCGACAGGGGACCTAGCCAGAGGGGTCGGAGGACTCCTCACGGAGTGGGTCCCATCCAGAAGCCCGGCCGACCATCTACCCGGAGCCCGGCCTGACCAGGACTGCTCCCCGCTGACGTCACCAGCCAGGATCCAGGAGAGGCCTCGGATTCCAGGGACCGACCAGGCCGATCGGCAACGTCCCTGAGGGAGGCCTCCTGCAGCCAGGGCCCGGACTTCTCCCCGCAAGGCCCGCTCCCTGCAAGAGCCCCGGAGGTGGAAGCTGCTCCCCAGCCAGGTGGACTTGCCCCGACCTCCGGATTGAGAGCCTCCCGACCCTTCTCCAAGGTAGGAAAGTGCAGCATGGCCCAGCGAACCGCCGGTGTGAGGCGCCATAATGCGGTGCGCTTCAGCCGTGAGGCTGGAGCCGAGACCGCGGCCCTCACCCGGCTGGAGTTCAGCAGGTCCGTGCTGCAGAGGGGCCTGGGCTTTGCCCCTTCTGAGCTGAACTGTGTGGTAAAACTGCCTGGACCTAGGGACGTGTTCGAGGTGAGCTTTAAGAACCCTCAAGTGCTGGAGAGTTTTTGGAACCTGTATAGGGAGAAAAAAGACAGCATGCCCCTGAATGACTTTGTGGTCGACGCCCTGACAGATAGAGAGATTAAAATTGTAACTATTCAGTTTTACAACGAAGCAGTGGCAGAGTACGACGTAGAAGTATGGCTGAGGAGACACTGTGAGATCCTGTCTGAAAGCAGGAGAGTTAATGATGAGGATGGGGTCTGGACCGGTGCTCGGCGGTGGCAGGTGCGCCTGCAGGTGGAAGTGGCCGCCATCGGCGGAGTACGCCATCTACCAAGCACCGTGGTTTTAGGAGCAAATAGGGGGCTTGTCTTTTATCATGGCATGCCCAAATTATGTAGGAACTGCGGGGCCCTGGGTCATTTAGCCGCAGCCTGTACCGTTGTTAAGTGCAAGGTCTGCGGCGGGGAACATCAGACCAGGGCCTGCAAGCAGGAGAGGGCCTGCAACCTGTGCGGTGGGGGAGGGCACCTCTTTAGGAATTGTCCCTCCTCCTATGCAAATAGGGCGCGGGCCCTCGGGGGTGGTGGAGAGAGAGAAAATCAAGCGGAGGCTCCTCCAAAGGTGATACCCCAAGATGGGGGTAGAGAGGAAACAATCCTCAGGAGCCTCATAGGCTCCCTCTCTGACTCTGGGTCAGAAGTGGAGGCAGAGGGAGAGTGGACAGTGGTAGCAGGGAAGAGAAGGAGGGCTGAGAAGAGGAGTATGGGTAGGGGGGGTATGATGAAAAAAAGGATTCATTCTGCAGATTCTCCCCCCCCTGCCGGCTCCTCCCCCGCTCCAGAGTCCCCTCCCTCAAACTTTTATACGCCCCACTCTGACTCCGGAGAGGAGAGTGGTGGGCCTTCTCCACTGCCCCGAGTGGGCAGCCTGGTAGATGAGAGGCCCCCTAGAAATAACATTCCTCCTGCCCCACAACTGAGACTCTCCCAGGGGAGGGGTCAGGTATGCCCTCCCGGCAGTAGTGGGAGAGCCGCAGGTCCTCAGGAGACGAGAGTCGGCGCCAGTGTCCTTTCCCAGGAAGACATCAGGGACGTGATGGCAAGGTCACTGGCGCTGGGGGAGGAGGCCTGCGGCGGCAGACAGCCGGGAAGGGAGAGACCACCCCCTCCCCCACCATTAGTTAAAAGAACAACTAGCGGGGTCTACACAGTTTTCTCCCCAGTTGTACATAAAGCCTCTGCCCTGCAATCTGTTCGTCGGGCCTCGGCCTCAAAGGAACCAGGGAGAACCTCCAGCACCACGGGCCCTGAGCCCAGTGGAGTTTTGCCCGCCTTACCGGGTGGCGGGAGCCGAGCCCCCCCCATAGTCTTCCTAGAGGATCAAGCGGTGAGGCAAATGATTGAAATGAAAAAGGTGAAAAAGAGGACCGATGTTTTAAACTCTCTGGCTGGAATGAAGGCGGATATTATCTGTTTGCAGGAGTGCGGCATCCCGTTCCAAAAAGAATACAAAGATCTCCGGGACACTTGGACCCTAGGAGAATCCTTCTGGTCGGGGTCCAATGTGTCCCGAGCGGACGGGATTGCCGTACTCCTGAAAAACCCCTTCTTAACAGTTAAAACATTTAAGGTTATAGAGGCGGGCAGACTGGCCAGCCTCGATTTTAAATACAAGGGGGCTGTATTGAGGCTGGTCAATGTCTATGCCCCCACCAGCCAGAGAGAGAGAGTCCTCTTTCTCCCTCAGCTACGCCCGCTCCTGATCGGCACCTTGCCAGTTATCATTTCAGGTGATTTCAACTGTGCTCTGAGGGATGTAGACCGGAGTAAGCCCCGCAACGATAGATCCAGCAGGGACCTCGCTGCGTTCGTGGAGGACTTTGAACTCTGCGACGCAGGTCGGGACCTGGTCCCCTTGTTCACCTGGGTGAGTTCTTCTGGCTCCTCCTTCTCCAGGATAGATCTCGTCCTCCTCAGTAAGCCACTGGAGAGGACCGCCATGTCTTCGGAGGCGGTCTTCTTTTCAGACCACAGGCTCCTGACGACAGAGGTGCTCATTCCGAGCACACGGGAGTCGGGGCCTGGGGTCTGGAAGCTCAACACCTCTCTGCTCGATGACCCTCGTGTGATTAAGACCTTTAGCAGACGCCTCGAGGAGTGGAGGACCCTGAAGGACCTTTTTGATTCTCCCATAGAGTGGTGGGAGATGATGAAGAAAAGAACCAAGGGCTACTTCATTCAGCTGGGGAAACGGAAAGCTCGCGAGAGGCGGGCGAGATATTCCCATCTAAACGCCCGCCTCCAGCGCCTGAGTCTTTTACAGCTCAGAGGCTTCGACCTAGCTGAGGAGGTGGCCCGGGTCAAACTGAGTCTCTCCGCCCTCTATCGGGAGGAGCAAGAAAAGATCAAGGTCCTTTCCAGGGTCCGCATCATGGAGGACGATGAGAAATGCAGCCGCTTCTTCTTCAAGAAAACGAAGGAGAGGCGGCCTGCAATGTCCTCCATGATCGACTCCTCGGGGCAAGAGGTGGAGGGCAGAGAGGCTGTTGAGACAGTGGTGCGGGATTTCTACAGGGAGTTGTACGACCAGAAGGTGGTGGATCAAAATCTGATCCATCACTTTCTGTCCCTGTTGGAGTCCCGCAATGAGGGGGACGAGGAGGAGGAGGAGGATCCAGAGATCACCACCACTGAACTCTCCCAGGTGATAAAGAGTCTTAACTCTGGAAGGACACCGGGTCCCGATGGGATCCCTGCTGAGTTCTATAAGATCTTTTGGGAGGTGCTTAAGGAAGATCTGGGCCAGGTCCTGGGGTCGATGTACAGAGAGGGCAGATTGGCCCCTTCGATGAAGAAAAGTATCCTCTCCCTTCTTCACAAGAAGGGAGACCCAAAAGATCTGAGGAACTGGCGGCCAGTCAGCCTCCTGTGCACCGACTACAAGATACTGGCCAAAGCACTGACGCTCCGGCTGCAGCGGCCACTCCCTCAAGTCGTGGGTCCCGACCAGGTCTGTGGTGCCCGGGGGAGATCGGCGGCCGACAACGCCATGCTGCTCAGGGATGTCGTGGCCTACTCGAACGAGAGAGGGCTTCCCCTGGTCCTAATCAGCTTGGACCAGGAGAAAGCCTTCGACAGAGTGGGCCACGAATACCTGCAGCTCGTTATGGAGAGGATGGGTCTCGCTCTTGGCCTGAGGAAGTGGGTTAAGATCATCTACAGCGGCCTAAGCAGCAGGGTCCTTGTGAACCGCCACCGAACCATTTCCGGTCAGGTCGGGGGTCCGGCAGGGTTGTCCCCTGTCGGCCCTGCTGTACGTCCTCTGCTTGGAGCCGTTCATGCAGGCGATCCGCCGGGACGTCCGGGTGACAGGTTTCCATCTCCCGGGTTCCGGCGGAGAGCAACTGAAGGCCCTGGCCTATATGGACGACGTGGCCGTGGTCTGCACGGACGCTCCGTCCGTGGCCAGGGTCGAGGAACTGCTGGACGGCTTCTGCAGGGCGACGGGGGCCGCTGTGAACAAGGCCAAGAGCGAGGTCTACCTCTCCAGGGCATGGCCTGTCGGCCGGGCCCCGCCGACCGTGTTCCCTGTGAAGCCGTTTATCAAGGTTCTGGGGATCACGATCGACGGGACCAACACGGGCACCCGGAGCTGGGAGGAGGCCATAGCAAAGGTCCAAAGGAAGATCCACGGCTGGAGCACAAGGACCTTGACGATGGCTGGTAAGGTGCTGGTCGTAAAGGCCATCCTCTTCCCGATACTCCTCTACGTAGGAATGATCTTCCCCCCAGACAAGGTTATCGCAAAACTAGTGACCCGAATTATATTTCGGTTTGTCTGGGGGAGCAAAATGGAGAGGCTGAAAAGAGTGCAGATGGTGAAGGGTACCCTGGATGGAGGCAGGGGGGTCCCGGACGTTGTGCGGCTGATAAAGGCGCAGGGGCTGGCCTATGTGGTCAAGAACATCCAGGCTGCTGGCAAGAAGGTGAGTTTTATGAACCGCTTCTATTTTGCCAGCAGCCTGAGACCATTCGGCCTCTGCGCCATGGATAACACCAGGCCGCACTCGTGGGATCCCCCGCCGTTCTACAGGGCGCTCCGAGCCTTTGCGCTCGAAGTAGGCCTCCATAAAGTCGTGCTGGCCTCCTGGGATTATAAGACCATCTGTAGTCAGATGAGATCTACCCAGGAGACCAGCCGGATAGAAGATTTCCCTCCCGAAACCTGCCGGTTTATCTGGGCTAACGCTACGCACGTTTGCCTCACGAACACGCAGAAAGATGTCTCCTGGATGGCTGTGAGTCGGTGTCTCCCCACCCGAGTGTTCATGCACAGAAGGGGCATAGCTCCTTATGACACCTGCCCCTATAAGGGTTGCTTGGGGAAGGAGACGGAGGCTCACATCTTTAGTGAGTGCCCCTCCGCCCACAGGGTCTGGCTCCTGTTTTCTCCGTTCCTCTACAGATTCGCCGTTCCTGCGCGGGCGACCGCCCAGCAGATCCTATACGGTCCAGCCAAGGGAATCTCTACATCTACCTTGAGGTGCTGGTGGCGTGTCGTCTGCGCAGTGAAGCAGGCACTGTGGGAGGGACGGAACATCTGTTTGTTCAATAAGCAGGAGCTGGACCCGATCGTCATCGCGCGGAGGGGCATGGTGTTTGTAAAAGACTACGTCAATCTGGAGGTCCATCAGAGGGGCAAGGAGGAAGCCTTTAAGAACTGGCGCATACAAGATCTGGGGGAGCTCAGGATCCCATGATGGGACCCACCTCCGGGGACGGTTAGTTCCCCCTGCTGGAGCCCGAGTCCAAGATCTTTTAAAGATCTTTTAAAGATTTTATGAATGATTGTTTTTAAAAGAAGATTTTAAATAACGAATCTTAATTGTTTTTAAAGATTTAGTTGTTTTTAAATCACATTGTTTAGGGCTTTTTAGGTATAGTTTTGTTATATTTTGTTGTCAAATACATTGACCGTTTTGGGTTTAATTTAAAATGCATTAGACTTTTTTTGTTTGTTTTTTATTTTTTCCTTTTTAATTGTTTCTTTATTTTGTCTAATGCATTTTCAGTTATTTTCAATGTATTTGACTTTTTTGTTGGTGTGCAGTTTTTGCTTTTATCACGTTTTGTTTATTTGATTTGAGCACGTTTATTTTAAAGTTAATTGTTTTAGTTTTGTTAAAAATCACAAGATTTTAAAACATTTTAAGTGATTTTAAGAACTGATATTTTAAACGATTTTAATCACAAGTATTAAAATTGGAATTGTTTTTAATTTTGTAAAATGTGAAATACTTTAACCAAATAAACAGTATTATTGTTATTGTTAAAATCATGTGACGAGCCCAGCTCTCTCGATAGGACATCCCGTTTTGGCTTCGGTCGAGTCTCAATAGCCTGTTGGCTTTGCTCCAGGTCTCCTGTCCAGTGTCAGTGGTTGAACCCTGCTCCCATGCTAGTTTCTGTCCGTCTATGAAAAATTCGTCATGCACGTTCTCATAGGCCGTGGCCTCGGATGTGCCATTATAACTTCTTCACAGTAGGGTTCGGCCCCTGACCTCTCCCATACTTTGGCTGTTCTACTGATGAAGTTGGGGCCTTGCCCCATCTGGCTATTTATTGTTTAAAGTGTAAGCACCCTGGATAAGGGTATCTGATAATAAATAAATTATAATTATAATTATAACAATAATAATAATAGCTTCAGCAGCAGCAGTAGAGTCAGTCAATTTTACCTTCACCCTCCAGGGAGTAGTGTCTGGATGTGCACTCATAGCGCACTGTATCTAGGCAATCCACAGCTGGAACAGAAGAAAACTTCTGTGTGAAGTCTGAGGTCACAAAGTGTGTGTGTGTGTCTGTGTGAGGTCGGAGGTCACAGAGTGTGTGTGTGTACCTTTGTCTTTGTATATGTGTGTGTGTGGGTGTTTCTGTTTGTGTGACTTTGTGCTTGTGAGTGTGTGTAGTGTCTGTGTGTATGTATGTATGTATGTATGTATGTATGTGTGTATGTGTGTGTGTGTGTGTTGGGGGGGTGGGTGCATGACTGTATTTGTGGTACTGATTACCAATAATCAATTACTGATTGTTGATTATGGGTTATGGATTACTGATTATAATTTATTGATTGATCATTATGGATTATGGATGGTTTATCATTTTTCACCAATGAATGATTACTCATTGATTATGAGTTTTTGGTTACGTACGTTGGCACTGGTAAATGGGGCTCCAGACTCCAGTTCTTTGGCAGGAGGATGTGTAGGATGTCTTCATCTCAACTTGCTACAGAGAGAGAGAGATAGGGAGAGGGGGGAGAGAGAAAGGCAGTACAAGAGGGAAAGAGAGGGTGAAAGAAAGTGCAGGAGAGAGAAAGAGGAGGGTTTGAGAGGGAGTCGAGATTGGGGAGAGACATATCGAAGTGGGGAAGATATAGAAAGGAAGGAGATGTTTAAATATCACACCATGACTGTTTAATTTCTATTGTTAATAATTCAACATATATTAATTTTGTCTATGTGTATCAGTGATTGTATCAGGGTGTGTATCTGTGTGTATATCAGTATCTTATCTCTTTACAGTGTCTCTGTGTCTATCCCCTTGTCTGTCTCCTGTCTCTGTCTCTTTACAGTGGTCCAGTGTCTGCCTCCTACGCACCATGCTGATCTCAAAGCCCAGCTCGCAGCGCACAGTCACTGTATCTCCGTACACATACACAGCCTTGGGGGCCTCCAGACATTATCCACCAAACCAATAAAAATCATCATTAACATTAAAATTCACCTTTCCTTACCTCTTCATGTTAAAATGTCTTTCCATTGCATCACACTCTATGTATTGTATTTCTCTTACACATCTCAGAGATATACTGTGCTGAACTGTACGGGAAACCATATGACGGACAAATGGAATTTACTGACAAATTCTGCTTCATACGCAATACATTCATTGTAACATACAAAGCCAACAATGTCTGGCTCCATTCATATAATTACACTGACTGACTGGAGTGCAGTGGTGGTTCAGGTCTTTACAGATGCGCTGAGGCACAGTCACTCCGGCGTGCTGGAAGGCACTCCATTGATGGCGGAGCCCTTACAATTTGACCCTCGTGTGCCAGTAGTGACCCTCGAATGGTGATGATGACAGACGCCTCCAAACAAGGTTGGGGAGCAATCTGCGACAGACGTGGTGTCCAAGGCAGGTGGAAGGAGCCCACACGGGCCCTCCATATCAACGTCCTGGAGTTACAAGCAGTGCTCCTCAGACTGTCATTTTCTGCCAGTCTTACGGGACAGACATGTGCTGGTTCGGACGGACAACACAGCAGTGGTTGCCAATATCAACAGGCGGGGAGGTCTCTGGTCGCTCAGACTGTACTGTCTAGCATGCCGTCTGCTTCTGTGGGCGCAGTTGCGGACCTCGTCTCTTGGGGAGGCCCCACGGTTTTGGAATGGTGCCTCCACACACTTGTGATACAACAACTGTGGAGCTGATTCGGAGCCGAAGTGGATCTCTTTGCCTCGGCTGAGTCCACCCACTGCCCACTTTAGTTCTCCATCCAAGACCACTCTGGAACCCTAGGCATCGACTCACTAGCCCAAGCATGGCTGTCTCGAGTTGGTTCCTGCGTCCCGTGGTGTAGTTCGTTTGTATGACATTGCAGAACTGGTGTGGCCTCGCTGCTAGCTGGGCTAGTGCAGCAAGCAGCTAATGCTCCCATGTTATGCGGAGAGTGCATGAACTGTTTTCCTGCACACCGCAAAGTTTATGGTTTTATTGTCATATTAGAGCTTGGTGTCGTCCTGCATTAGCTGAGCTAACAGGTGACAACTGCTCCCTTGTTATGCAGTGGGTGAATGATCTGCCTCCTGCACCCCACGATGTGTATAGTTGTTATGACAGCACAGTGGAGCTTGCCGCTCTGTACCTTTCAGTGAACGTGATTTCTCCTGTGCTGCGCGGAGGCACCATGAATGTTCCTTGCCACGCTGTATATATATTGTTTTGTCCAGCTGTGGTTACTGAGAAGACTAGCCAGCTGTGTGTAATTCAGCGGGTCTTTGGCCCCGCTCCTGCAGGATCAGGGGTTCACTGCCACATTAATGAGTGGAGGGCGCACAAGTTGATAGAGTAGATATGTGGCCTCGCTTCTAGATGCACTAGTAGAGCAGCCGGCCTTGCTATTGTAAGCCATGGGAGTAAGAGTTGACCTCTGTACCCCAGCTTTGTATATGTTGATGGCAAACAGTTCCCGGTAGAGCGTAACTGTGGTCCTCGCTCCTGGGCAGCCCACATATGGCCCCGAGGGGCCTCTGTGGCTCCTGTCTGGAGTTGTATTGCCAAGGATCCCCCGCCTCGGGGCAGGCTCCCTTATCAGCTCACTGCCTCCTCCCTTGTGACAGTTTGTTATACAGTAACCCCTCCCCCTTGGGCAGTGCTTCCAACTTGAAAAATAACAATAGGTTGCGAAAGGAAGCACTGCCCAAGGGTTGCAAGGTCACGCGGGAGTCCTAGCTCCCGGCAAAAGAGGACGAACCTGTGCTGACATAATGTTTTATAGAACAGGAAGTGGGAAGGGACATGTTTTGAGTGACGTGCACAGGGGCCAATGGCAGCTTTGATAGAGAGATGTTTTCGATCAGGTTCCTACGGAAGTGCGCAGAAACCCCTCTTTCTTGGGCAGTGCTTCCTTTTTCAGATAACCAGGGTTGCAACCTCTCATTACAGTGAAGTTACTTTGTAGTAGTTACAGTGTAGTTATTAAAGTAGTAAAGGGTAATTATTGTGCTGGAAAAGGATGAGGAGAGTAGTTTAACTGTATTAATAATCTAATACAGTTTAGTCAAAGTGCAGTCACAGTATAGTAATAATGTAGGAAGTGTGTAGTAACAGTGACGGTAAAGCTTAATAACCATGTAAGTTTAGAATGGGGACAGAGTTATTTCAGTGTAGTTACAACTTAGTCTGTCCATTTGTCAGTGTGATTGTCTATCTGTTTCTTTGTCTGTACAGGTCTGCAGCCGGTATCAACGGTGACAGGAGCAGACAACATCATCCAGGATGGTGTTGATGAAATACTGACACCTCTGAGTCTCATTATCTAATGAGCTCTCACCATCTGAGAGAGAGAGAGATGGAGGGAGGGATAGAAAGAGGGAGAGATATGGGGTGGACACAGAGTTTTATTTGTACCAGAGCACCAAATTAGAGTCTGTCTGCACTCCAGAACCTCTAAGCACAGCTTACAATTTCAAAATAATTGTGACGATGGTAACAGTGAAGACAATAACTCAACTCGGTAGCACCCTCCTCCCCCTCCCTTCAATGACAACTCAGCAGCAGCCCCCCAGCAGCCCCCCATCACCCCCCATCGCACTTGTCACATTTAGGGCTCTGGTTCCCCCGCTACCCCTCATACATCGGATGTCTCACATTTATATTTAGCTCCTGCACCTCGTCATTTACAAATTCAAATTCAAAAGCTTTATTGTTCTTTTTTCAGACTAGAACAACTGAAATTCATCTTCATTGTCTTACAACACACATCACACAAAATACAACAGTAATTAAACAATACATACAAATCTATGCATTGTAAAGGACAAAAAGTGCAGAATTACCCTAAGTGTCCCTCCCTACTGTTTGATGAGTTCAAAATAGCTATTGCGCTAGAGAACAAATATTTATTATAGCAGCTTTTCCTCGCCAACTAAACCTTAAACCTGTGGTCTGAAGGTAGGAGTTCAAATGAGCTGTGGAGTGGGGGACTGATCATCCAAAAGCTTGGCAGAGGTCCTATTGACTGCTTTGAGGTAGTGGTTTGTGGGTTCTGTTTACTGCTCTCCTGTAATCTTACTCACTGGCCAGTTTGGTCTTATTTTTGAGTGTCAGATGATTAAACCAGGAAACCAGGTTAAATGTTTAAATACTCTTAATTAGTGATTTATAGACACATGAGATTATTTCTTTATGCACATTGAAGCCTCTAAGTGTCCTTAAAATACAAATACACATGTCCAGATACTTAAAACTTAAAACCTGCTCTACCCCCTTTCCCATCAGTATGAGTGGTTTGTAGATAGATTTGTTCTGTTGCCTCCCAGACACAGCTTTTTGGTATTATTGACATTGTGAGCCTAAGGAAGCTGGCATTGAACCAGGAGGCCAGGGTGTTAACATAGCTGACATACCTGTTTAAAAAAAGTTTGTCAGACAGGCAGGTCACTAAAGCCAGGTCATCTGCATATTTAATCAAGGTGAAACCATCATTGTTACTCATTACTCAAATTTAGCACTGGGTGGATAGAGAAAGAGAAGGAGAGATACTGAGCAGGGAGGAGAGAAGAGAGAGAATAGGAACAGAGGAAGGGAAGCAGGGTGGCACAGAAATATGGAGAGGGGGAAGCAGAGAGAGGGAGAGTTGATGAGAAAGAGCAGGGATCAATATACACATTACTCAAGACTAGAGTGTAGATACAAAGAAACAAAGAGGGACAAGGACACTCACATACAGACACACACACCCAGGCACGGGCACATACACACAGAGACAATCACACACACATAAGCACACACACCTATAACTTCATAGAGCACTCTGAACAATAGAGGTGCTTGTGGCACTTTAGACTCCTTAAGTGATTGGAAGAGGATGCGGAAACTTTTGCTAGGTGACACCATGTTGAAGTTGCTATGAGTTTCCATGACCACAGAACTTCCCCAGAACTGTACTCTTATACATCACCTAGAGAGAGACAGAGGGAGGGGGAGGGAAAGATACAAGGGATAGACCTGTCACTGTGTGGAAGTTACTCCACTTGGATGTAAAACTAGTATGCAAGCACGACTATGCCACCTTGCGATTATCCACAGGCGCTAGGACCCACTGAGAGGTGGTCGATTCCCCAAATATGTCCGGTCTACACAAACTACCTCTTAACTCTCCCTTTGATTTGGGTTCTTTAAATTGGGGGTTCACAAGCCAGGAACACACCACAGATCACACAGGACAGTACCATTAATCAAATGTATTACAAAGATATGTGTCAAAATCAGGCTGACTTCTTTAAACTAAAACACAAATAAAAGATTAAAAACCCAAAAAAAAAAATGTAAGTTCTTGCAGGGACTGTTGTCTCTTCAGGCAGCACCAGGAGCTGGAATGCAATAGTCCATGTGTCCTAACAAAGTAAAAAGAGGGGCGGGGACAAACAAATCCAGCTTCTGCTCTGGTCCTGGGTTCATGATCCAAAGAAACCAGTGTCCATGTACAGTCTCAATAATAAAATGGCCAAATTAAAAGAAAATAAAAACTCTCATTAAAAACTAAAAACCCAATGCCTTGTACTTTAAATAGTCCATTTGTGGCTAAAAAAAATACTAATAAGTCCACAAAACAGATTCACAGAGGTAAAAATAAAATTATTAAAAAAATAAAAGATCTTTAAAAAATACTAAAAACAAGGGATGCAAGCGGAAACATAAAAATGTAAAAGTAGCAATGTCCACAGGTTCGTATTCGGTAAAACACTGCTGTCGTTCAAAAAAAAGAAACCTGCATGCAGTCCTTTCCCTGGATACTCTCGTCAGCGTTACAGCGGTCGTCTCAGCTCTCCTCTGGGTCTCTCAGCCCTTTCTTTCATTCTGCAATCCCACCCTGGAACCCACTCTGCAGTCGTCTCTAGATCTCTCCCTCTCAATTTCGCTCTGCAATCTCTACTCCTCAGCTCCAAACCTGGGAGCTTTTTACCTCTCGCCTTTCTTGGGTTCCTCATTGTCAATTAATGACACTCGTATAACCTGGCGAGTGGCGGGTGCTCTCGTCCATGTGCGTATTTAAATCCAATCAATCATGAATTAATCTCGTGCATATCAGTGACATGAAGGGGGAAAAAGCAAAGTAAACAAACGTGACTTAATAATAATAATAAGACTTTATAATAAGAAAGATTTATAGTGAATAAGTGAGAAAAAAATACAAAGCAAAAAAATTAAAATAGGCTAACACGCATTATTCAATGTCCCGCTGCTGACAGACCCAATTGGAGAATACATTTTCCATACACGCCTGTACCCCAGAGACACTCCTGACACACAGGGAATTGACACAGACCCTCATATAGACATTCCTGACACTTTCCTGTCCCCCCTCCTCCCCCGCTATGATTTTCTCTGACCCCTGTCTCTACCCTTCTCCCTCTCTCCCTCTCCCTTCCCACCTCCTTCTCCTTCTCCTTCTCTCCCTCTGCACCCTCAAATCTCCTTCTACACCTCCCTATTTTCCTCTCCTTCACCCCTCTCCTCATTTCCCTCCCTCACCATCACAGACTGATTCTGGCAGTCGGGAGAAGAAGGGATAGAGAGGGAATGAAAGATGACTCTGAGTCTCCGCCCCTCCTCCACCTCCAGCTTCTGCTCACTTTTGAGGAAGGGGGCCCTGGGTCATTTAACCGCAGCCTGCACTGTTATTAAGTGCAAGGTCTGCGGCAGGGAACATCAGACCAGGGCCTGTAAGCAGGAGAGGCCTGCAACCTGTGCGGTGGGGGAGGGCACCTTTTTAGGAATTGTCCCTCCTCCTATGCAAATAGGGTGCGGGCCCTCGGGGGGAGTGGAGAGGAAGAAAACCAAATTGAGGATCCTTTAAAGGAGATACCCCAAGATATGGGTAGAGAGGAAACAGTCCTCAGGAGTCTCATAGGCTCCCTCTCCGATTCTGGGTCGGAAGTGGAGGCGGAGGGGGAGAAATGGACATTTGTGGCTGGAAAGAGGAAACGGGCAGAGAGGAGGAGAGTGAGTGGGGGGGTGTGATGAGTAAACGAGTCAATTCTGCTAGCGGGGTCTATCCGGTTGTCTCCTCGGCCACACACAAGGCCTCTGCTCTGCCACTTGCTTGTCGGGCCTAGGCTGCAAAGGAACAAGGGAGAACCTCCAGCACCACGGGCTCTGAGCCCAGTGGAGTTTCACCAGCCTTACCGAGTGGCAGGACCCGAGCCCCCCCATGGACTTCCTAGAGGATCAAGCGGTGAGGCAAATGGTTGGAATGATTGGTGTGAGCGCTAAGCTAGGTGAGGGAGAAGAGAAAAGTGGGGAAGAGGAAGGGTTCTTTACATTATTGTTAGGGAGCGGGTAATTGCCCTCACCGCCATTATGGCTTTAGTTATAATATCTATAAATGTGAGGAGCATTGCAGAGGTGAAAAAGACTCTCTGGCTGGAATGAAGGTGGACATTATCTGTTTACAGGAGTGTGGGAGGAACAAGAGAAGATCAAGGTCCTTTCCAGGGTTTGCATCATGGAGGACGACGAGAAATGCAGCCGCTTCTTCTTCAAGAAAACGAAGCAGAGGAGGCCTGCAATGTCCTCCATGATCGACTCCTCGGGGCAGGAGGTGGAGGGCAGAGAGGCTGTTGAGACAGTGGTGCGGGACTTCTACAGGGAGTTCTACGATCAGAAGGTGGTGGATCAAAATCTGATCCATCACTTTCTGTCCCTGTTGGAGTCCCGCAAGGAGGGGGGTGAGGAGGCGGAGGAGAATCCAGAGATCACCACCACTGAACTCTCCCAGGTGATAGGGTCTCAACTCTGGAAGGACACCGGGTCCCGATGGGATCCCTGCTGAATTCTATAAGATCTTTTGGGAGGTGCTTCAAGAAGATCTGGCACAGGTCTTGGGGTTGGTGTACAGTGAGGGTAGACTGGCCCCGTCTATGGAGAAGAGTATTCTTTCTCTTCTCCATAAGAAGGGAGATCCTAAGGATCTGAAGAACTGGCGGCCGGTCAGTCTCCTGTGCACCGACTACAAGATACTGGCCAAAGCACTTACGCTCCGGCTGCAGCGGCCACTCCCTCAAGTCGTGGGTCCCGACCAGGTCTGTGGTGCCCGGGGGAGATCGGCGGACGACAATGCCATGCTGCTCAGGGATGTTGTGGCCTACTCAAATGAGAGAAGGCCTCCCCTGGTCCTGATCAGCTTGGACCAGGAGAAAGCCTTCGATAGAGTGGGCCACGAATACCTGCAGCTTGTTATGGAGAGGATGGGTCTCGCTCTTGGCCTGAGGAGATGGGTTAAGATAATTTACAGAAGCCCAAGCAGCAGGGTCCATTTCCGGTCAGGTCGGGGGTTCGACAAGGTTGTCTCGTCGGCCCTGCTGTACGTCCTCTGTTTGGAGCCGTTCATGCAGGCGATCCGCCGGGACGCCCGGGAGATGGAAACCTGTGACCGGAGAGCAACTGAAAGCCCTGGCCTACATGGACGATGTGGCTGTGGTCTGCACGGATGCGCCGTCCGTGGCCAGGGTGGAGGAACTGCTTCTGCAGGGTGATGGGGGCTGCTGTCAATAGGGTCAAGAGCGAGGTCTACCTCTCTCAGGCATGGCCTGCCGGCCGGGGCCCGCCAACCATGTTCCCTGTAAAGCCATTAATCAAGGTTCTGAGGATCACGATCGACGGGACCAACACGGGCACCCGGAGCTGGGAGGAAGCCTTAACTAATGTTCAAAGGAAGATCCACGGCTGGAGCTTTTATTTTGGCAGCAGCCTGAGACCACTCGGCCTCTGCGCCATGGATAACACCAGGCCGCACTCATGGGATCCCCCGCTGTTCTACAGGGCGCTCCGAGCCTTTGCACTCGAAGTAGTCCTCCACAAAGCCGCGCTGGTCTCCTGGGACTACAAGACCATCTATAGCAAGATGAGATCTACCCAGGAGAACAGCAGAATAGAAGATATTCCTCCCGAAACCTGCCAGAATATTTGGGCTAAGGCTACACAAGTTTGCCTCACGAATACACAGAAAGATGTCTCCTGGATGGCTGTGAGTCGGTGTCTCCCCACCCAAGTGTTCATGTACAGAAGGGACCTGGCCCCGTTTGACACCTGGCCCTATGAGTGCTGCCTAGGAAGGGAGACAGAGACTCACATCTTTAGGGACTGCCCCTCCGCTTGCAGGTCTGGCTCTTGTTTTTCCCGTTCCTTCGCAGGTTTGCTGTTCTTGTGCGGGCGACTGCCCAGCAGATCCTTTATGGACCAGCGAGGGGAATAACATCTTCAACCCTGAGGTGCTGGTGGCATGTCGTCTGCGCAGTGAAACAGGCCCTGTGGGAGGGACGGAACATCTGTCTCTTCAATAAGCAGGAGCTGGACCAAGTTGTCATCGCGCGGAGGGGCATGGTACTAGTACAAGACTATGTCAATCTGGAGATCCACCAGAGGGGCAAGGAGGAAGCCTTCAAGAACTGGCATCATCAAGATCTGGGGAAGCTTAGGATCCCGTGATGGGACCCCACCTCCTGGGACGGATACAACCCCCTGCTGGAGCCCGAGTCTAAGATTTTTTATTGCTTTTATTGATGACTGATTTGTTTTTTTAAAATGTTTCTTAATTGGTTTTAATGAAATGTATTGATTTTAAATCCACTTGTTTTGTTTGGTTGTTTTTATTTTCTTTGTCAAATGCATTAACCGTTATGTTTATCATTCAAATGCATCAGATTTTTTTGTTTTTGTTTCTTTGACATTTTTGTTATTTTATTGATTTATCTGATGCATTTCCCGTTTATTTTAATGCATTTGACTGTTTTGTTGGTTTGGTAGTTTGTCATCTAAACACAGTTTATTTGTTTCGATTAGTTTATTGCACGTTTATCTTGAGTTTCTTTTGTTATTTTGATTCTTTAAATCACTTTTGATTTTAATAGTTTTAAGTGATTTTAGAGATGGATTTTATTTTATTTTAATCATAAGTATTACAATTTTGAATGTTTTTATTTTCGCAAATGTAAAATACTTAAACAATAAAAACAGTATTTTGAGGAAGGGGGCACTCTCGATCAGCCAGAAGGTCAATGCAGCCCCCTGTAGGAAGTTGGCCGTGCCTCCCATCCCCCTTCAGCAATGGCCCCTCCCACCTGCCACCCATACAAGGAGCAGAGAGAGAGAGAAAGAAAGCAAGCAGGAAAGAGAGAGAATGAAAGAAAGAGTTTAATTAAACTGTAGTAACATTTTAATAAGAGTGTCTAAAAATAATATCTATTGCATGCTTTTAATTACTGTAATAACATTGTAATAATGCAACAGACTTGTTACAAAAAAGCTTCTGTCCTCTGCAAGAAAGATTAAACTGGAACGGAAGTTTACATTTCAGCATGACAACGACCTGAAGCAGGAACAAAAAGGTAAATGTCCATCATCCTATACATGTACAGACGGGTGACAAATTAAAGGAAAAATCTGAATAAATGAGTGGAGAAACATAACGAATGCAGATGCCTCCAAACAGATGTACTGCATGACACAATTAAGCAATTAACATCCTGTCATGCTCTGTGGCATGTATATAAATGCTGAGCAGGCCCAGTCAACCTTGATTTTGGAGCAAGATGGTAAGAGGAAAGGATCTAAGTGACTTTGAAAGAGGGGTCATTAAGGCAGGAGCTTCAGTCACAAAGACTGCTCAACTGGCAGGGATGGCAGGGTTACTTTTAAAAAGTATTCCGTTACAGAATACTCATTACCTTTGCTTTGAAAATAATCTGTAACCTAATCCAATACATTATTCCAAGTCAGTAATGTAATCAGATTGGGGGGGGTGGGGGGGTGGGGGGGGATGCGGTCAGTGTTCGAATTGCTGGCGAAGTGCACAATATTCCAACTGAGGTGGCTTTGCCCCTTTCTGCCCCCGCAGGTCCTGATCTTGATACCCTTTTTTTTTACAAACCGACATAAATCAGACATATCAATAATGTATTAATGTCAAAGAAGGTGAATGATGTTCAGTCATTTTAATGCAGGAGTTGGTTTCAATTTTCTGCTAATCACTGATATTGTGAAACACATTTTCTTAAAAACTTAAATAGGTATGTTGTCTGTAAATTGTAAGTACGTTTAATGCTTTTAAACTACAGTTTATTTTGTTCTGTGAACATACACGGATCAAGCAAAGGAGCTTTAAACGACATGTATTGCTATCCATATTATTGTTATCGCTGGTTTCAATTCACCAGCACCGAAAACAGTCTGAAATCAATGCAATTAGTTCCTTCTTTTTAAGTATCAACAAGTGAGGAATGCTATGCATCTTGTTTATGCAATTAACACATTATTGTGAAAACAATGTTGCAAAAATACTACACACAGGCCCCTTCAGATTCCCTTACACTTGTACACTTTGATGTAAATTATGTATAAGTAATCAGTAATCTCTTACTGTTTTTACAAACGTATCGGTAATCAGAATACTTGTCTGACAGGAGCAACGTAACGGAAATACAAGTATCAAAATTATGGTATCTGACTACTTAACACCACTACTTGTATTCCTTTACTTCCCAACCCTGTCAACTGGCTCGTGTTCTGGACAAGTGGGCGAGTGCATGTGTGGCGATACCAAGAGAACAGTACAGGCCTGACTGCTTGACCCCTACAGTGAGGGGGTCCAGAGGCTCTGTTATGCTGTGGGGGGTAGAGGTCTTCACAGGTCCAAAAATGTGTGCCCGAACCCGAAGAGACCCGGAAATGTGCTATCCGGAACCGACCCGGACCCGACTAATATTTGAAAGTTTGGACCCGGACCCGTGCAGAACCGACAAATGACGAAAATGTGCTACCCGGACCCGACTCGGACCCAACTATTATTTGAAATCTGGACCCGGACCCAGCCGGGACACACAGACCCGATTGAACCCAATCGGCACAGATCCCACAGCTAATCGCTATTAACAAGTTAATTTACAAGCTGTGAAAATAAAACTTTGTCTTACTTAACGTAACGCTAGTAGCTTCTCTCCTGTACCAGACCGGGATGCACACAGTCCATCCTCCTTGCCAGGAAAGCTGGTAAAATAACATCCATGTTGCTCCTCTTGCTGATTGAAAGTGCATGTATAATCCACTCATTATTTCAGTTCAAAAGTCCACTCGCTGTGGAGACAAACGCGACTTTGCAGCTTTGCAGATTTTTTTTTGTATATCGCATAATACAATAACTTGTATTTTCTGTAAATAAACACCTGTCATTTTTAATAAATATATTGTAGCGACCTGACCAAAGCAGGGGATCTGTTTTTGTGTTCCATGTATTGTAAGGCAGGCTTATGCCTGGGGGGGTGGGGGCGGGAGATTGTATATAGTTGCCAATTACTTCTCCTTTTAACCGGGGCTAGGTTGCGCTCGGTCAGGCTGGGTTCTGACGGGGAATTGAGAGGAGGGAATTGCAACTGAGGAGAGGCAGTTGGCACAAAGCAGCGAGAGTGAGCGGATGCTGTGTGCGAGTGAGCAGCGTCAGAGACCGCATGCATTCAATGAGTTAGAGAGAGGTTTGTTGTTGTTATTTTGGCGTGGGCCCCAGCCATAGGGGTCCCTAGTTCTGTTTAAAAAGGGCAATAAACTCCCAACGTTGCTCTGAACAGTTGTCTGCTGTCCGTCATTTAGAAACAAATAAAAGAGACCCCCGTCCGCTACAATGGTGTCAGAGACGTGGGATGCAGCCTACGCGGCCGGTCTCAAGATGGAGCAGACAACGGAGCGCTTCGGAGCGGCACCCAGACACGATGGGGAAGGAGAGAGTGTGAGAGCAGTGCTGGAGGAGCTGAGACACCACGGGAGAAAAGTTAATGTGGCCATTGTGGGGAAAAACGAGACGGGGCGTAAGATGGCAGCCATGTTCAACAACAGCATAGAGGGTGCTGGGCAGGAGAGTGTAAAACAAGACAAATGTAAATAACTGGAGCAGCGCTATGAGACTGATACAGTTAACGAGGCACTTAAATAAAGAGGAGTTCGGGGCAATTGAGCAAGCTTTGGGGGAGCAAACTCTGGTGTACGACACTGCAATAGCGTGCCTAGATGAACTGTACTTAGATAGGGCCCGACATGGCCGCTGCTCCGCCAGCAGCAGGGAGACTGCATACATAGGAGACCCAGGACGGGTTGCAGAACAGAGGGGGCTGACAGACCACCACATGTAGGTGAAGGTCAGGCAATATGACGGACGGGAAGACTGGGAAGCCTACTGGGCTAAGTTTCAGATGGTGGCCCAGGCAAATGGCTGGAACCCGAGGGAGAGAGCGGTGCAGTTGACAGCAGCCCTGGAGGGGGAAGCACTATAGGCCCTGCAGGACCTGAATGAGACTGAACTTGCTGATAGCCAGGCTATAGTTGCAGCGCTTGAACGCCGTTTTGGGGACGCGGTCAATCTGCGCCAGCGCCTGGCTTCCTGTAGCCACCAACCCGGGGAGAAGCTGGGCATGTTTGACGCGGAGGTGTGCTACCTCACCCAGAAGGGCTACCCCACCTTCACAGCTGAAGCCCAGGAGGACTTGGCGACAGAAGCGTTCCTCCGTGGCCTGACCCCCAAGCCCCTGCGTCACCATATGCGTCTGAGTGCACCTGCTTCTCTGGAGCAGGCTTTAAAGCAGGCGAAGGTTGTGGAGAAGGTGCTGGAAGAAGGAGCGGTGACCAGGACACTGGACAGGAGTCCCAGGGCTCGTCCATGGCCTACACGACAGCTGGAAACTGCCGAAATGGCAGCTGGGGATGCCATCCAGCGCTTTGACCACCAACCCCCCAGATGCTGGCGCTGTGGACAAGCGGGACACATCCAGCGGTTCTGCTCTGCTGGAACTCCAAGCCCTAGCCTACAGGGAAACGGGAGGGGGGCCAATGTAGAAGGGACATCACCGGCTCCTGTTCCAGTCCCGGAGATGCAAGCCACAGGCCTGGACCCTCGCCCCTCCTCCGACACACCTTTCCCCATCAACCTCGTGGCAATTTCGTGGTGCATAAGAAGGATGGCCAGAGGTGGTTCTGCGTGGACTACCGACGCTTGAACGAAGGTGACCCTGAAAGACTCCCATCCCCTTCCCCACATCAATGAGTGCCTTGACCTGGTGGCAGGATCGAAGTGGTTCTCCTCACTGGATATGCGGAACGGCTACTGGCAGGTGGCTCTGACCCCAGGGGCAAGACACAAGATTGCTTTCTCCATGGGGGCCTGGCTTGTGACAGCTCACAGCCATGCCATTCGGCCTCTGCAATGTCCCGGCAACGTTCGAGTGGCTGATGGAGAGGGTCCTCGCTGAAGTGCCCCCCACACGCTGCCTGGTTTACGTGGACGACCTGCTGGTTCATGGGAGCAGCTTTGCGGAAGCCAAAACTGCACTGAGGGAGGTCCTGGAGAAGGTGACCAAGGCCAGGCTGAAGCTACATCCGGAGAAGTGCCACCTGCTGCAGAGAGATGTGTCCTTCTCAGCCACCGGGTGAGTGGGGACGGGATCACGACTGAGGTGGACAAGATTGAGGCCGCCCGGGGCTGCCCCTAACCCACCAGCTTGAGACAGCTAAAAGCGATTTTGGGACTCTCCTCCTATTATCGTGGGAATGCAGACAGCATGTCCAGGAGGCCCTGTGCGGATGATGGTTGCAGATAATGTGCCCGTTGTGACCAGAGGGAAGCCGAACTTCGGGTGTCGGGTGAGCTGGGGATTTGAGCAAGGTACTTCACTTAGATTGCTGTAGTGAAATTTCCAGCTGTATAAATGGGTACAAATGTAAGTCACCCTGGATAAGAGCATCTGCTAAATGACAAGTAATGTAGTGCAGACGGGATGTGGAAGACTTCTGTGATGCCTGCACCACCAGGAAGTCCCCTGCAACAGTACTTGGTTGGTGTGGGTTGCGCTGGATATCCTGGGTCCGTTTCCCTGCTCTGCTAGAAGAAACAGGTTTGTCTTGGTGACAGTAGATTATTGTTTTACAAAATTGATTAAGCACAAATATTTTGAAGCAAACTCCATCTTTTTCATAACAATAAAACAAAATCAAATTGACGAATTAAACAGCATTTATTAACAGCTTATACACCAAAATGCTAAGCAGTTGCAGGTATAACTGCAGGTAGAATACACAACAAACACAACAACCACGCCTTCATAATTAAGGTATTAGAGGTCATTCAAAATTAACGGCATACAATGTAAGCATCCCATTTTAAGATGTTAACTTTGTCCAGTCATATAATTAGACAAGCTAACATATATAATGGTCTGGTCGGTGGAATGATAGCTGATAGAGGATACAGTCGTCTAAGACTTGAGGCCCGTTCATATCACCACAGTGCAATGTTAAAAGTAATATGTTTTATAGAAATATTATATGTATATTTGGCAATAATTATATTCCACATATAAGTTAAAGCATATTTTGAACTCAGTGTGTTTTCTCTATATTGAAATGTATGTATACATATATATATATATATATATATATATATAATGATATGATCATAATATTAATAATGGTAATAATACTCACCCCGAAAGTATTATGACTGTCCCCATGCTGTCTTTGACTATGTATATGTGTGTCTGTGTGTATGTGCTTGAGAGAGAGCGACAGAGAGTGAGAAAAAAAAGGGGGCAAGGAGAGAAAAATAGAATGACAGAGGGTGAGAGACAAGGATACAGAGAGAGGGAGAGAGAGAGACACGGAGAGTTGGACAGAGAGAGAGAGTAAGACAGAAAGACACGGGGGGGGCAGACAGACAGAGAGAGAGACAGACAGACAGAGTGTGTGTTGTTTAATCACTGTGTCTGTTTGAGTTCAAATTCCAAAGCCTCTCACTAACATTGGGGCCATTAACCCCTTTCTTAATTGCTCACTAATTAATGTAGCTCATTAACCCATTAATGAACAAAACTGACTGAGGACACAGCACTGATGTGAACCCACTTCATTAGAAACTAGTTCATGAAAGTTGTTCCCTCAGGATGTAATTGAGTAACCCAGAATATTTTGGTTCATTAATTGTAATATTTGGTGTTCAGTGCAGAACAGAGTAATCCAATGCTATCTTGTGTAGAGCACTGTAATATAATGTACTGTAATATAATGTACTGAAGTGTAGGGCACTGTAATATAGTGTACTGTAGTGTAGGGTACTGTAATATAATGTACTGAAGTGTAGGGTACTGTAATATAGTGTACTGTAGTGTAGGGCACTGTAATATAATGACACATAGTGCTGTAGTGTGCTTATAGCAGTTTATTGCAGCAGGAAGTCAGCAGACTGTCAATACACAATGCACAACCACACAGAAATCTGATCTCACTGAAAATAATGTCAGCTAATATCACTCATCCTCTCTATCTCTCCTTGCCTCTCAATCTCATTCTCTTTTCCTGCCTTGGACTCTCTGTCCCCTCCTCCCTCAGCTCTCCCTCACCCTCGCTCTCTCTCATCCCTCTATTCTAATAATAAAATCTTTCCATTCTCTAACCCCTTATCTTCTCTATCACCATCCCCCCTCTCCTCCTCTCCATCTTCCATCCTTCTCTCCTCTTTATCACTCCCTCCCTCCCTCTCTCTTCTCTCCTCCTCTCTCTCTCACACCCTCTATTTCCCTTCCCTCTCCATAGTCTCTCTGATCCAGTCCAGGTAGTTGTCAACTTTAGTGTAGTAGCCCCTTTCCTCACACATGGGCCCCCAGGACACCACCCCGTACTGCCGGTAGGGCCCCCAGCTCACCTGGCCCCCTTCCCTTGGTCCCAGCCTCTCCCTATGGGCAAAGGGGCCTCCGCTGTCCCCCTTACAGCTGTCCTTCCCTGGCTCCCCGGCACAGAACATATTCTTTGTGAAACTCAATCTGCCACCATGACTGCTGCCATCTTTCCTCTTCCCACAAATCTCCCTGTCTATGACCGGGACTTCCACAGATAGAAGCTTGGAGCTCAACTTCCTTTCCTCTGTGTTGCCCCAGCCAGACACCATCCCCAGACGTCCAGTGGTCATTGTCCCATCGTCCTGTCTCTGGGGGAGGCAGATGGGGCGCAGGTTGGGACCCAGCGGGGCACGCATCTTCAGTTTGATCAGGGCAATGTCATTGTCGAAGCTAGAGCCATGTTTATATTCTGGGTGGACGAAGATCTTGTTGCTCTCCAGTAAGATGGCGTTTTCTGAAGTCCCGTCCCCTCCTCTCTCGATTCCGCCCACGTCTAGCATTCCCCCATACAGAACCAGTTCCTTGATACCCGGCACCACGTGGGCAGCGGTCAGAGCCCATTGGTCACTGATCAGACTGGCTCCGGCCCGGGGATTGGGCACGAACAGTTGCCAAGGGATCTGGCCCTTCTCCGCCAATGCCCCCCCGAAGATACGGCCCATGGAGAGAGAGGAGGAGGAGGAGGAGGAGGAAGACGTGGAATCTGGCTCACCACAAACTGAAGGAGGGAGATGGAGAGAGAGAGAGGGACAGAGAGAGGGAAAGTGCAAGACAGACAGTGAGAGGTGGAGAGGGGGCAGGGGAAGAGGGATGTTTGCTTAATCCTGCTCTTCCAACAGTACTTTGGAATAAATCAAAATGTTTGCACTACTCCTTTGTGTTCCACATAATTTTGTCTCTTCCCCTTTGTTTCTGCCAGGCCTGCACTGCAGCTGTCTTTAGTTCCTGCTTGTTCTTGGGGTGTTTTGCCTTCAGGTTTGCCTTCAGCAAGTGAAATGCTGCTCAATTGGATTCAGGTCAGGTGATTGTCCAATGAGTTTTGAAGCATTTGGCTGAATCTGAGCAGATAATATAGCCCTAAACACTTCAGGATTCATCCTGCTGCTTTTGTCAGCAGTCACATCATCAATAAATAAAAGGTAACCAGTTCCCTTGGCAGCCATACATGCCCATGCAATAACATGCTTCACAGATGAGATGGTATGCTTTGGATCATGAGCAGTTCCTTCCCTTCTCCATACTCTTCCCATCATTCTGGTACAAGTTAATCTTTGTCCCATATGTCAATAGGATGTTGTTCCAGAACTGTACAGGGTTCTTTAGAACACTAATCTGGTATTCCTGTTTTGGAGGCTTACCAATGGTTTACATCTTGTGGTAAACCCTCTGTATTTACTCTGGTGAAGTCTTCTCTTGATTGTTGACACTGATACACCTACCTCCTGGAGGGTGTTCTTGATCTGGCCAACTGTTTTTCTTCACCAGGGAAGTAATTCTTCTGTCATCCACCACAGTTGTTTTCTGTGGTCTTCCAGGCCTATTGGTGTCCCTTCTTTCTTTTTAAGAATGTACCAAATAGTTGATTTGGCCACACCTAATGTTTTTGCTCTCTCTGAACGCAAGACGTTGCAAGAACAAGCAGGAAAACACATCTAACGCTTACTCAAAACACATCTTTTCAGACAGTACTTGTAATATTAGTCCTTTACTCTCCTGTAAGATAGCACTTTACAATGTTTTATCATACTTCTTGCGTTACTAGTACTCATATTGTTATTTTGATTTCCCCTATGCTCCCTTTCCCTTGGCCCTTGACTGTGACCTAACATCTTGTCTGCCATTAGCTTTTACTATCCAGGATGTAAGACCTCATTTATTGAATTCGCTTGTGTAAATTGGAATTTGTAAAATGTATTTTGCTTTGAATTGCACTGTATTGTGTAAATTTGAATTTGTAATGTTTATGCCTTGTACTGAACTGTATTTTTGCACTTTGTATTACACTTATATTTTGTAAGTCACCCTGGATAAGGGTGTCTGCCAGGAAATAAATAATAATACTACTACTAATAATACTAATAATACTAATAATCCTACTACTGCTAATACTACTACTACTACTAATAATAATAATAATAATAATAATAATAATAATAATAATAATAATAATAATAATAATCTTGTTTGTTTCCTTTCAAATCCATTGTGGTGGCATGCAGAGCCAAAATTAAGACAATTGTGTCACTGTCCAAATATTTATGGACCTATCTGTATTCAGTAGTAGTAGAGTATATGGTGTTTAACACAGAGAAGAAAATAGTATAGCATAAACATTAAGTATTACAGAGTATATAGTGAGTTTGCCTCTTACCAGGGACACATACTGGTGGATCAATACTGCCACTACCTGACCTCCAATGACCTTCAGGATCACATCTGTAGACAGCTGGACAAGTAAGAAAGGGTGAAGTAGGGAGAGGAAGAGGTGGAAAAGAGAGAGTGAGAGAGGGAGAGGGGGGACAAGAGGGGAGAAATAGAGAGGAATGGGTAAAAAGGGAGATAGAGACATAGACCACAGAGAGTAATATAGACTCCTATCAGAGAGTGATTAACACTAGCATTGTCATTATTATAAATTATCATCATATTGATTGTAATAATCAATCATAATAATAATAATAATAATAATAATAATAATAATAATAATAATAATACATTTTATTTATAGGTGCCTTTCATGACACTCAAGGTCACCTTACAAACAGAACACAAAAGAGTCATCCATAAAAGCATTAACAATAACAACATTAAGCAAACAATACTATGATATACAATAAAACATTGGAAGATACAAAATATGAACTCATACACAATCATAAAAAACCCAATTTAAAAAGGTAAGTTTTAAGATTAATTTTAAAAATACTTTCACTGTTACGAATGTCCAGAGGAAGGGAATTCCATAAGTAAGGAGCAGTACACTCACCTAAAGGATTATTAGGAACACCTGTTCAATTTCTCATTAATGCAATTATCTAACCAACCAATCACATGGCAGTTGCTTCAATGCATTTAGGGGTGTGGTCTCCAAACTGAATGTCTGAATGGGAAAGAAAGGTGATTTAAGCAATTTTGAGCGTGGCATGGTTGTTGGTGCCAGACGGGCCAGTCTGAGTATTTCACAATCTGCTCAGTTACTGGGATTTTCACGCACAACCATTTCTAGGGTTTACAAAGAATGGTGTGAAAAGGGAAAAACATCCAGTATGCGGCAGTCCTGTGGGCGAAAATGCCTTGTTGATGCTAGAGGTCAGAGGAGAATGGGCCGACTGATTCAAGCTGATAGAAGAGCAACTTTGACTGAAATAACCACTCGTTACAACCGAGGTATGCAGCAAAGCATTTGTGAAGCCACAACACGTACAACCTTGAGGCGGATGGGCTACAACAGCAGAAGACCCCACCGGGTACCACTCATCTCCAGTACAAATAGGAAAAAGAGGCTACAATTTGCACAAGCTCACCAAAATTGGACAGATGAAGACTGGAAAAATGTTGCCTGGTCTGATGAGTCTCGATTTCTGTTGAGACATTCAGATGGTAGAGTCAGAATTTGGCGTAAACAGAATGAGAACATGGATCCATCATGCCTTGTTACCACTGTGCAGGCTGGTGGTGGTGGTGTAATGGTGTGGGGGATGTTTTCTTGGCACACTTTAGGCCCCTTAGTGCCAATTGGGCATCGTTTAAATGCCACGGCCTACCTGAGCATTGTTTCTGACCATGTCCATCCCTTTATGACCACCATGTACCCATCCTCTGATGGCTACTTCCAGCAGGATAATGCACCATGTCACAAAGGTCCAATCATTTCAAATTGGTTTCTTGAACATGACAATGAGTTCACTGTACTAAACTGGCCCCCACAGTCACCAGATCTCAACCCAATAGAGCATCTTTGGGATGTGGTGGAACGGGAGCTTCGTGCCCTGGATGTGCATCCCACAAATCTCCATCAACTGCAAGATGCTATCCTATCAATATGGGCCAACATTTCTAAAGAATGCTTTCAGCACCTTGTTGAATCAATGCCACGTAGAATTAAGGCAGTTCTGAAGGCGAAAGGGGGTCAAACACAGTATTAGTATGGTGTTCCTAATAATCCTTTAGGTGAGTGTATAGCTAAAGGCTCTAGACCCCATAGTGTTCAAACGAATATGTAGTATAACAAAAAGAGTTGACGAGGAATCATAATGCCATAACTGACATAATCATTATGTATTATTGTTATTGTTAAAATCAAGTGACGAGCCCAGCTCTCATGATAGGACATCCCGTGTTGGCCCAGGCCTCCTGTCCAGTGTCAGTGGTCGAGCCCTGCTCCCCCCCTAGTTTTTGTCTGTCTATGAAACATTGGTCAAGCTCGTTCTCATTGTCCATGGCCTCGGATGTGCCATTATAACTTCTTCACAGTAGGGTTCGGACCCTGACCTCTCCCATACTTTGGCTGTTCTACTGATGAAGTTGGGGGCTTGCCCCATCTGGCTGTGGCCTTGCGGCAGCCTCCTTATCTCTCTGCTGCCGGCCTTTCGCACAACGCATTGGGTATACTCACACCCCTTCCCTTCTGGGCAGTTTCTCGACTCAATGGATAACTATCCCTCACCGACTACTCGACTCAGCTGCTCATCCAGTCCCTGGTCCTCTCCCACCTGGACTACTGCAGCTCCCTCCTGGCTGGCCTGCCTGCAACTACCACCCGCCCGCTCCAGCTCACTCTGCGGCTCATCTGGTGTCTCTCTCGCACATGCTTCTTCTTTTGCACATTATTAAACTGTGTATTTTTAACATTTCTAATGCGTTACTGTGACTTCCCATCCATTAAGCATATACCTAGGACTTAATTCCAATATGTCTGCACTTGTCACCTCATTGTACTAGGATGTAGGCTTATTGTATTTTGTACTGATTGAATTACTCCACATAAAATATGTATTGTTTAAAGTGTAAGCACCCTGGATAAGGGCATCTGCTAATAAATAAATTATAATTATAACAATAATAATAATAGCTTCAGCAGCAGCAGTAGAGTCAGTCAATTTTACCTTCACCCTCCAGGGTGTAGTGTCTGGATGTGCACTCATAGCGCACTGTATCTAGGTACTTTGTTCTCAGCTCCCCACCGACCAGTCGTAGCAGCCCATGGTCAGGAAGGTCTGGGGAGCTGCAATCCACAGCTGGAACAGAAGACAGAACATCTGTGTGAGTTCTGAGGTCACAAAGTGTGTGTGTGCCTTTGTCTTTGTGTCTTTGAGTGTTTCCGTTTGTATTACTGTGTGTGTTTCTGTGTACATGTACTGTGACTGTGTGTAAGTGTGTACTGTATGCTTAACATTTCTGAAATTATTTGCGGTCTCTGGCTCCACTAACATATGAAATGTGGTGTCCCCAGGCTCAAGGACTAAGAATTGGCAGCCATATTGTCCACAGCATTTATGGTGAGTCTCACCAGCTTTTTATCTTGGTGAGTCTGAAGGCTACCCCTGAAGACCCCCTGAAGACCACCAAGACGTTAACTAGTTTGTGGAGCGCCACCTGAAGACTTTAACTACAGTTTCTTGATTACTAAGGCTAAATCACATGCCCTATATACAAAAATAAAATATTACATTGCCCATGAGAACTTGCAGCTGGACCACTGTATTAGCTGCTTTATTAATTAATCAGTTGAATGTTTAATTATTCATCAGTTTATTGCTTTCAAAAATGTTTCTGGCAAAAGTTGTAAGTAAGTAAGTTGTGGTTGGTTGTCTGCTAATAAACAAATACTTAAATAGATGAAGAATGGTAATCCTTGACAGCTATGGACAGGTACTGAAATGCTTTATTGATGTAGTTTTTGAATCATATATTGAAATAATGCATTAGATTGAGTTCATTAGCTTCATACAACATAAGTTTCCCAATTAATTTGCTTGTTAAATAACATATAAATATCTACAATTTGCTATTTTTTTTATTTAAAAAATGAAGATTATTGATTATTAGTTCATGATTACGTACGTTGGCACTGGTAAATGGGGCTCCAGACTCCAGTTCGTTGGCAGGAGGATGTGTAGGATGTCTTCATCTCAACTTGCTAAAGAGAGAGAGAGAGATAGGGAGAGGGGAGAGAGAGAAAGGCAGTACAAGAGGGAAAGAGAGTGTGAGAGAAAGGGTGGGAGAGAGAGAAAGAGGAGGGAGTGGGGAGAGACATATGGAAGTGAGGAAGATAGAGAAAGGAATGTTTAAAGAGATGTTTAAATATCACGCCATGATTGTTTAATTTCTATTGTTATTAATTAAACATACAGCTCTGGGAAGAATTAATATGTTAAGTGGTCTCTTATCTTTTTCCAGAGCTGTATATTAATTAATGTGTATCAGTGATTGTATCAGGGTGTGTATCAGTGTGTGTGTATACCAGTATCTTATCTCTTTACAGTGGTCCAGTGTCTGTACACACCATGCTGATCTCAAAGCCCAGCTCACAGCGCACAGTCACTGTATCTCCGTACTCGTACATGGCCTTGGAGGGGTCCAGGGAGGCATGGGCTGTCACTGTACTGGGGCAGGTCTTGGCTGGAACACACAATCATCACCCCCCCAACCAGAAAAAATCATCAGTAACATATAATTCAAATTCACCGTCTTATTACAGTACCCCGATTCTTTCATGTTTGTCTCCCCACTCTCCCTCCAAAACTGCAAACCAATTTTCCCTTTTCCCTTTTGAACAAGATGCTTCCTCTCCCTCGCTCGCTGTCTCTTTCTGGTTACCCTTGATACTGTAGGTCAGTGTGAAGCCAGTGTTGGCCCCGCCCCCATCAGAACTGAACAGAATCTTTAGCTGATGCGATCCAGTCAGCAAGGGGGAAGGGGGGGGCTGGTCCCCGCAGAAAGGACCGATCTCCTGAGAGGGGGTCTGGATCTGAGAGAAAGCAAGAGAGAGAGAAAAAGAAAGAGTTGGCCACATATTGGAGCAGTCTGCAGCCCCTGGCCCCACTCTACACAACAAAGAGATCAAGTTTCTGCTCTACACAGATGCCCTGGTGCTGCTGTCACCCCCGAAATGGGCTGCAGCAGAACCGGGCCCTGCTGGAGCAGAACAGAGAGTATATTTTCCCTCAGTTATACTGTAACGGCTGTTGTTTTATTAATATGCATTGATGTATTTCTCCTACCAGAAGTCAGAATGATCTCTTCTGCTAGTGTCTGACTGTAGTGTGCAGAAGCTGTGTTCTGCCCCAGTCAGTACTATTCTATTGTATCCCAGTAGTGTTTGACTGTAGAACTCCTTTGCAACAGTTTGATTATACAGTAGCCACTCCCCTTTGGGCAATCTTTTCAACTTGAAAGATAATGATGGATTGCAAATGCTACCCAAAGGCTGTAATGCCACTTGGGAATTCAGACTCCCGGCAGAGAGGAAGAATCAGTCAGCGAAGGGTGGTTTGTATGACACACAGACTGGCCTATAGGCAGTTTTGATAGTCAAATATTTCTTCTGAGGTACCATGGTAATAGGCCTAACCCCTCCCCCTTTGGGTAGTTTTCTCTTTTTCAGATTACTGGGGTTGCATTCACAACCTATTGATACACACAGACACACAGACACACACAAATACAGTCCAGTTCAGTTCAGCTCAGTACACACCACTAGTTTGTCTATGCAGTCCCCTGTCTCTCTGTCTCGCTCAATGTCAAATGGAGACAAGATGTCCAGCTGGAACTGGTAGCCCTCATCCACACTGAGGCTGTAGGAGCAGGATGCTTCAACGGGGTAGTAGCGGGGATGTCCCGGGCTGGACACCAAGCCCCTGGATGTACCTGTCATGTCCATACTGCAGTTCACTGAGAGGGGGAAGAGAAGGGGAAGAGAAGGGAAAAAGGAGTAGCAGGAGGGAGATGAGGGAAAGAGAGAGAGAGCAACACTGAGTGACTGACTGGATACTACAGTACAGTAACTCTGACTGACTCGTGTATTTGTACTGTTAAAGGTGTGTGAACTCACATGTACAGGAGTGCTGGTCTGACTCCAGGGTGTAGCCTGGCTGGCAGGAGCAGAAGTAGCCACCAATGTAGTTATTACAGAACTGAGAGCACTGATTGTCAGGGTCTGAGCACTCATCGATGTCTGACAGAGAGAGAGGGAGAGTGGAAGAGACGGGGGGAGAGGGTGACAGAGGGGAGAGAATGGGAAAGGGTGGAAGAGAGAGGAAGAGAGGGGGAGAGAAGGGGAGAGGGGGAAGGCAGGTGGGAAAGATTGAAAGGGAGAATAGTGAGAAATAGAGAGGCAGGAGGAGAGAGGTGGGAGTGAGAGAAAACTTTCAGAAAGCAGATTTCAAAATTAACTTTCTCTTTCTTTTTCACTCCTCCTCTCCTTCCCCCCTCCATCTCCCCTCCCCCTCTTTCACCCTTACTGTTCTCCTTTCTGTCCCCCCCTCCCTTCCTCCCCTCTTTCCCTCCTTCTCCAATCCTACTTTTCTCTCCCTCCCTCTACCCTTCTCTCCTTCTCCCTCTCCTTCATCCTTCCCCCTCCCTGTCTCTCTCTCCCATGCTCTTCCTGTCTCACTAAACCTCCCTCTCCTTCCCTCCCTCTCACCCTTTTCCCATCTCCTCTTTTCTACCTCTTGCTCCCCTCCTCTCCCCTACCACTCTCTCCAGTCCTCCCTCCGTCCAACCTCCCCTTTCACTCTCTCCCTCACCCCTTCCCCTTCTCCTTCTCCCATCTCCACTCCTGCCCCTCTATTTCTCTCCCATCCCTGTCCTCCTCTCTCACCCTGTACAGTGTATAGTGCCTTGAACCCTGTGTGTCTCTCAGAGTTGGAGTAGTCAGAGCGGAAGGAGAGATAGAGGGAGGAGGAGTGGAGCAAGGGATTGACACGACTCTGCAGCTCCTCGAAGGAGAGCTGTCCACACAGAGACACCAGGAGCCTTCCGTCAGAGGAGACCTGAGGAAGAGAGAGGGGGAGAGACAGAGAAACTCTAAACTGTTTCGTATTGTACTGTACTGTTCTTTTGTATACCATACTGTATTATAATATACCTTATTACACTGTACTGTACTGCAGCCTGGCTTTTTGTGGTATTAAAACCTGGTGCAGCACCACAGCTCAGACACTGTACTGCATTTTTCACACACAGACACACATGTACTGACCAATAAAAGATTCCCAAAACACAACCAAACACAACACACACTGCACAACACACTGTCACACACTGTACAACAGACTGTACACTACCAGGTAACATACTGTACAGTAAACTATAACACATGGCACAGTGTACAATAATCTGTAAAACACTGAAGTGTGCTGTACTCTACACTGTAACACACTGTAAACAGACTGAACAATAACCCCCCTCATTATCAGTAATATGGAGAAGTGTACATTTTTTTACCTCTCTCTCTATCCCTCTAATTCACCCTCTCCATCACTCTCTCCCTCTCTACCTCTCTTGCGCCATCAGTCTATCATCTCTCCATCTTACTCACTCTCAACTTCTCTCTCCCACCCTTTCCCTCATTCTCCCTCTCGCTCCTTCTTTTTCCCTCCACACTCTCTCTCTCTCTCTCTCTCTCTCTCTCTCTCTCTCTCTCTCTCTCACATTGAGTGAGTCGTGCGCACACCCCTCACTCTCCTCCAGGTCCAGGTGAGTGATGTGCAGGTGCACCAAGTAGCCGTGTGCGGCGAGGAGCTCCCACACGTGTTCTGCATCGGCAGGGTATCCCTCAGGATAGCCAGGGGACTGCAGCCAGCCAGGGGAGGAGAGGGGGGAGGGAGAGAGAGAGGAAGAGGAATGGAGGTAGAGGGGGAGGGGGAGGGAGAATAGGGGCAGGGAGAGCACGAGCACAAGAGAAAAGCTGAGAGAAGGAGAGACAGGGAGAGGGGGTAGTTCATTTTAGTATGTGCTTGAGTGATTATTGGGGTCAGTCTGTCAGTGTATCAATCAATCAATCAATTAGTCAGTGTATCAATCAGTCAGACTCTGATTTTCTTTAATAATAATAATAATAATATGAGGGAGACACACAGAGACAGAGACAGAGACACACAGAGAGAGAGAGAGAGAGAGAGAGAGAGAGAGAGAGGTCACTAGACAAGCCCCTAAAAAAGAAAAAGTTATATTTGTGTTATTGTTTGGTGAAATTAGGTATTACATTTACATAAATGACTTCAATAATCAGCACACTGAAGTGTAACCAACAGGAATCTGTAAAATAAGATCCACCCAGGACCCAGAGACACAGAGGAGAGAGGAACAGAAACAGGAGTAACAGGAAATGGAAAGACGGAAGAAAGAAAAAAGGGAAAATGAAAGGAAAAACATTAAGAAAGTAAGAAGAAAGGAAAGAAGGGAAGGACAGAGAATCACCAGAAGAAAGAAAACAGGAAGAAAAGGATATATATATATATATATATATATATATATATATATATATATATATATATATATATATATATATTTACAATTACCAACATATATAATTCAGTGAAGACTGATAAAATAGAAATGGATAAAGTATAAAACACTAATATACATCTTACATTTAAATACAATGGCAATAAAAGGACAGTAGTAGTTTACTTACAAACTCCAGTGGCAGCTGGAAACTGACAGTTTATGTGCCGAATGCAACAATATGGATTAAGAAAATCTTGGTTTAGTGCTAATCCAGAATTATTTAACCCAAAATTACTTTTAATCACAGTTGCATTTGCACCACAAAAATGTAAACCAGGATTAATCAATCTAGGATACTAGAAGGAAGAAGCAGACACTGACCCAGAAGACTCAAACCTTAACAACACCACCCTAAATGAAGATTTCCATGATTTAGGAGGGGGCATGCCCAATTGCCCACCCACTGCCCCTCAGGCTACAGGGAGCTCATATTGCCATTCTTGAAGCGCAGCTCAACACAGTGCCGTATTTACACACTGAACACTCTCATGAACAAGCCAGAGGAAACTATTTGCATGTTTTATTGACTTCAGGAAAGCTTTTGAATCCATTTGGCATGAGGGTGGTGGTAGGGGGGTAAAATCTATGATGTAATAAAATCACCATAAGCAGAAAACAGGTGAATAAAGATTCACAGCAAAAGGACAGAGTTCTTCACTCAAGGCCGTGGGGTGACACAGGGCTGTAGTCTGCATGCAACGCTGTTAAATATTTACATTAGCGGTGTTGTTGGAACAGTCTAGAGCCCATGACTTTACTCCAAAAGAGTTAAATGAAGTTCCTGGTCTACGTAGATGACCTAGTCCTGCTGTCGCCCACTGAACAGGAGCTGCAGCAGAACCGGGCCACACAGTACATCTGCTTAGACCTGAAAATCAGTGTGACAGGCGGCTTCGGCCTGGCAGAGAATTAACTGAAAGGAAAAAACAGAACTCTCTATGCCATCAGAAGAAACTTGTACAGAATAAAAATACCCTTCAGAATCTGATTTTCGACAGTGTGACCCGGCCTATTGCGTGAAGTGAAGTGTGGGTCCAATCAGTCAACAAGACTACACTGAATGGGAAAAACACCCAGGAGAAACCCTGCATTCAGAATTGTGTAAAATCATAGTCCAAAGACACACTCCTAACAATGCATGCATGGTAGAATTAGATGGATATCCATTGCTTATCAATACTAAAACTAGTCCACCAGACTCATTACAATATAAAGGCCTAAAAACCCTGGTGGCAGAGTTGAAGACCTGGTTGCACAGAGAGGACCGGTGCTATGGTCACTGAGACACAGGAGAGGTGGACACAGAGAGGAGTGGCGCTGTGGACACTGAGAAACAGGAGAAGTGGACACAGAGATGCACTCTCTCCTGCAGTCTTACATTTAAAATTATATACCGATCTACTTTGAAAAATGTACAATTTCCTACTCATTTCCCTAATATTAACAACTTCGAGAAAATTAAACTCTTCCTGGGAGAGGGAGACACAGCCCAGCTGGCAGCCCAGTGTGTGGCATTGTGTCCAAGTCTGAGGGGCAGGCAGGGACCACTCCACACACAGGAGTTTTATTTATTTATTATTTAACTAGTTTATATACTATTATACACACTATTATACACACAGACACAGAGACAAGCAGATAGAGAGCCGAACAGTTCCCCTCTTACAGTAAGTCATCCGCTTCATCTGGAAGGAAGGTGTGACTGTGCTGTTGTGTAGTGGTGAGGATGGAAATCCCCTGTGCATACAAGCCCTGTGCTCACTTCCTGTCTGTTCACTGTACTGAGCCATATAACACAATAGTGTACTGGAATATATCATACTGCACTGTATTGTACTGTATACTGTATTCTACTGAACTGTACTATACTGCAAATATAATACACTTTACTGAACTTTATTGTAATATACTAGTGTACTATAATAGACTGTACTGTACTATACTGTAAAAGACTGCACTGTACTGTAATGTATTGTAACATACTGCACTGTATATCATTGTACTACAGCACAACACACCTCTACACACCATATAGGAGTGAATTAGTGCATGAGTGGGAGTACAGGCAGTGTAACACACTATGCTCTAAATTGTAACATGCTGTACAATTCACCGTAATACACCATGATCCTTATATTTTTCATAAACCCTTATTTTTTATACACATGGGATATATTTCAAATCTACTGCAGTGTAGAATCTACATTTATTTGACACATTTAAAATGTGGGTAGAAAAGTTGTATATATTTTGAACATATAAAATAAACACATAGATTACAAACAACAATAGACTTTAAATGTATTGCAAGTAACTTATGTTGAAGAAAATTGGACCATTGTTGGTCTATGAAAATATATGGGTCATTAATCATCTAACAATATATTATAGATAGATAGATAGATATGTTGGTTCCTTATGGGATTCCAGTTCTAGGAGTCAAGCTTTTTAGTGAATCAGCCAGTCTAAATGGATCGTTCCAAAGAGAAAGAGAGAGAGAAACAGAAAGAAATTAGTAAAATATCAGACCCACCTGATCATAGTGAGGAAACCGCCTGTATGTTATTCAACTGATCGTACCACTCTATCTCTCTATTTCTCTTTCTCTCTCTCTCTCTCTCTCTCTCCATCTGTGCCTCTGTTTCTCGAAAATCGGTCATATCTCTTCCAAAATCAACTTTGATTGTTTGTTTGTAGGGAACATGATGGGGGGGGGGGATTAACTGGACACTAAAGGACATTAATATTGACTGACTGACTGGACACTACAGCACATTAACATTAACTGACTGACTGACTGGACACTACAGCACATTAACACTGACTGACTGACTGGACACTACAGCACATTAACACTGACTGACTGGACACTACAGCACATTAACACTGACTGACTGACTGGACACTACAGCACATTAACACTGACTGACTGACTGGACACTACAGCACATTAACACTGACTGACTGACTGGACACTACAGCACATTAACACTGACTGACTGGACACTACAGCACATTAACACTGACTGACTGACTGGACACTACAGCACATTAACACTGACTGACTGGACACTACAGCACATTAACACTGACTGACTGACTGGACACTACAGCACATTAACACTGACTGACTGGACACTACAGTACATTAACACTGACTGACTGGACACTACAGTACATTAACACTGACTGACTGGACACTACAGTCCATTAACACTGACTGACTGACTGGACACTACAGCACATTAACACGGACTGACTGACTGGACACTACAGCACATTAACACGGACTGACTGACTGACTGACTGGACACTACAGCACATTAACAGATGGGGAGCGAAAAAAAAGAGAGAGAAACAAAGAGATTTGGAAGGGAACATTGCTGTGTGGTTTATCACTGTATTTACGAGACATGTTGAGTAATAGAGACATGCACTCTGTGTAGAGGAAGCTAGTGCAAGGGTTTAGAGGAAAGGTGGGGAGTGAAAAGGAAGTCGTTGAGGGGGTGGGCAGTTTCCATTACAGCTACGAGAGAGTCACAATGGAGTATGAGAGAGAGACACACACACAAACTGGGGGTGAGAAAGACAGAGAAAGAGAGAGATTTTGAATCTGATAAGGCTTGATACACAGTCAGGGAGACAGGGAAAGACAGACAGTGTGCAAACACAGATACAGACACACAGAAACACAGTGCTTATGCACATAAACACTCAAACACACACACATCAACAGACATACACAGAGATAAACATACACACACACACTGCACTATGGAGACCTGTCCTTCAGGGAACTATCAATATGCTGGAAGATGCTGTAGAAAATGTTCAAAAGGTATGAGTGACTCTGTGAGTGTGTGTGTGTGTGTGTGTGTGTGTGTGTGTGTGTGTGTGTGTGTGTCTGAGCGTGTGTATACAGTGAGTATGTGTGTGTTGTGTGTGTGTTGTGTCTATCTGTCTATCTGTATGTGTCTGTCTTTATTGCTTTGTCTGCATTTGCCTGTGTGTTTCTGTCTGCAACACTTAACATTAAATTCACTGAAATGTCCAGTCAATGTTAATGTGCTGTAGTGTCCAGTCAGTCAGTGTTAATGTGCTGTAGTGTCCAGTCAGTCAGTGTTAATGTGCTGTAGTGTCCAGTCAGTTAGTCAGTGTTAATGTACTGTAGTGTCCAGTCAGTCAGTGTTAATGTGCTGTAGTGTCCAGTCAGTTAGTCAGTGTTAATGTACTGTAGTGTCCAGTCAGTCAGTGTTAATATGCTGAAGTGTCCAGTCAGTCAGTCAGTGTTAATGTGCTGTAGTGTCCAGTCAGTTAGTCAGTGTTAATGTGCTGTAGTGTCCAGTCAGTTAGTCAGTGTTAATGTACTGTAGTGTCCAGTCAGTTAGTCAGTGTTAATGTGCTGTAGTGTCCAGTCAGTCAGTGTTAATGTGCTGTAGTGTCCAGTCAGTCAGTCAGTGTTAATGTGCTGTAGTGTCCAGTCAGTCAGTGTTTACTCACCCTCACCCACACTCTCTCTTAGGTTATTATGTGAAAATGCCATGTGAAGGGTCAGTGTCAACACACTGTGTCCAATGCCAGGACGGAGAGTTCATGGACAGTGTCAACTTTCTGTACAGCTGTCGCAGCTGCAAGCACTGTGACTCAAGTGAGGTCCCTCAAAACTCCCTACATCCCTCCCTTTTCCTGTGTCTCCCTCTGTCATTCAGATCTATCTTATTTTCTGTGCTGTACAATCTCTCTCTCTCTATGTCAGTGTTAATGTACTGTAGTGTCCAGTCAGTCAGTCGGTGTTAATGTGCTGTAGTGTCCAGTCAGTCAGTGTTAATGTGCTGTAGTGTCCAGGCAGTCAGTGTTAATGTACTGTAGTGTCCAGTCAGTCAGTCGGTGTTAATGTGCTGTAGTGTCCAGTCAGTCAGTCAGTGTTAATGTGCTGTAGTGTCCAGTCAGTCAGTCAGTGTTAATGTACTGTAGTGTCCAGTCAGTCAGTCAGTGTTAATGTACTGTGTGTCCAGTCAGTCAGTCAATGTTAATGTGCTGTAGTGCATTCATCTCTGTTTTCTCCCTACCCTCTCAACCTATTTCCTCTCCTTCTCCCTCCCATATCTCTCCCCTCTCTCAGACAGTCACCATGTCACAGTGTCCCCCTGCTCCCCAGACAGTGATGCTCAGTGCCGCTGCACCTCTGGGTTTTACTGCTCTGACCCTGCCTGTGAGCACTGCCTCCCATTGTCTGTCTGCCTGCCTGGAGAAGGAGCCACAAAGCAGGGTGAGAGAGAGGGAGGGAGACAAATAGAGAGAATCAGAGGAGGAAGTGAAAAGAGAGAGAGAGAGAGAGAGAGAGAGAGAGAGAGAGGGAGAGAGAGAGAGGGGGGGGGAAGGGAGGAGCTGGAGAGAGTTTATTTGGACGATTACCTGATTCTAACGCTAGAGAGCACTCTTGTTCTACATATGATGAAGATTGATAATAACATTACATTTGTATTGTTATTATTATTATTAGTAGTAGTAGTAGTAGTAGTAGTAGTAGTAGTAGTAGTAGTAGTAGTAGTAGTAGTAGTAGTAGTAGTATGTTATGTATGTATTTGTTGTTATTGTTATTACAGGTACTGGGGATGTAATCTGTGAGGCCTGTAAGGAAGGTACCTACAACAACCTGACAGACTCCCAAAGCCCCTGCCTCTCACACAGCAAGTGAGTGTCTGCCTGTCTGTTTGTGTTTGTGTATCTGTCTGTCTGTCTGTTTGTGTCTTTCTATCTGTCTGTCTTTCACACACCAAATGTCTGTCTCTCACACACCAAGTGAGTGTCTGCCTGTCTCACTCTCAAAATGTCTGTGTTGATCTCTCTGTTTCAGAAGTGTCTCTAGGGTCTATTTTAACTCTCACTCTCTCTCTCTCTCTCTCTTTCTCTCTTTCTCAGCTGTACAGCTCTGGGACAGATGTTGAAAATACCTGGAACCAATATTTCAGATTCTGTCTGTATCCCAAAGACACCGACTGGTAACATCCCATCTTACAATTCAGTTAGTCAGTGTGTCAGTCAGTCAGCCAGTCAGTGTATTAACTTTGTATTGTATTGCTTAACTCCACCTCTCTCTCTTCCTCAGGCTGTGATTGGTTGTTACCAGCAGGCCTGTGGGTGGGGTTTGCTCTGTTTACTGTCATTATCTTCATCCTACTTGGTTTTGTTTACCGGAAGATGAAACACCAACAATTGCAATACAAAGGTCTGTCTCTCTTTCTCTCTCTCTCTCTCCCACTGTCTGTGAATGTGTAGTGGAGGTGGTGTGACAGTGTTCCTCTTCCCCATCTCTTGGTGTAGGTGTCCAGAATCTGGTGCCACACTGCCCCTCCCCCCCCTTCCCCGCTTCTATGCCTTCTCTCTCGGTGTACAGATGTGGAGAAGCTGGTGTTGCAGTTTCAGGTGTCCCCAGACTCCCCTCACTATCAGATCAGAAGTTACCAGTGATGTCTTCACACAGCCCCACCACCCTATTCTCAAACTTCCTACGGCATGATGCTGGTAACTGCTCCCTGTTCAATACCCGATAAATACTACTGATGAAAGCCCCACTGTTTAATACTCTCCATAACTCACTATTTAATACCCCACTATTGAATACCACTCTTCCTTTATAAAGTACCCCTATTAAATATCCTGTCAAATACCCCTTATCAAATACCCCTTGCTTAATATTCCTTTATAAACCCCCCTGTTAAATACCATGATTAAATACTCCATTATGAATATTACTCTTATACCCAACTCTTAAATACCACTGATATCCAATATCAAATACCCCCTTGATAAAATACACAACTAATACCCCATTGTAAAACATGTGTGGTTAAATACCCCTAATGACAGTCCCTCTTATTAAAATCATCATCTAACCATCCCCATTAAATATCCTGATAATTATTATTATGACTGTGTTGTTACCGTAAGTCTCATAAATTAAAAAAATATTATTATTATCACTATTATCACCACCATCATTTTTATCAATATCACTATATCATGATTACTCTCACTCTAGTTCAGCCTCCCAGCTCTCCGACCGAGACCTGCGATCCCTCGGTGACCTTCTACCCCTTGGAGACCTGTGACCTGGAGGCTGACGGTGCGACCCTGCTGACCCTGCGCACCTGCGAGCGCTTAGGCCTGCCAACAAATTACCCCACTGGCTCTGCCCTCCACTCCGAGCCCCAGGAGGATGAATGGACTGACCCGTGCTGACAGACCAGCAGCTCTTACTCTGCCATGCTTTCTCCATGTGAAAGTAGAGTTGCTGAGCTAGAGGACTATTGTAATTGTAATTTTTTAATTGGTTCATTTTTTTCATTGTAGTGAATTGAAGAGAGTTAGGGTTTGTGTGTGTGTGTGTGTGTGTGTGTGTGTGAGAGAGAGAGCGAGAGAGAGATCTGTGAACAAATATAAACTATTTTATTTTATATAAATAATATTGATTTGCCTAATTTCATGGGAGTCTTCTAGTAATAAATGTAATTATTAGAGAAACAGTGAAACTGATTGAGACTCACACGCACCACACTGACTGACTGACATGCTCCCTCACACTGGGCATTACAAAGAGATGATTTTGCAGTTAGGATATCAACAGTACTACATTCTATTTATTTGTAATATATTTACACAGTGCAGCTGTGGTCAGACAATGAACAATAGAAAAAGATTACAACATACACAACACAATGTGATGGATTATAAAAAAGTATATCAGCCTCCATTAAAATCAATAGACTGAACTGTTAATACTGCACCGTGTAACAGTCCTGGCTAAACATCACTACACTAGACTGTAGTGAACAGAATTAAACTGGACTGGACTGATCTGTCCTGTATTAGAATGGACTGTACTAGTGTATATTGGATGATATTCAGCTGTTCTGTTCTGGTCTATATTGGTCTGTACTGGACAATATTAAACAGGATGGACAAGTCTAACTATACTGTGGGTAAGGCACTCTTATCCCTCTCTCTATCTCTCCCCCCCCTCTTTCTCATTTCACTTTCTTGAAGACTTGCTTGCAGACAACATCCTGCACTCTCATCTCCTGAAAGAGGGGGAGAGGGAGAAAGAGAGAGTGAGACAGTGACATGGATACAGATTAAAACAAATACACAGTTTACACACATTCTACACAAACAGACTTGGAAACCAATTCTTCATGACACACATTCTCTGTCAACCTCCCTCTCTCTCTCTCTCTCTCTCTCTCTCTCCCCCCTCCCCCTCCATCTCTAAACCTCTCTCGACTTCCTCTCTCTCCCCCCCTCTCCTTCCCTTCCCCTCCCCTCCCCTCCCCTCCCCCTCCCCCTCCCCCTCCCACTCTCACCAGGTGTAGCAGTTCTCCCTCTAGCCAGTGTGTCCAGCCTCTGTTTTCCTTCTCTCCTCTCTGAACACAGATGAGTTTATCCCCCTCCCAGCTGACTGTGGTCTGTGGACAGTGACAGTCAGTCAGTGTTAATGTACTGTAGTGTCCTGTCAGACAGTCAGTGATAATGTGCTGTAGTGTCCAGTCAGTCAGTGTTAATGTGCTGTAGTGTCCAGTCAGTCAGTGTTAATGTGCTGTAGTGTCCAGTCAGTGTTAATGTACTGTAGTGTCCAGTCAGTCAGTCAGTGTTAATGTCCTGTAGTGTCCAGTCAGTCAGTGTTAATGTACTGTAGTGTCCAGTCAGTCAGTCAATGTTAAAGTGCTGTAGTGTCCAGTCAGTCAGTCAGTGTTAATGTGCTGTAGTGTCCAGTCAGTCAGTGTTAATGTGCTGTAGTGTCCAGTCAGTCAGTCAGTGTTAATGTGCTGTAGTGTCCAGTCAGTTAGTGTTAATGTGCTGTAGTGTCCAGTCAGTCAGTCAGTGTTAATGTACTGTAGTGTCCAGTCAGTCAGTCAGTGTTAATGTGCTGTAGTGTCCAGTCAGTCAGTCAGTGTTAATGTGCTGTAGTGTCCAGTCAGTCAGTGTATCAGTTCTGATTCTAACTCTAACCCTAGCCGTCCGCTTCCTCTGACCCTCTCTGACCCCTGACCCCTGACCTGGCAGACACGGCCATCCACGGGTCCCAGGTCCTCGGTGAACTCCTGCCCAAGGGTGAAGTCCATGAGAAAGTTCCGAAAGGTGGTGAGGGTGCGAATGATCATGTGATCTCCCTCCTGAAGGATCTCCTTGTCAGGGTGAAGGAGACAGACTATCTTCCTAAGAGCAAAGTTAATATCTACCGATAAAAATTGAGAAAGATGGAGAGGGGAAGGGGGAAGCAGGGGGATGGAGAGGAAGATGCAGAGGGAGAGGTGTTACTATAAAGAAACACTACAGTAAATTAAAATGGACTGACTGGACACTACATCACATTAACACTGACTGACTGGACACTACAGCACATTAACACTGACTGACTGATTGGACACTACAGCACATTAACACTGACTGGACACTACAGTACATTAACACTGACTGACTGGACACTACAGCACATTAACACTGACTGACTGGACACTAGAGCACATTAACACTGACTGACTGGACACTACAGCACATTAACACTGACTGACTGACTGGACACTACAGCACATTAACACTGACTGGACACTACAGCACATTAACACTGACTGACTGGACACTACAGCACATTAACACTGACTGGACACTACAGTACATTAACACTGACTGACTGGACACTACAGCACATTAACACTGACTGACTGGACACTAGAGCACATTAACACTGACTGACTGGACACTACAGCACATTAACACTGACTGACTGACTGGACACTACAGCACATTAACACTGACTGACTGGACACTACAGCACATTAACACTGACTGACTGACTGGACACTTCAGCACATTAACACTGACTGACTGGACACTATAGTACATTAGCACTGACTGACTGACTGGACACTACAGTACATTAACACTGACTGACTGACTGGACACTACAGTACATTAACACTGACTGACTGGACACTACAGCACATTAACACTGACTGACTGGACACTACAGTACATTAACACTGACTGACTGGACACTACAGCACATTAACACTGACTGACTGACTGGATACTACAGTACATTAACACTGACTGACTGGACACTACAGTACATTAACACTGACTGACTGGACACTACAGTACATTAACACTGACTGACTGGATACCCAGTGCCCAGTATTCAATGTGCAGTGTGCTGTGTTCAATACAGGGTATTCAGTGTGCAGTGTGTGTGCAATGCGCAGTACTCAGTGTGTATTTCTCGGCTTGCAGTGTTCAGTACGGAGCGGTGAGTGTTACCCAGCGCGGCGAGGTATTCGTCCATGTTGTCCTGAGACACCATCTGATACAACCCCGTCAGATTGGGCGGCATCCTGTCCGTCTGTCTGTTCGAGAAAGAAAATTCCACGAACTCTGTCGTTTTATATATTTTTAAAAAGTTTTACCGACACTATCTAAAGAAAATCCTTACAGACACACACACTCCCCCTCCCCCCTCTCTCTCTCTCTCTCTCTCTTGTCTAGTTTCGTTATGCTGAGATGTTTTGTTTCTCTATATATCCCTCTAGGAGACGTTTGGGAGGGTTAGAAACTCGATTCCGCACAAAAGACTTTTCCTCCAACAAACTCTTGTCTTACGATTCCACGCTTGCTTGCTTGCTTTCTCACTCTCTCCGTTGCTAAAATATTCCGTTTTCTTATTTCTTTTGAGCAAGCAAGGTTTTTATGCTCCTGCTCTCCTGTAAAATCTCCTCTCTCTCCTTCCCCGGTCGTCCTTTCTTCGGGAACAAATTACTCGTTTATCTCCTTTTCAGAAAAGAAGGGGGAAGAGGAGGAGGGTTTGGAGGAGGAAAACAGTTCATTCACATCAATACGTGTCGTCCCCCCTCCCTTCTCTCCCTGGGATCCGGGTCATTGAGTTTCTATAGGACTCTGTTGTTTAATTAACAGCGATAACGAGAGAGAGAGAGAGACATGGACACTGCACTGATAGTTAGATAGTTGAAAGTCCCCAGTCTCTCTCCCTCTCAGTTTAATTTAGCTCAATTAAAAAAAGATTGTATGGCATGACAAATTGACATGAGTGTTACCAATGCATTGACAGACTGGTCCAGTGCTCAAAAACAGGGAAATGAGAACAATAAATACAGGACTCATGCATTTTTTATGTCTATTTGACATTTTGCATAGAATTCATGTATACACCATCGTGTCATGGACCCAGTGCTGTTTGCCTCTCAGTGTGGCGGTTCTCAGTTTTTGGGGGCGACAGGGTTGATGTTGGAGCTCACTGTGTGAGGCACTGTGCCAGGGTGCTGGGGGCGCTGTGTGGCTCTGCAGGGCTGTGTGGGTGTGTGAGTGAAGCAGGCAAGCACTTTTCCCCACCTGGTCCATGGACATGCCTGCCCAGTATACTATGCAGGGTGTAGATGGGGTCAGTGGGGTGGTGGTTGGGTACTTTCTCCATCTGACAATTGGGTTGTAATACCATTAAGGTGTCAATCCAATAAATAATCATCTTTATTTGTTCCAGTGATTCAGTTCAGTCCAGTTTAATACAGTGCAGTTCAGTACACATCCATGCTGACCTGTCCAGTTCTGTCCATTTAAAGGTAGTCCAATCCAGTCTGGCCCAGTGTAATAGAGTTTAGTGCTGCCGGACAGTGTCACAGTGTCCCTGTTGCCAAACCACTCCCCCACACAAACATACACACACAATGACACAGAGACCAGAGTCACTCAACACTGTTTTATTCAAAAGACAGTGTCAGCACACACAAAGCCGCGATAATAGCCAAGCAGAACAATGTTCATATTATTATTATTATTATTATTATTATTAGTTTTTCTTGTGGAAGCTGGAAAGCAGATCAATAAGCTACTCTTTACCCAGTCCAAATGTATTAAAAAATATATATATCAAAAAAGTTTAGCTGTTCATTAAATAACAGGGAGAGAGAGAGAGAAAGGTGGGGAGGGAGGGCAGAAGGAGGGTACAGGCTTTCACAGGCTTTTAAGGGGATATGGGGCAGCTGTCTCTTCTCATAAAATACATTCTTCCATTTTTAATTTTCCTTGTGTCTGCCATCGTCATCCCTCCTTCAAAAAAAAAAGATTGATTATTATTATGATCATTATTATTAATAAAAAATCAATCAAATCATCGTTAATATCCCTAAAAAGGAAATTCATTTGGAACAAAATAATATCCATGTATATAATAATAATTACATTAACAAATACATTAAAATGTTTAAAAAACAGACATTCAAACATACAACATAACAAAGTGTTACATCTGCTCTCCATACTTCCCCTTCACTCCACACTTCCCCAGTTCGCCTCCAGAGGTCATCATCTCCAGAATACTAATCCTGTCTTTCACCTTCCCCAGCTCCAAGACCAATATCCAATTAACATTCCTTATCACCATGTGCACATGCATCATCTACTCTCTGCTCCCATTTGACAATCACCACACATCCCTGTCTGCTGCTTCCCTCTGCTCTGTATTTAAACCCCCGGTTACTTAGATTCAATGCTAAGTCTTGTTAGTTTCTACACTGCATCTCTAAGTTATATTCCTGGTTCCTGATCTCCTGTTTGATTTCCCTTTACTGTCTTGTATGCTCTATCGACTGACCTTCTGTTTTGTGACCCTGACCACGTCTCTTGCCTTCATTGCACCGTTTGCCTGTTCTCGACCCAAGCCTGTTCTGACCAAGTCTCTTCCTGCACCTGACTTCTATACCACACTGGCTCTCTGTGGAGTCAAGTCTGACACAAAGACATCATGTCATCAATATTATGTGTGTAAAGTGTGTGTATATAGTGTGTGTTATAAATCATTGGTTTCTAGTGTATATTGTGTTTCTGTGTGTTATAGTGTGTTGTATGTAATATGAACTGAAGTAACAAGAAATACTGACTACATAGAACATTACCTGTCTCAGGCTGAACTGACAAAACTGACAGTATCTTACAGTACATAAAAGCTGTTTCATAAAAGCACATCTTGACATCTTGAATGTTAACACATTGCAGAAGTTCAACCCAGAACCCAATTCTACTCTTTCCCTCCCAATTCCCTTTGTCAGACCCCTTCCAGAGTTTCTGGTTCCAGTTCGATTTTGCCTTGACCTGACAGACTGTACTGGAATTTGTGAGATCCCTGGGGTCCAGTATATTTCGCTAGCTTGGAGAACGCTTTCACCATGTGAGCCTGTGTCTCCTCCCAGCCTGCAGTTTAACCATTTCACATTCCTAGATTATTATTATTTATTTATTAGCAGATGTCCTTGTCCAGGGCGATTTACTAAAGATGGAATGAACTCAGGTAAACAGGTGAGGTTCCTTCAGTATTATGTTCACCTTATGACCTTACTCATCAAAACAACCAATCTGAGAGGCTTATGGTCTATTCAAAGGTCTCCCTCGTTCAGATTGTCTTATTCAGCCAAGGAACAGAAGGGGACATTGTTTCCAAGATGCTGTTTCCTACAATTTGTAAGGCTATAGATTATGCATAGGAAGCTCTGCACGTAAGGAAAGCATAGGTCAGAAAAATACAGCACTGGACGCATGTGCAACAGCTATAGAATTAACTTTTGTTCTCTGGACAAGCCAATATAGAGGACAATTTCTTTTTATGCCATAAAACAATCTGCATCCAAAGCGCATCCACTCCCCAAAAAAATTTAAAAATAAAATAATAAAGTAATATATTTATGACAGTTGCTTATTTTGTATCAATGTGTTACTCTCTTAATACATTGTTGATATGTATTTATTGCATTATATTGCTATTTTTAAATGAAAATGTAACATTTATGGCTTGTAGTGGTTAAAAGGGTTTTTGCAGCCCAGGCAGTTATTTGAAACCCAAACATGCGGCCCAATGATAAATGTAGGTTGCTCACCACTGCTTTAGAGCATAAATATGTATGTCTGTCATATGAACTTCAGAGAGGAGTCAGAAAGTATGATGACTACCCTGGTGCGGATTCTTACTTCTCTCACCAGAAGCTTATGTAATAATCTTACTGTAAAACTCCTCTTATATTTCCTGGACTTCGGCTGTGGCTTTTTAATCTGCCCCTATGCTTTATTATCAGAGATGCTTCCAATTTGCATGAGGATATTGCCCTAGCATGGCCTGTCAACCCTGTCACCACTTCAGCAGGGATTGAAATGCGAGGACAGAGAGGGAGGAACCTTCAGACTCTGTTGCTGCCAGCCGCACCTCAGGCACTGAAACATGTTGCAGGGATGTGGGCTGCATGTGGAGCACCCACTGAGAATGGATTGGTGTTTGCGAGACCAGCTGTATGGTCAGACCTTGGAGATCCCGAGAACATGTCATATCAGGATTGACACATTTTGAATAGCTAACGTTGCCCTTTAAAATTTATATTTAATCCGTAGTTAGTTCATTTTAATAATTTGAATGTTTTAAAGATTTTGAAACTTTTCTTTGCTGCTGAAAGGTTGAGAATGTCAGCCTCAGCTTGTTTGATGTAACACTGTATATAAAAGACAGAATTGCAGCTCTAAAGAGAAGCTGAATCTGAGTTCCTAGATGATGGCCAAACTGTTTTGCATTTCTTTTATTATTAAGCACTTTCTAAATGAATTGCTCACACAGTTTTTCAACTTTGAACCATGCAAAGTCAAGGCCCTTTGCTCTGCAGGTTGATGTTATTATTTGTGTCTATTATTTGATTAGACCACTTATATCCTAAAAACTTTGACTATCAAATAACTTCCGCCAGTATGCAAATGTGGCCATACTATTTATTTATTTTTCACATTCCCCTAGAATTGTAAAATTATAACAGTTTATAGTTTCCTAAAGACAGCTTTCAACTGTCATATTGTAACTGAATATTAATAGGAAACAGCAAATGCAATCTGTTTAGTGTATAAAAGGCTTTTGTGTAGCACAGAAGGCTAACAAACAAACAATTTAAATGCATATAATTAAACATTTGAGCTTAATTCATGTCCCTCACTCCTGTAATTTCTCTCACATGACTGACACTGGTAGGGCGTTTTATTACAAAGTAAGTTTGAACAAATAAAAAGCATGGCTGACGCAAGTCAATGGGATTTCAACATTTGTCTTCCTTGCATAAGTTGCTCCTAGTCTGTTGAATATTTGACTACATTCAAGAGTCATTTTTCACCAACTGATATTAATAGGAACTGCGGTCGACAACAGAAACCAGTTGTCTTTCATGTTTTGGTCACATGGTCAGGTAGCAATATTGCATTTTTGTACAAGTTTTTTTTTTTTTTTTAATGGAAGTGGAATGCAACTACACCACAGCAAAATACAGTAGTTACTCTTGTGGTATTCCAGTGTCTTACCTCTCTCTCTCTCCCTCCCTGCCTCTCTCTCTCTCTCTCTCTCTCTCTCTCTCCTCCCCACTTGCTCCTCTATCTCTTGCGCACGGAGCCACTCTTCTTCTCCTCCGATCGCTGCTTCTTCACGTCCTTCTTGCTCTTCCCACCCAGGTTCTCATAGACCTCCTCCTTTGCATTCCTGCAAGGACACACACCTCAGTCATCCTCTCTTCCTCTCCATCTCTCTCTCTCACTCCTTCTCCCCATCTCTCTGTCTCTGTTCCCTCTGTCCTCTCACTCATTGCTCTAAATCTCCCGTCTCTCTACCCTCTTCCTCTCCCCTCTCTCCTCTATCTCACTCTTTATCTCCCTTCCCTCTGTATCTCTATCCTCTTCCACCTCTCTCTAACTGTCTCTAGCCCATCTTCCTTTTTCTCTATCCCCCTCTTCCTCTACTCCATCTCTCACTCACTCCATCTCCAATTTCAGCATCCCTATTATTATTAATATTATATTAGTAGTAACATATTTTTAATTAATTATTATTAGAAGCAGCTGGAGCAGTTTAGGTAAGAGGGGATGAACAAAATCTCTCTCTCTCTCTCTCTCTCTCTCTCTCTCTCTCTCTCTCTCTCTCTCTCTCTCTCTCTCTCTCTCTCTCAGTCCACTCAGCTGTGATGTGCCAAGTCGTCTGTCTAGGCTGAATGTGTGTGTTTCACAGACACACAAACTGCTGACAAGATCCCAATGAGAAAGCAGTCTAGTCTGACCAGAGAGAGTTAATGACACTGTGCCAATCACTTGGGTGCAGTTCTAGGTCTGAACACAGGGTGGCACTATATATCTGATGTCTGATTGCTCCTCTATCTAAACATGGGAAATTCCAACATCCCAAACACACATAGCAATCAGTGGAGTGTCAGTCCATAGATCACACTGACCCCTCTCCCCCCCTCTCTCTTTCTTTCTCTCTCTTATGGTAATGCATGTTACCAATGGTGCAGCATAATTAGGTTATAAAAATGACAATGTCCCAGCATTCCTTAGGTCCAGGTGTTAGTTTTAGCAGAAGAGAGCACTGATTCAAAGGTAATGCAGTTTTCTTACTTGGAGGTCTTTCGGCTGGCTTTGGGGTGCTTGTTCTGGAAGGAGAGGTTGCCGTATTCTGTCTCGGATGCCTAGGGAACGAAGAACACTTGTTAAACTTAACGACTGTCTGTGTCTGAGAGAGTTTGAGTGTGTGTGTGTGTGTGTGTGTCAATGTGACTGTGACTGGGTATATATATGCTTTTCACCCTCCCCCTCGCCCTCTTACCCCAGAGGCCTCCAACTTCCACTTGGTGGTCTCTATGTACTGGGAGACAGCCAGGTAGATGAACTTGTACTGGGCCTCTGTCTGCACCATGCCTGACCGCTGCTCCCGCACCATCTGAATACACTTCTGGATGTCAATGTCACAGTCCAGGCCTGAAAGAGAGAGAGAGAGAGAGAGAGAGAGAGAGAGAGAGAGAGAGAGAGAGAGAGGATAAGAGTATAGTAGTACAGTAATGCTAACTGGCTATTTCTATTACTTTAACACTGACTTACACACACATGAATACATTCAGAATTGCAATGCACTCAATACTGTATCAACCACGGAATCCTGTCAGTGGCTGGCATCCAGAGGATTTACCTTTAGTGTCGATGGTCTCTACCAGCATGTCAATCACCACAATGGTGCCAGTCCGGCCTATTCCAGCACTGTGGGGACAGACAGACAGACAGACAGACAGACAGACACACATATTGGATGAACTCAGAGTCAACAGTACTGCCAACAGACACATACACAAACACACAGATAGACAGACACAAACACACATAGACATGCACACACAGACACTGTCTGTCTCTGTGAATCTCTCTATGTCTGCGTGTCTCTCTTTCTGTGTCTCAGTGTCTCCATCTGTCTCTTTCTCTCTGTAGATGTGTCTCCTTCTCTCTTTCCTCTGCCTCTCTCCCAGTGCCTCTACCCCTCTCTACTTCTTATCTTCTCTCTGTTTACTGTCTCTCCCTCACTCTCTACTACTCCAACTCTTCCCCTCTCCTTCCACAGATCTGCCTTTCCGCCTCCATCTTTATTTTGCTCTCTCTCCCTCTTTCTCCCTTTCTCTGTCAGATGGTGTCTGTGTCCTCCAGTCAGTACCTGCAGTGCACAATCATGGGTCCAGCTCCTAGGAGCTCCATCTGCTTATTGTTGACCTGAGTCAGGAAGCTCAGGACGCCACCCGGCTCACTGGGCACACCATGGTCCGGCCAGCTCAAGTACTGGTAGTGCCAGATCTCCCTGCTCTGCTCGGACTGAGAGAGAGAAATGTGTGGGGTTAACACAGTATACACACACTGACTGACTGAACACTACAGTACATTAACACTGACAGACTGGACACTACAGCACATTAACACTGACTGACTGGACACTACAGCACATTAACACTGACTGACTGGACACTACAGTACATTAACACTGACTGACTGACTGAACACTACAGCACATTAACACTGACTGACTGGACACTACAGCACATTAACACTGACTGACTGACTGGACACTACAGCACATTAACACTGACTGACTGACTGAACACTACAGCACATTAACACTGACTGACTGACTGGACACTACAGCACATTAACACTGACTGACTGACTGGACACTACAGCACATTAACACTGACTGACTGACTGGACACTACAGCACATTAACACTGACTGACTGACTGGACACTACAGCACATTAACACTGACTGACTGACTGGACACTACAGCACATTAACACTGACTGACTGACTGGACACTACAGCACATTAACACTGACTGACTGACTGGACACTACAGCACATTAACACTGACTGACTGATTGGACACTACAGCACATTAACACTGACTGTCTGACCAAGAAACAGGGACACACATGCACAAACAGACAAAGGCACACACACACACTCTCTCACACACCGTGTCCAGGGTGCTGAGCTCCAGGATTCTGATCTTGTAGTCTGTGGCGTCCCTCTCACTCACATTGCGCACTAAGAACCGCCCAAATTCCTTTTCTCCCTCCGGTTCTGGCCAGTACGGCACACACTTATTCTGCAGAGAGAAAGAGGGAGGGAGAGAGAGAGAGAGAAAGACATGGATATGTGACTGTGTGTCCGTGTGTCTTAATATCTCCATGTGCGTCCATCTATATGTCTGTCTAATTCTCTATGTGACTATGTGTGTCTATTTGTCTCCATGTTTCTCTACATGACTCTGTGTATCTGTCTCTCCATGTGACTGTGTGTAAGTCTGTGTGTGTCTACATGTCTCTGTGACTCTATGTATAGGGGAGGGGCATGAAGGAGGGGGAGGGGCTATCCCTCTGACACACTGCCAGCTGCCACTCACCCTGCCTTTCTCCACCTCACGGGTCGTCATGACAATAACCCGGGAGTTCTCCTGCCACACCATCTGCCAGAAATCGTTAACAGTGGACAGCAGGCAGCCCTGTGTGGCAATGTACACCTTCTGATCACCAGTCTCCCTCAGCATGTTCTACAGAGAGAGAGAGAGAGAGAGGATGAGGGGGCGGGGAGAGAGTAGGAGAGAGAGATTACAATATAATTTCACTGACTGACTGACAGTGTGAGTGACTTCAAGACTGTGGATGAATGACACCTGTCACTCACCGTGACGTAGTTGGCATTGATGTAGTCTGAGCCGACAACTCCTGCCTGGGCCGACTGTAACACTACCCTGGTCTCATCAACTGAGAGAGAGACATAGATGGTGTGGGAGAGAGAGGGAGAGGGTTAAAACAGCACATTAACACTGACTCAGTGACTTTTGAAGATAATGACTAGCAATATGATGATGCTGGTTGAGTATTGGTTTCTGATTGAGTGATGCTCACAGGGTAGGATATTCTTGTATCTGTTCTTGCTCTTGTTCTCTGGCCTCATCCCTTCTTCTCTACTCTTCTTCAGTTTAGCCTCCTGTTTCTGCAAAGCCTGAGAATGATAAAGGAGGGGGGGTGATGGAGAGAGATCATTATTACTATTATAATTATTATTTATTTCTAATAGATTTTAATGTTGTATTTGTGTGTCTGTGGATGTGTGTGTTTGTATGTGAGTGTCAGTCTTACGTCAAACTCCTCCCAGAATCCTGCCTTGTTGGTATCATCTCTCTCTGTCTGCAGGACCTGAACCCGGCTGTCAATGTCCGCAGCGTTCACACGGGTCGAGTAATAGGGCTGACAGAGGGAGAGAATTATTATTGATAATTATCCAGGATGTGCCGTACTCCTGTTTGGCCAGCACACAGGGGGCCTCTCTGCCCGGATCTCTAGCACAGTCACTGCAATTCCCCTGTTTGGCCACAGGGCTCTGAGGTGAACGCCTTTCCCCTTCCCCTGCCTCTCTGTCTTCAATATCCTCCATTGTATATTGCCATCACTGTGGTCACCTGTTTGAGCTGCACAAGTGCTCCAGACACCTCCTCGATGCCCTTGCGTTTGAAGTGCTCCACCAGGTCCGTCAGTGAATCGAATTCCTCGGCCCCGCCCAGCGTGTAAAGGTCATTCTGGCACGCAAGAGGGGGAAGAGGGGAGGGGTCAGTGATTTCAGTATTCTCTTGTATTTTCAGTCTCTCCCCCTCCCTCTCCATCCCCTCTGCCTCCCTCCTCCCCTCCCTGATCCGGCGCCCAATCAGTCCCCCCTCCTGTCCCTTTCTCTCTCCCTGCCCCTCTCTCACCTTGCACATTATCTTGACGTGGGACACGCGGCCCCTTTGCTCCCCCCCCACCTCCCTGAACTCATTAGTCAGGATGGAGAGAACGAAATCGCCAGGCTTGGACAGGGACTCCCGGACCAGGAATGTGCCGGGCTCCCCCCTCTCCCACAGGAGCTTCTCTGCACTGGGGCCGGACAGGTGGCCATGGTACCACCTACAGAGAGAGAGAGGGGGTCAAAACAGACAGAGGGGAAGGGAGAGGGATTGGCTAAATACAGCTCTGACTGACCGCCTGGACAACTTTGTGTTGTGTGTTCTCCAGTATATATTTTAGCACCGTGTCATTCTGTAAGTGTGTGTGTATGTTGTGGGTGCATATTCAGTGTTTGTATACTGTGTGTGTCTGTGAGTCACTGTGTATATAATATGTCTATATAGCGTGTATGTACATTATGTAGGCATATGGTGTATAGAGTGTGATTGTGTTGAAGAGTTGCAGAAAATAGCAAGAGACTCAGTGTGTGGCAGAAGGTCTCAACAATTCTAAGTTAGATTTGGTATTTTATGGGTTGTGTGCAAGACAGAGAAGACCATTCTTTTCTTCTTGATTGGTGCAAATAAGCGTACTAAGCAATTTATAACTAATTAACAAGAGACATTTAAATTACTTACTACATAGACTTTATGAATGAATAACCTTTTGATCAAGGATGCCAACACAGCAAGTTTGTTAAACAACAAGATGTAGTGAAACAACAGAATACAGAGCCTTAGAGATAAGATAGATATATTTGAAAATGAGAGAAAGAATCTATACTGTTTGAGGGAGGCTGTGTCAGCTTTAACCAGGTCCAAAGAGTAACAGAGAAACAGAGTCAGCTTTAAAACTCTAGGAATGTGAAATGTATCTAGAAATATTAAATTTAATTCTTCAATCTAGAAATATTAAATTTAGTTATAGAAATTTTACATTTAGTTCTTCAGTGTGTATACAGTGTGTATGAGTGTGTGTGGTGTGTTTTGTGGGTATGTATTTAGTGTGTGTTTGGGTACGTACTGTGGTGGAAGAAAGTTTTGGAGTTGGCAATTCTAATCAGAATGTATTACGTGCACAGGAGAAACAGCGGAACACAGAACTCAGAATATTTTAAGTTAGCATGACACTGTTCCCCAAACATTTGAAGATAGAACAAAGCCTATATATCACTTCTGGGACATACCCTCAAGGGGCCAAACAGTGTCTGATTGGTCATTTCTAATAACTATAGTGATGATTTAATTGGCATTCTAAACTAAGCCTTCCCATCTCATCAATATTATAATCATTACTCATGAATAATAATCATTAACCTCTAAGTTGCCAGTTGCATTGGAAGGTAATTTTCAGATAATACGTTGCAAGAAAGGAATGTGAACTGCTGATAACCAAGATAGGAGTAACAGCACACAAAAATCAAAGGCAGGACAGGATTTCTATATTTTTCCCCCACACTGCCATGTGTTTGTGTATATAGTATGTCTGTACAATTTGTGTTTGTATGTATATGTCCATTGTGTGTTGTTATATACAGTGAGACTACACGCATTGTGTGGGTGTATGTGTGTTAGTATTGTACTTGTTTGTCTGTATATTGTTACTGTGTATACATAATTGTGTGGTGTATGAGCACAGAAATAGTGTGTGTGCCTATATATAAATAGAATGACAGTGTCTGTATGTGTGTATATATAGATAGATAGAAATATATAGATAGATAAATAATAGTATATATAGTGTATCTGTATGTATGTATGTATGTATAGATAGATATGTACAGCGTGTATATATACAGTGAGGGAAAAAAGTGTTTGATCCCCTGCTGATTTTGTACGTTTGCCCACTGACAAAGAAATGATCAGTCTATAATTTTAATGGTAGGTAACAGTGAGAGACAGAATAACAACAAAAAAATCCAGAAAAACGCATTTCAAAAAAGTTATAAATTGATTTGCATGTTAATGAGGGAAATAAGTATTTGATCCCCTATCGATCAGCAAGATTTCTGGCTCCCAGGTGTCTTTTATACAGGTAAGAAGCTGAGATTAGGAGCACTCTCTTAAAGGGAGTGCTCCTAATCTCAGCTCGTTACCTGTATAAAAGACACCTGTCCACAGAAGCAATCAATCAATCAGATTCCAAACTCTCCACCATGGCCAAGACCAAAGAGCTGTCCAAGGATGTCAGGGACAAGATTGTAGACCTACACAAGGCTGGAATGGGCTACAAGACCATCGCCAAGCAGCTTGGTGAGAAGGTGACAACAGTTGGTGCGATTAGTCGCAAATGGAAGAAATACAAAATACCTGTCAGTCTCCCTCGGTCTGGGGCTCCATGTAAGATCTCACCTCGTGGAGTTTCAATGATCATGAAGAACATTTAGGAATCAGCCCAGAACTACACGGGAGGATCTTGTTAATGATCTCAAGGC